>NC_080180.1:5147060-5447060 GCF_950295315.1 Erinaceus europaeus | reverse complement strand
TTGCAAGTTCTGCTCCTGAGTTGGATGTGTAAGAATGTAGGTTAAAAGAAGGCATCATCCTTTCAGTTTGTTGCCTCCATCTTGTGATGGGATGACACTTGATGATAGAAAGCCTTTGCAGTTGACAGCCATACCAACCTGAACGTGCCCAATCTCCGAGTGCCTTTGCATGTGAGAACCGAGTCCTTCATTTAAGACGACACCCAACACAACCCTTCAGGCCACACTCAGCTTAAACACAGTTTGTCCTTAGTGATCCACATTTCTTTGTGGAGGTAGAATGGGAGCTCACTGTTCACTCACATATAATCTTTATGTAGACCAGCCTTTCCCAAAGGTCTGAGTGTCAAGTCTTACAGTGGCTGGTGTGAAGGATGGTAAACACAAAGAGACGGTCTGTGTTTACCATCTATTAGGTAAAGAGATGCCAGCAGACAGGGATGGGGAGAGGAAACGTGACTCATTGTTGTCATCAGTGATCATTTGAAAGGTCATTGCCAACAGCTGTAGACACGCTGGTCAGATTTTAAGTGAGTGTGCCACTCCTCAGAGCTTCTTCTCTAGAGTTCTGGAGCCTGCAGTGAACAGTGGCGATGTTCTCTTCCCCAGCACTACCTGTTCCTTTCAGGTGCAAATCCAGGCCAAGGCCACCTGAAGGCAATGCTTTATCTGCTGTTTGATGTTGGACTAAAAACCTAAAAGTGTTGGGAAAATGGAAGAAGATTCCTTTATAAATGCTTTAAGAAAGTGTCAGAGAATCCACATAGTCTACTGCTTTCTTGGGGGGAAAAATTCTCAGGAACAGACATCTCTGAGCTCGGCTTCTGCTGGACAAGAGGCCTGATTCTTCAAACAGCTGTCCATTGGAAAAACCTTCACCCACACCTCACCACATCCACAAATCCAAAGGTGTTATTACAGATGTTTTTGTTTGAAGGGAAAAGGGCTGAGAAGACTCAACTAGCCTGGAAAGAAGTGAGAGAGAAAAGCAGAGAAAAGATTACACCCCTGGAAAAAATGTCAGCTAGAACTTCATCCATGTTCACTTGACCTCTCACACCCTGCACACCTAACTCTCCACCACTTGGCAGCCCTGGTCTGACACCTCAGAAGCCAGATGCCTTCCTACTCCTTACTCAATGAAACCAAGTGTCCCTCTCCTCAAAGTCTCCAAGCCACCAAGCTGCGGGGGTTGGGGAGCACCTTCCTCAGCCTTTCAATGCACTATCAATTCTCCCTTTATTCCGCTCCATCCTTCTCTCATCCCAGGCCAGCTCAGGAAGTGTTCAGAAAGAGAAGTGATTAGACTCATTTCCACTAAGGAAAGAAGCACTGATGGGTTTCAGAGAGATTTCCTTGGTTCACAATAGTATATATATTGGTTATTAAATATAATTTTGAAGGAATGTTTTACTTTCAAGCAGTAAAAACTCCCATTATTTATTTAGCCAACTTTTGACTGAGGGATAGATGACATTCGGGAGTGGGAAAAAGTAATTGTTTAAGTAATGTGTTGAGTCTTGTAGCTATTTGTACTCTTGGCATTAATGCCCAATGCCCCAGTAGCATAAAGATGATACATATCTTTTTAGCAAGGAAACAGAGGAAGTTTATTTCAGCCTTCTAGCTCATCTGAAATCAGTGTGAAGAAGCTACCAAATCCAAAGCGCTTTGCTAGATTGTGAGGCACAGAGGTTGTTATAAAAAGTCACGGTGCTCACACTTAGAAGACTTAACGAGGGGGCCGGGCGGTGTCACACCTAGTTAAGTGCACATACTATGAAGCACAAGAACCTGCTCAAAGATCACGGTTCGAGTCCCTGCTCCCTACTTGCAGGAGGAAAGGTTCACAAGTGGTGAAGCCAGTCTGCAGGTGTCTGTTTTCCTCTCTCCCTCTCTACTGCTCCCCCCTTCTCAATATCTCTCTGTCCTATCCAATAAAAATAGAAAACAATGGCCACCGGGAACAGTGGATTTCTAGTGCTGGCACCGAGCCTCAGCAATAGCCCTAGAGCCAAATAAATAAATAAATAAATAAATAAATAAATAAATAAAATAATGATAGAAGACAAAGCCATGGGCAAATATGAATTGTTCCAGTTTGAATTCCCAACTAGAACACCGGTGCTTCTGGGAAATCTTCCAGCATAGTGGTCAACCTAGGTTCTGTAGCTTACAGCCTCACACACATGTATTCACACTTACCACATCTGTCAGGGAGCAGTGCTGCCTCTCACCATTTTTATTTATTCATTTATTCTTTTAATTTTTTACCCAGAGCACTGTTTAGCTCTGGCTTATGGTGGTGCGGTGAATTGAACCTGGGACTTTGGAGCCTCAGGCATGAGAGTCTGTTTGCATAACCATTATGCTCTCTACCTTCCGCCCGCCTCTCACAATTTTTAAACTGCTGGAAAATGCGGTGTGTCGTATGCTTTACATTGGTTTGTTCTAGCCCCCCCCCCCCCGCCAAGAGAATTGGATCAGTCCTGTTAATTTAGCGGGCCTGTTTGGAACCCCGAGAGAGGGTTCCTGAGTCCGAGAGTTCCTGAGTTCCTGAGTTCGAGAGTTTCAGAGTTACAGAGTAAGAGAGAGTTCGAGAGTGACAGAGTTCCTGGGTTCCTGAGTTCGAGAGTAAGAGAGAGTGCTTGTGCCGCCGCAAAGAGACAGCAGAGTTCTGTTTGGTGATTAGTTTGTCTTAGTTTATGAATCGTTGTTCCTGAATAAAGAAATACAGCTTCCCTGCCCAGCCGTATGTCTCTGGTCGTCTCTGTTACCCGCCCGTGAAGCTAGACCCGCCCGGCAAGAGCTGTCTGAAATTTTAACAACAAATGGCGCCCACGTGGACCTGACCTGCGCATCTCTCAGATAAGTGAAGACAATTTGGCTACCTATGTACTATGGCCTTCTCTTCTGCTTGTGAAGAGATCTCCAAAGGCCTCTGCTCTTTCTTCACGAGACTGTTTTGCTGTTTCTGGAACATTTATCTCTGGACCACTCTGTGGTTTCCACTCGCTCGGGCGAACTCAGAACAGCCAGCGGGAAGAGCCAGCGGGCGGGAGGCGAGGCGCGGAGCTGCCGTTTCCACCTGGTTAAACAGCCAGCCAGCCGGCTGAGCCCAGACAACCCCGCACACCGCGCCCGCAGCCCCGCAGCCCACAGGAGGCCGACGCCATCACACAAGAGCCCCTAGAGCCAAAGGCCAACATGCAAGAGCCCGAGGCCAGCCCACAGGAGCCGGCTCTCCACCGCGTGGTGCAGGGCACTGGACGCGTGATCCCTCCACGCTGCTCGGCCACTGCGAGCAGGGCAGCAGACATGGCAGGGCCATGGGGCAGGGCCGCGGCGGCCTATCATGGCCGCCACCCCTGGGCACCTAGGCCCACGCCTTCTACAAAGATGGCCTGCCTGCCCTCTTTCTATGAATTCTGGAACCATCCCGGGCCTCCCGGACCCCCGGGCTCCCTGCCGAAACTGGGCACACGAGATCTCCAGCCGCCGGTCCGGTCTGAAGGCAGACAAGCTGGAGTACGCAGAGACTTGTGCAGAGATCGCAACCTGCAATTCCTAAAAGTGAAGCTGCACGGGAAGCCACCTCCGGATGGTGAACCCCCCCCCCCAACAACTAAGACAGTACAGATTTAAATTCGTGTTTAAAATGACATGTCTTCGTAACAAAGGTTTCTCTCCTTGTGTATTAATGACCATGTTTATGTGTATGTTTAAAGTTTGGTAAACAGTAGCTTTAAGGCTAAATTCTTACTAGTCAAAGATAAATGAAAAAGGTTTTCAACGTAATTCTCATAAAGATAAAAATTAACTTACATTTAAAGTCTGAGGTAAAATTTAGTTAACAATCAATATATTTTAACTAAGTTGGTCTAAACAAAAGGTTAAATAGACTTGTTGATATGTAAAACACTACCTTCTCTATTAGAAATGGTAGATTGCACAATGGCTATGCTAATTATTCTCATGCCTGAGGTTTCCTCTCCGGCCCACACCTAGGGTGTGTCTCCATCTTGAATGGGTGTAACAAAAGGTTAAAAGACGTTGTTGATATGTAAAAGTCTCAAATTCCTTCTCTATTAGAAACCTTGGATCGTGCAGTAGATATGCTAATAACAAGTTTTTTTTCATAGTAAGTAAGTTGCAGCCAGTTGCCTGTGGGACTCTAGGCCGTCCCCGCCCCCATGCTAATGCCCGTCGAGGCAAGTAGCCCCCCAGAGGCAAGAAATGTTTTTTTTTCAGATATGGCCCCCTCAGGCCTTCCCTTGGCAACATGCTGGTTTTTGTTATATATGTTTCTGTTCACCCCACACCCTTGATACTATAGTCATTAAGTTAAAAAGAA
This sequence comes from Erinaceus europaeus, assembly GCF_950295315.1. Classification (NCBI taxonomy): domain Eukaryota; kingdom Metazoa; phylum Chordata; class Mammalia; order Eulipotyphla; family Erinaceidae; genus Erinaceus; species Erinaceus europaeus. The sequence goes on along the minus strand of NC_080180.1, from coordinate 5,442,706 downwards.
AAGGGGGAATTGTCGTATGCTTTACATTGGTTTGTTCTAGCCCCCCCCCCGCCAAGAGAATTGGATCAGTCCTGTTAATTTAGCGGGCCTGTTTGGCCCCGCCCCAAGGAACCCCGAGAGAGGGTTCCTGAGTCCGAGAGTTCCTGAGTTCCTGAGTTCGAGAGTTTCAGAGTTACAGAGTAAGAGAGAGTTCGAGAGTGACAGAGTTCCTGGGTTCCTGAGTTCGAGAGTAAGAGAGAGTGCTTGTGCCGCCGCAAAGAGACAGCAGAGTTCTGTTTGGTGATTAGTTTGTCTTAGTTTATGAATCGTTGTTCCTGAATAAAGAAATACAGCTTCCCTGCCCAGCCGTTGTCTCCGCGTCTCTGTTACCCGCCCGGCAAGAGCCTACGAATTTTAACAACAGCGGTGCTCTTCCCACCTCCTCTCACCCATCCTCTGACACAAAATGAGATTGTGGTCAATTACAGAAGCTTAGGTAGCAGCTTTATGTCCAGGCTCAGAGAAGAGGAAACAATTGGACCAGGAAGCTAAGGGCTGATCGAGATAAGGACAGACTCCACAATGCACAACACACTCTTGTTCTGTTTATTGTTCTTTCTTCCTAGGTCTTTTTCACTTGGCCTTTTTGTTCTTCCATCCAGAATAAGTGCTTCCTTTTGACAAGTCTCCTGACTCAAGTCAGTTTCTTAGACCCACATGCATGTATTTGGGCAACTAGGAGTTAAGATTCCCAGGTTCTTAGTCATGAAAACCAGGTAGGGGCCAGTCTAGTTGAGAGTTAGGCAACATCAGTCAAACTGCTGAGTTAACTATTCAGCAGCCCTTGTCTGAACCTCGGCCTCCCCTGTAAGTGTAATTCCATTGATCCCAGGCTAACACTCTTTTTCCCTAATTTTTATTGTAATTGATAGTGGTTTACAAGATTGTACAATTAGTTGCAAATGCACCCACCACCAGAGTTCTGTGCCCCGACTCTCCCAACAATAACAGTCATAATTCTTACTAAGTCTTAGGGGAAGTTTGTTTGCTTCTGTTTTTTGTTGTTGTTTTGTTTTTACTAGTTGATGTGTTTCACTTCTCTGGATATAGCATATGGCTGAAACCATCAGCAATTGTCTTTCACCTCTTTCCCTATTTTTTTCAAACCCTTTTTTAAAAAATTATGATTAATAATAGGTTACAAGATTATAAGATTACAGCTTCTTACACCCACATGCATGTATTTGGGCAAATAGGAGTTAAGATTTCCAGGTTCTTAGAAAGTCGTGAAAAGCAGGTAGGGATGTTCTGCTCTACACTCACCACCAAAGCCATGTGTCCTTACCCTCCCAATGATAACCACCTTAGTTTTCATAAGGTCTCAGAAATAGTTTGATTTCCCTTATTCCTTTTCTTCTTCTCCTCCTTCCTCTTCTCTTCCTCCTCCATCTTCTTTGTAAATTCATGTGTATCAGTTCTCTAGGTTCAGCAAATCAGCCAAACCATTCAGTCCTTGCTTTTCATCTTTTTAATTATTTTCCTAAGCATTATCACCTCCAGTTCTTTCTATTTTGTCCCAGAGGACAGAATATCATCTTTTGTATTGCAGAATAGTATTTCATGGAATATATATCCCATAATGTCTTTAGCCAGTCATCTCTTGAATGACATGTAGGCTGCTTCCACTCTTTGGCTGTTGTGAATAATGTAGCTATGAACATGGGAATGCATATATACCTTTGAAGTAGTGTTTGTAGTAAATGGCTTTTAGTGTTTTTGAGAAGTTGTTTTTCTATTCCCAGTTTATGGAGGGTTGTTTACACAAATGGATTTGGATCTTGTCAGATGCTTTTCTCGCATCAGTTGATATGACCATATGAGTTTTACCTTTCTTTTTTTTTTAAATATTTATTTTATTTATTTATTCCCTTTTGTTGCCCTTGTTGTTTTATTGTTGTAGTTATTATTGTTGTTGTTGTTGTTGGATAGGACAGAGAGAAATGGAGAGAGGAGGGGAAGATAGGAGGAGAGAAAGATAGACACCTGCAGACCTGCTTCACCGCCTGTGAAGCGACTCCCCTGCAGGTGGGAACCCGGGGTTCGAACCGGGATCCTTATGCTGGTCCTTGTGCTTTGCACCACCTGCGCTTAACCCGCTGCGCTACAGCCCGACTCCCCAGAGTTTTACCTTTCTTATTGTTGATATACTAAATTACATTTGCCTGTAGTGATGGATTTGGTAATGTTGACCCATACCTGTTTCCCAGAGATGAATCCCACTTGGCCTTGGTGAATTATTCTCTTGGTGTGTTGTTATACTTGATTTACCAAGATTTTGTTGAGGATCTTTGCATCAGTGTTCAACAGGGATATAGGTCTGTAGTTTTCTTTTTTGGTAAATTCCTTTTCTCCTCTGGGAATCAGAGGAGAAATCCCAATCATATTCTATGTTTGCCTCACAGAATATGATTGGGAGTGCTTCCTCCTTTTCAATTTTCTGGAAGACTTTTAAGAGAATGGTGCTAGTTCTTCCTTGAATGTCTTACATAATTCATTAGTAAAGCTCTGTGGACCTAGTCACTTAGTCTTGGGAAGATTTTTGATTACTGATTCAGTTTTTGTACAAGTGATTGGCCTGTTTAAGCTAACTACTTCTTCTTGCTTGGCAGGTGGAATGATCTAAGACCCTTTGCTGTTTGTTAATGGAGGCCTGTATTGCTATAGACTACTTTTTAGGACAGCTTTTGCCACATCTCACAAGGTCTGGCAATTGGTCTCTTCATTGTTACTGTTTTCCAAGTAATTCTTAAGTTCTTTGATTTCTTCCGTGACCCAGATGTTATTTAGAAGGCCATTCTTTTCTTCCTTCTTTTGACCATTGATTGTGTTGTGTTCTCGTTTCCTTCCCGTAGAGGTCTGTGCAGACAACCTGGCAGTGAGATGCAGGGTGTGGTGCTTTCAGGGTAATGGGGAGATTGTCCTTCTCCTCTCCCCTACAGTTATCACCCCACTTCTTGTATTTCTGCTGCACCTTTAATAACACAACTCACAGTCTAGTTAGATGTGTCTATATTTCAGGACACTTGTTTCCCTGTCTAGACTGCTAGATATGAGCTGCAGTTTACAGTTCTTCAGATCCTATCTCCCCAGACCCAAGCAGAGAGGATTCTGTTCTGAATGATTGAACAACCACATAGTCCCTAGATACTAGCATGAAGTAATCCTACTGATTGCTTTTGATGATATAGCAGATCTTCTTAACCATCTAAGTCTATTCTTTTCTTGGCAAGACAGCCCCCCCGGGAGAGGATGCCAATGTTGGTGAGGCTAACAATACTAGGAATTGTTCATCACTCCCTTTCTCTGTGTCTGAATATGTGTTGGTATCTGTGACACTCATTGACTCTCACTCTGTGGAAGGTAACTACTTAATGCACCGCAACCATGATGAAGACATTATTCCTACACAGACATTTTACATCACTTATGGCAGATAAGAGATGGGTGGACACAGAAGGCTACAGGGCATAGCGGGTCAAGTACCACACATGAGGCATGAAGAATTACTGAGGAAGAAAAAGAAAGAGGTCATCCAGAGTTGAGCCTTTCAGCGCTGTGTATCAAGCAACTTCCATGATTTAGAAAACTGCCAAAGATTTTTTTGGAACCAAGTCTGAGGATGAAGCTAGATATTACTGTCTCCCAAAATCAAGACAAAGCAATAACTCTTCCTTAAGAAATGTTATAAATAAATATGTAAAGAACATAAATGGTTTCGAAGGCAGTCATTTCATTTCTTCCATAAGAAGAAAGTGGTGGCCAATTTAGTCCATCAGGTATCAAAGGTTGCCCAAGAAATGTGTTGCAGTTGTCTGGAACTCAACCTTTTCCCATCCATCTCTCTATCCCAGGTGAGCCTCCATTCCTGCACTTTTCAAAGTCAGTGGCATAACCCAGGTCATTGGGACTGTGGCCATATTGGAATTTGTGGATTTCCCTTCTGAGATTCCATGTCAATAAACACAGAGCAATAGGACAATGCTAGGGAATGGCATAGCAATTGTCAGCTACAGATCACCTGTCTCCCACAGTCCTGAGGGATTCTAAGATTCCTGCACAGCCCTGCTTCTACACCACTGACTCTCCTTACACCCTATTCTATTCCCCCAAGGTACTGATGACTCTGACTCTGAAATCTGTATACTTTTGATTTTTTTTTCCCTCCAGAGTTATTGCTGGGGCTCGGTGCTGACACTATGAATCAACTGCTCCTGGAAGCCATTCTTTTTTCCATTTTATTGGATAGGACAGAGAGAAATTGAGAGGGGGGAGAGATAGAGAGGGAGAGAGACAGACATGTCTGCTTCACACCTGCTTCATCACTTGTAAAGTGTCTTCCCCCTGCAGGTGGGGAGCTGGGGGCTAGAACTGGGATCCTTGCACAGGTCCTTGTGCTTTGTACCATGTGCGTTTAACCCAGTCCACCACTGCCCTTCCTCCTACTTTTGAATTTTGCGAGTCCCTCACATCATTGCAATATAAGATGATCTGCAAACGCAAAGGACTTGTCTGATGTGTTTGTAGTCATGTCTGGAGCAAGTAGGTCAGGGTCAGGCAAAAGAGGCAGACTCCTGTCTGGTCACTGAAGTGAACTGCTCTGTTCTGACATTAACTGTGGCCCAGTACAGTAAGAATAGGAGGGGGTTAGGTGTCTGAAGAAGAAAATACAGGAGCACCTCTTTCTGGAGGATTAAGATGAGTCCTTTTCCTTTTAATGACAAGGTCATTGACACAGTTTAATGTGTGGATTTATATAGTCATGCTGTGAACTTTTACTGCTCAAGAAGATATCTTTGAACTGCACTTGGAAAAAATTGATTTGACTTCTTGTCTAATAGCTAATAACATGCAAATATTCTTAAGTTAAAAAAAAAGAATATCTAAACCTCTAAAAGTAATTTCTACCACTGACTTATACTCAGGATAATCAGAACATGCCAGGGTAAAGAAATCCATAGATTTGGGGGGGAGATAGCATAATGGTTATGCAAAATGACTTCCATACCTAAGTCCAAAGTCTCAGGTTCAATTCCCCTTATCACAATAAGCTAGAGCTGAGCAGTGCCTTGGTAATTAATAATAACCATAATGTCCATAATAATAATTAATAATAATAATAATAAGACCATGAGTGAAAAAGAAAAAAAGAAATCCATAGGTTTACCAAGTTAAACAAACATCGAAATATCTTAAGTACATTTAGATATGTTATTATGGAAAACGAGTGAGTGAGTGAGTGAGTGAGTAGATTGATTAATTCATTCTCTTTCTTGGACAAAGGACCAGGCACAGGCCTAGGTAAGATGATAAAATATGCATTCTAGAAAGACATGCCGGAGCAGTTTCCCTGCTTCTGAGCCACAGTGAGAGGCAATGAGATTGCAGAGTGAGTGGACCCACTAACTGGTGAGCTTACCATCTATATAGAGAAACAAAGTAGGAATGCAGGGAACACTGCACACAAGAGGAAAACAGGACAGTGCACCCACAAGATTTCAGAGATCTCCTCAACACATGGCAGATTGTTAAAGAGGAAAGCAAATCATGCTTATGGCATTCAGTGGGAGGGGGGAATTCCTGTGCACTGGAGTGACCTTGAAAAGCTTCTGGAGGACAAAAACAGTGGGTGAGAACAGAAGGCTGTGACTAAGTGGACCTTTTAGGCAAAGATTCCACGTGGGAGAGGAGAGGGACAATCTGGTTAGAGAACAGAGGGACTAACTTTTATCGAGAACCTACTGTGTATGTGGCACTAGGTATATCTTCAGATGCCCTCGCCACACTCCTGTGTGTGGAGAATGAACTGAGATTTGAAGAAGAAGCAACACTGTTTAGGTTCCCAGCATTCCAAAACCATGATTCCAACACATAACCCCCTCAAAGGAGGAAGTGGAAAGACCTCAGATCCATGGAAAACAGAAGGTGTATGTGTGAGGATGGTGAAAATAAGGCTGCGACTAACTTAGCCTAAGAAAAGGTTAAGAACCTGGGGTTATATTTATGATGAGTGAATATACTAAATATTCTTACCCAGGGAAATGACTCTTTGAAAGTGCTGACAGGGGACATTTAATCTGAATGAGCTGAAAGAGAAGGGCAGAACAAGGCAGTCAGCTAGGTCCCTGGAACATCTTTGAGTTGAATTATTTAAGAAGGTGGTAGGAAGGAATCAAGACATTAGATCTGAGTTTGACAACAGCAAGACAATGGAGTCAGGGACCACATCAGAAGTAACACGCAGCCTTAGTACTCTCTAGAGGCCCTCTCTCTCTCTCTCTCTCTCTCTCTCTCTATCTCTCTCTCTCTCTCTTTTAACTGGAGCACTGCTCAGCTCTGGTTTAGGGGATTGAACCTGAGACTTTGGAGCCTCAAGCATGAGAGTCTCTTTGCATTATGCTATCTACGCCTGCCCCTCTCTGGAGTCTTAATATCCCAATCCTGCTGGAACTCCTATCTTTAACACACACACTTTACTTGCTTTAATTTACCTGTATTTTACTTACTTTCATTTGCTTGTATTTTCTAGTTGTTTTCTTCACAGCAAATATGAGTTGTTGTGAAATAAAACAAGAAAACCAGTTCCTAACTACTATTTTTTTTTAAATGATGAACAAGCTATCAGTAGCATTTACAATGCACCAAGAATTGACAATGAAAAGGAGTTAAATTGTATGAGAGAAAGGAGGGAGCTGTTAGATTGACAAGGGTAAAAAGTTTTTTTTTTAAGGGGCCTGGAGTTGTCACAGCTGGTTGAGTGCCCATGTTACAATGCACATGGAGCCAGGTATAAGCCCCCAGTCCTTGTCTACAGGGGGAGGCTTCACAAATGATGAAGTAGCAGTACAGGCGTCTCTCTGACTTTAGCCCTCTCTATCTCTCTCTGGCTGTCTTTATCCAATAAGTAATTAAAGATAACTTTAAAAATTAAGAGGTTTTTTTTTTTTCTGAGAGGAAAAAAATGATAGTCACCTATTCCTAAAACACTTCAGTTTATTAGGAGGTTTAGTAAATTTGAAATGGCTTTAGGGTTTTTTTATTTTTGATTTTTCTTAAATATAATAGGACAGAGAGAAATTGACAGAGGAGAGATAGACAGAAAGGGAGAGAGAAAGAGACAAGGAGACAGCCATGTTTCACAGCTTATGATGCTGCTCCCTGAAGGAAGGCACCAGGGGCTGGACTCAGGTCTTTGCATGTGATGGCATGTATGCTCAATCAAATGTGCCACTGCCTGGCCCCATAGCTTTAGAGTTTTTAAAGACAAAAAAAATATTTTAAAAGACCTTCAAAATAAGGGGCAGAGGTTAAATATCCTTGTATATTTAATGATACAATGACATGCAGAAAGTCATCTTTTTCCTCATACTGTGTCTTCATCACAAATCTCAGTGTCTTCTAGCATGGTTTACCACCACTGATGTTCTTAATTTGGGACATCCAGAAATTTAGAAAACCCAGTTATGCACACTCCAAAATCTCTATAGCAGATACAGTCCTATTAAGTCATTTTAGACTTAATTATTCATGTTTGTTCCTGTTTTTCTAATCTACTGTGAATATCTTGGAGAAGATAATGTGTTCATATAATTGTATTCCCCTGATGATTTTAATTTAAAAAATTAAGTTGCTCAATAAATGATACTAGAGGATCAGGAGAGAGCGCATTCAATAGAACACACACTTTGCCATGTAGGAGGACCTGGGTTTGAACTCTTGGCTACTACATGGGAGCCCTTGTAAAAGGGTAGTTCATGAGTGGTAGAACAGTGCTCTGGTGTCTCTCCTTCCTCTGACTTTAGCTCCCTCTCTGTCTCTCACCTTTCTTGTAAAAATAAAAGTGTCTTCCATGAGTGGTAGAATTATGCAGGCATGAATCCCAAGTGAAAATCCTGGTAGAAAAAAAATAATAAAGCAGGGGCTGGGCAGTAGCACAGCGGGTTAAGTGCACATGGTGCAAAGCACAAGGACCCGTGTAAGGAACCTGGTTCAGTCCCCTAGCTGCCCACCTGCAGGGGAGTCACTTCACTGGAAGTGAAGCAGGTCTGCAGGTGTCTATCTTTCTCTCCCCCTCTCTGTCTTCCCCTCCTCTCTCCTATTCAACAATGACAGCAATAACAATAACAACAGTAAACAACAAGGGCAACAAAAGGGAAAAAGTAGCCTCCAGGAGCAGTGGATTTGTAGTGCAGGACTGAGCCCCAGCAATAACCCTGGAGGTAAAAAAAAAAAAAAAAAGCAAAGGAAATGTTAAGAATAAATATTTAATCAGTAAAACAGATTTATGTAAGTCATATTGTAAGGTTTTGCTGCTTAAGAATATAACGTTGAATTTACTCTTAGAAAAACAACCCATTTTGACTTCTTGGGTAGCAGCTAGTAAAATAGGAATATTCATGAAAAGGAGAAACAACTTATAAATCTCTAAAAGATAGTTCCCACTGCTGGCTTATACCTGAGGAAAATTAGAACATTTTAGGGTAAAGAATATCCGAGGCTTGCAGAGTCCCTTTTTCCTCTTTATTCTTTTTCCTCTTATTTTATGAATCTCTTTTCCACCTGCTCATAGTATCAAGTAAAATCTTTGAATGTTAAAAGTGGAAAGAAAAATAATTTTATGTTAAAAATAGCCATTATAAGAAGCCAAGAAGGGAGATACACAGGATGAAACTTACACTGACTACAGTCTATTGTAGCAGAGCAAGGACCCTGTGAAGGGGGCAGTGGGAGAGGACCCAGAGAGCACCGGGAACCCAGTGCACCGGGTGGGGATGGGGGTGCTGTGCAGATGCCTATCACGAGGAGATAAGGAACTGTACACTTATGACTGCAACTATCTGGGAAATCATTATTTCCCCCATAAAAACACCAAAATAAATAATAGCTCTTATAATCCCAGGATTATCATATTCCTTCATGTAAGTGCCCCACAAAGTAAGAATAATTTATATTCCCCATACTAGAAAATATATAGTACATATCTATATAGTTCTTGTTTTTCAGCTTCTGCCTGAGAGTGAGCTCATCCCCACTATATAGTTGTATAGTCTTTTACTTGCAGCTGATTTATCATGACTGACATATACTTATTAGATAGCATGTCTCCTACATAGAATATATGACGCTAGCCAGTGAGAAGCTCAGGGAAGGTGGTGGCCAGTGACAGCTTTGTTTGCCCAGGTCCTTCTGCACCATTGGCCCATTTCTCACATGTGGCTCTGGTCTTCATCCTGATCTTCATATTTCCCATCACTATGTAGTTCAAGAGAGAGCATCACATGCAACAGGGGAAGAGCCAGCTTTACAGTCACATCTCTCTGGACCTGAGCTGTTCCCACCACAGTTGATGGAACTTCTAAGATCCTGGACACATGACTTCACCTCTCCGCACTTTCTTTCACCATCTGCCCAGTGGAGCCCTGGTCACCTCACTCCACACCTCTCCACAACAGCTGCCTCCTAAACCCTAAGCTGGCCTTGAATACTAGTTAGTACTCATGTTCTTTTACCCAATACTTAAATTTCTCTCAAAAATAGATAGAAATCTCTTTCAGTCCATGATGTCATATGGTACTTTTTATAACGCTTTCGCCATTGGTTCCCAGAACCACAGGCCTGCAATCATGCACATTACTTGATGGGATGGGCTCTCATAGCCTCTGCACACCCTGCTAGGTGGAATGTCAAGCTGGCTGCCTCTTGATTGGTGATCTGTTGAAACACTTACATCCTTTTATAAGGGTGAATCCAAAGTGCACTGAGAAATGCATAATAAAATTAACTTGGGGAGAAAGGAACCAAGTTAAAAAAAAAACATGCAGGGACAGATAAGCACAGTAAAATAATCTGCAATGACTTCATTGTGAAGTAATGACTTTTACCAAATAACTGCATTGTAGTTTTTATCTTTCTAACCAAGATTGTGTTAATGCTCTAAAATTAAATCTCTTGTGAAAGTTATCTGGAATTTCTCAACAAGTTTTTAAAGGGGTTTTATTTTTTCATTGGAGGTCATGCCTCAAGAATTTGTAGGAATTCCGCATGGAAAGTAATAATCAGTGGAAACTGGCAGTCAAAGCTAATTTATATTACTCTTCCAGATAAAAATTCCTTCCATCTTAGACCTGCATTTCAAAAAAGATTATTATCACTCTGGAGAGAATATATCAGGGTCAAATAGAGAAAAGAGTGACCTCAAAGATGTCTTCGCTGCCTCTGTGCAACTGTGGCGCTGCTGCTGCTGCTTCTGCTTCTTCTTTTTTTTTTTAATCCTTTCTTTTGAAATGTCTTAAGGCTGTTCAAAGTGGAGGAATGTCAGAGGCACACTTGAGGAGAAATCTTCCATGACGCTCCTTAGTCTGCCTGCTGTGAGGGTTCACGACACATCTTGGGTGGTGGGGAAAAAGAGCTCAGAAGGAGGAAATATCTGGGAGAGAGTGGCTCAGCCACTGAACAAGGAGGAGGCAGGCATCTTCTTAACAGCAATATATTGTCCTTCCTTTAGTGACTAGAGGAACTCACTGCTTCCCAACTACATAAACCTGTTGTCCATCCTTCAGTGATGTTCTCATTTCCATACATTAATGAAGGAACAGACTTTTAATGCAACGTGAAGCTTCACTATTTGTAACTGCTGATCTAGCTTTCAAGCTCAGGTACTCCAAGTGCAAGTTACTTAACCTGTCTCCCAGTCTCCACATCTATAAAATGGGTTTTGTAGACCTACTAGGAGCCTACTGCTCTATGTCAGTGTTTTGTTTTGAGAAAACAGTGATTTCTTGGAAAACCAAATGAGTAAATAAATATTGGATTATTTTGCCTTATCCATCCCACCTAGAGAATTTGAGATACCAATCCAATGTGGGTGAGCTGGAGTCTAGTCAAGGATCCACTGAATGAGATAAAAATAAATAAATAAACAAAACACTAGCACTCTTTTAGGATGGTTCTGAAAACTGAAACCATCAGGTTCATTGGATGCGATACCAAGGAAAATCCACGAAAGAGATAAGACTGAATCACAAGTCTGGACAACCTGAGCAGACATTCTGAAGCTCTGCCTGTCTCCATACCAGGAACCCCTTTCACATAGGAGGTGAAAAACTGTTAAGGGTCTTTTTTTTTTTCAAATAATGTTTTTTTATATTTATTTTATTTATTTATTCCCTTTTGTTGCCCTTGTTTTTTTTTGTTGTTGTTGTTGTAGTTATTATTGTTGTTGTCGTTGTTGGATAGGACAGAGAGAAATGGAGAGAGGAGGGGAAGACAGAGAGGAGGAGAGAAAGACACCTGCAGACCTGCTTCACCGCCTGTGAACACCTGCAGACCTGCTTCACCGCCTGTGAAGCGACTCCCCTGCAGGTGGGGAGCCGGGGTTCGAACCGGGATCCTTATGCCGGTCCTTGTGCTTTGCGCCACCTGCGCTTAGCCCGCTGTAAGGGTCATTTTGAATCATGGAAATTCTAGTAGAGATACTGCAGAGAGAGTGACTGTCATCCAAACCAAAATGGCTAGCCCTTTCTTTTTCACCTCAGTGTTGTGTAATAAACGGGTCAGACCAACCAACATTCCACAAGTCAACAGCCCAAAACTGAGCACAGGAAACATTCCATTTCTAAGACTATGATCACTCATATTGAGTATTCCAGTAGTCGAACTGAAATCTGCTAGCATCATAAATACACTTCGTGCAATCCCAACAGTGTGTCTTGGGGGCAAGGCCACTGTTAAGCCTATGTGGCTTTTTCAGGGGAGGTAATGCTTTAACAGTAGAAACAGAAGACGAATTTGCTTCCAACTGTGAGCTCATTCCTAAGGTCACAAGTGAACACCGAAAAGGAGACAGAGTCCAAAATAAACATCAAGTTGGACTAGAAAGCATTTCTCTCAGAGGGTGCCCAGGTTTATATGAAGGAGTTCCACCTCAAACAAAGGGAAATCTAGCTCATTTTCTCCACTTATTAGTGGGTACGTCTGCTGTCTGCCTGTTCAGTCTGACCCATTCTCCACCCTCAAATCCAAATCCATTTTCCTAAGATCCTGGCTTGAGAACCACATGAGCCCGGTGTCCTGCTTCCTTGTACTTCAGCTGCTCTAGAAGGGTAAAAAAAAAAAAAAAAAAAAAAAAATCAGTTATAAACTATCTGTAGGAACAGTTACTAACAAAGTTGGCTAGAAAAGCTTCGTAGGAGAGCCAACAAGCTTAATTTGTTGTAACCTATGATTTCTTAGTAAATATTAACTAATGTTGGAAGTATGCATGGATTTACTTCACTAGGCTGTTTGAACCTTTTAAATCATCATTTTTTTTTAAACAAAAAATTGAAGCAAGCCCTTACAGAGTGACTCATAAAGGAAGGGTGTTTGATTTGCTTCCCTTGCCTCCCCTAAGCTACCAGTCTTCAGAGTGATGTTTTTTTTCCCTGAGTTTGCCCCCTTCACTTACGTGCTGGGCTGATGGGTAATTACCTCTGCAGGTGCGTCCAAGACCCCGAGTGTCCTGGCAGCCAACTCCTGGGCCTCTAGGCATGCCCCTTACTCACCCTTCAACTACCAACTAGCTGCCCAAGCACACCAAGTCTTGAAGTCTTGAATGTTTTCCCCAGTGAAGACAACCAGGGCCCCTGCACAAAGTCAACACAGAGACTAAAAGAGAGAAAACTGTATATAGTTCCCAAACCACAAAAGGAATCTCTCTGACCTAGTCTGCAGATGCTCAGCTGGTATGGAAATAGCTATTCATATAGACCGAATTCTGAGAAGTTAATATTTCTTTATGACTGGCTCATTTATTTAGCCATATATTTTCAGGATACCAACTTTCTTGTATTTCACAGACACAGAACTACTTTAGAATTTAGAACATGTTGACTGTATGTTCATGCACCTACAATTACTAGAATATTAATCTAATACCCGCCACATTTGAAGAAATGAAGGGAAGCCCCATTAAGAAAGAGAAAAATTAATTTTGTTCTTTTAATTTTATTAGGTATTTAATATTGATTCACAAAATTACAAGATAATGGGGGTGTAATTTCACACCAGCCCCACCATCAGAGTTGTGTGTCCCTGTTCCCTCCATTGGAAGTTATACCAGTTGTCCCAAGGTTGCAGATATGGGTTAACTATTATTTCTACAACTATTTGTCTATATTTGCATAGATTTGCCCATTTTTCCATGATCCCATCTTCTCTTCCTTTCCAACTCACACCTATACCTATTATTACTTCCAAAGGTCCTTCCTTTATTCCTCTTCTCTCTCTCTGGGTCCTGATGGAGTTGGAGTTCAGAGCCCTCTGGTCATCTTCCCCGTCATTTTTCCCCTGCTGGGAGTACGGACCAACATTGTTTTTGGGGTGCTAAAGATGAGATTTCAGGCTTCTGTAAATGATTCTCTGTTGAACTTAGGCATTGGCAGGTTGAATTATACCCCCAGCCTAGAGAAAAATTAATGTTAAAGGCAAGAGAAGCTACAAAATGATCAGGATCTGGGATCAGGATCAATCAGAAATCAGAAAGCTGAGGAATTTAGGGGCAGAGATCCCCTGAAAATATCATTCAAACACCATGGGATTTTGACTTACTTTTGTAAACAAAGGAGGACTGGAGGAAGCATAGGGCAAGATGTGATTGCAGTGATAGCAGGAGCTACAGTTAGTGGGGGAGGCAGGTTAATGGTGAGGACATTAGCTTTGCTCTGGCATCATGAAGGATCTGAATCAAGACAGTGAAGAGGAAGTAAAAGTCATAGGCATTTTAGAACTTGTAAGAGAGCTACAGTTGCAGAAGGTTGATAGCATAATGGTTATGCAAACAGACTTTCATGCCTGAGGCTCCGAAGTCCCAGGTTCAATCCCCTGCACCACCATAAGCAAGAGCTGAACAGTGCTCTGGTAAAAGAGAAAAGAGAAAAGAGAGGGAGAGAGAGAGAGAGAGAGAGAGAGAGAGAGAGAGAGAGAGAACTAGCTATAGTCATCACAGGCTTGGAAAACTCGTAACTACTAAATGGGTAGGTTGACTTATCTTCTCTCTCTCTCTCTCTTGACTTCAGAACATAACAGATCAGATTCAGTCAAGTCGATCTGAAATTGTGGACTTGGGATAGGAGGAGAGAGTAGTGCAAAGAGGAAAAGATGCAGTCACTAGCCTCAGAGATCATGTAGACCAGTTCAGTGGTTCTCAGTGACTATGTGTTGTGAACTAGAAGGTGGGCCATAAGCAAGTTTCACAAGTGACATTAGAAGGCAATGCGTGTCTCTAGGAGCAGTGACAGCTAATGTTTAGAGCTCTGTGTGAGTCATGTGTGCATGACCTATCCCATATAACCCCTAGGGGAAAAGTTGAGGGACCAATGGTGCACCAGCAGGCTAAGAAGCGTATCTGCAGTCAGCCTGTCATCACAGCCTTGACTGTCCGTGGGAGGCCTGTGTGAAGGACAGGTGTACAGTGGATGGGAGCCTGCTGTCCAGAGCGACCTTCAGGACCAAGTAGGCACTCAGGTTCCCAAGTGCTCATATCTTTTGGCCTCTTCAGGACCTGGCCTTGGCTGAAAGAAGCTGTTTCACCTGAGATTTAGCCCAGGGATGGAGCCGGGGAATAGTCACCTCACCTGGAAGTATCTGTGTGGGTTTCCAACTCCTGTGCTCCCAGGAGGATCTGCTGAAACCTCCATGACAACTGTACTATGACTGACTGATCCCCCTGCACCATGTTACTTCTCTCTCTCCCCCAAAGATATTGATTTCAAGGTGTCAGTACACCTGCTTTAGGTCTCAGAGGCTGAGCTGTGAGATTCTTTGATTCCAGACCCTGCATGTTTAGCTACAAAGTTGGGGAAAGCATCGGTAAAGATTGGAGCCAAACAGGGAGGAAGAGTACAACACGAAAAACAAGGATGGGATGCTTTCAGCACAGGAATAATAAAATAGGAAATGGTGGGTAGATGAATCTGAGGAAAGCAGTTCAGAATTGTAGCAGAGGTAAGTGATAGAGTCTAATGGTCTGTTAGATGCCAGAACCAGAATCTTCTTTCTTGTTCTTCTCTCAAAGATCACAAGAGTGATATGTCATAATCAACAATTTAAGAAAACAACACAGGAGTCTGCAGAAACCATGGAACAGAGCAGAAGAGCCAAATGCAAGTGCTATTTTTATATTATAAAATGTGTTAGCTAATTGAAAAAGGAAGCCAAGTAGACTAAAGACTTGGATACTTGAAAGTTTCAAACCCAGGTGACAGGAAGGGCAATAGTTATACCCCTATAGAGATATATAATTGCTTTCCTACGGCTTCTTCATGTATGTAAATAGCTAAGTCTGAAAATATCTTCCCCCTGTCCAATGGTTGAGCAAGATTCTCTGCTTTCAGGGTTGTGAGGACTAAAGAATCCTACTGCACTGCTGGTGGGAATGTAAATTGGTCCAACCTCTGTGGAGAGCAGTCTGGAAAATTCTCAAAAGGCTAGAAATGGACCTACCCTATGATCCTGCAATTCTTCTCCTGGAGATATAGCCAAAGGAACCAAACACACCCATCCCAAAAGACTTGCATACACCTGTGTTCATAGCAGCACAATTTGTAGTAGCCAAAACCTGGACGCAACCCAGGTGTCCAACAAAGTGACTGAGTAAGTTGTGGTATTCATATACAATGGAATACTGATCAGCTATTAAAAATGGTGAATTCACCTTCTTCACCTCCTCTTAGATGGATCTTGAAGGATCAAGTTAAGTGAGATAAGTCAGAAACAAAGGAATGAATATAGGGTGATCTCACTCAAGAGAGTGAAGTTGAAAACAAGATTAGAAGGGAAAAAACAAAGCAGAACTTGGACTAGAGTTGGTATATTGCGCCAAAGTAAGACTCTGGGGTGGTTGGGAGAAGGGTTCAGGTCCTGGAACATAATGGTAGAGGAGGACCTAGTAGGGGTTGAATTGTTATGTGGAGTACTGGGAAATGTTAAGCATATACAAACTATTGTATTTTACTGTCAACTGTAAACTATTAATCCCCCAATAAAGAAATTTTTAAAAAAAGATTCTCCACTTTCATGAAATATTATTGGTTAAAATTCTCAAAAAACAAAACAAAACAAAAAAAAAACCTCTCCATACTGCCTTGGGGACAGAGTCTACAGTTTGGAGATCTCTCTAAGAATTTTAGTTCCCAAGCACACTGCAAGCTACACATGGACAAAGGAACTTCTAGAAGAGCAGACAAGGCAAGCTTTCTGTGCCCAAGGCAAGTTCTCACCCGCCAAGGGTGTCTTTCCTCTACCTTCAACTTTAGCAAGGTTCAAGGATCAAATCTGAAATGAAAGCTGCATTAACAGGTCTGATTTTTTTTCTGCCTGATTGAGTTTGTGCACAAGCACATGACTAGTGGCTTGGTCCTAATGACTTGGTGAAAACAAGCAGAGAAGACATTATATTCAATACAGCAACACTGTTTTGTAATCAACCTTTCAAAGACACATTCTTTCGGGCTCTCGGCCACAGGAAGCAAGATGTTTTATATCAATGTGTATTTCCTGATCCCATATTTAAATAAAATAACAAAACTGTGACAGATGAGAAAAAACAATGACTCCAGTGATATGATTACCCTGCTTTTCTGAAGCAGGGCAGGGGATGAAGGGAAAGATGAAGGGAAAGAAGTTATATTTTCAGCCACAAGCCAGAGGTATGATACTTAAAATAATGAGCTTTGATAGCAGGGATGTTTGCTTAAAATCTCTGGTATATAATAGCAGAATCATCAACTCATTGTTTAGGCAAAATACACTAGACCTTCTCTTACTTCCCAACATCCTCTTTTTTTTTATTTCTTTTTTCATCTTGTCTATTGAACTAGAAATGTCAAAACTGCACAGAAAACAGCTGCCCTTGATTCTGGCATCTCTGCTGAGAAAGTGCTCAGATTCTCCTGAAAAGGCTGGTCTGTGCGCTGTCCTACCCCAGATGTAAGCTAGAAGGTTGATTTAAATATATATATATATATATATATATAATATTTATTTATTTATTGGATAGAGACAGCCAGAAGTCGAGAGGAAGGCAGGGATATAAAGAGAGAGAGAGAGACACCTGCAGCCCTGCTTCACCACTTGCAAAGCTTTCCCCCTGCAGTGGAGAGCAGAGGCTTGAATCTGGTTCCTTGCACATTGTAACATATGTGCTCAACCAGGTTTCCAGTTTTCCCTGGAAACTCATTTTGTTGTTGCTGTTGTTTTTTCTTTTCTCTTCCTTTCTTTCCTTTTCTCTTCTTTTTAGATCTTGAGAAAGAAATAATCAGAGGTAATGAACCTAAGTTACCACACACACTGTTTGGGGTCAAAACTCCAATACACCAAGGCTTCCAAGAGCTCCCCCGACCCCATATAAGGGGGTCATTGAAGGTATAAACAAAACATCAGAAAGTCAGATCTCTGGTATGGAGTAAGAGAAGACTACGTGATTCTTGCTTCTCTTGGAAGCCACCTTGAAACTGCCACATGCTAGTTTTGAGTCCATCCTTGGATGCCTGGGAATTCTCTCCCCAGATGTTTTTCCTTCAGCATACTGACTACATAAAACATGTTTTAGTGCCAGGGAGGTGATCAGCATGTAGAAAGTAAGACTTGCACTTTTGAGGTCCTGAGTTCAATCCCCAGCTTAGAATATGGCAGAGTGATTCTCTGGTTCTCTCTTTCTCTTGTGAATTTATAAATAAGTCTGTTGTGAAAAGAACATTAACCCCCACCCTCCGATTTTATGTGACTTCCCCCAGTAGATGAGGAGCAGAGGATATACCTTCTTCAAAGCTGTAGTGAGCTGTGTTGGATTCAGTGTGTTGCACGTTGAAAGTGTAATGAATATCCAAGGATGCGAGATCCCTGTGTCTAGCAAGTGTGGCAAGATGAGAGTTCAGAAGGTGTAGAGACAGGCTGTATGGGGAAATGCAGAGCACAGAGAGCCATTCTGATTTTCAGACTCCTTGACAAGGTTATCTGGGCAGGCAACCAGGGTAAGTAATGTCAGTGCTCAAGTGGGGGGCAGGGGGGTGGAGAAAGGGTGAGGGGAGGGGAACGAGGGAAGTTGAGGGAAGGAGGGAGAGAGAGAGGATGAGAGGGAAAGAGGGAGGGAGAGAGAAAGGGAAGGAGGGAGAGAGAGAAGGAGGGAGGAAGAGAGAGAATGAGAACACATTTATTCTTCCTTGACTGGCTCCCAAGGCAGTGTTGTCTGTAGACCTTGGTATTTCAGACTCATTTTCCTACAACTGCAGACTGTCAGAGTGCCGCGGACTTGTATGCCTGAGACTTCAGGTCTGATTCCTGGCACTGCATGTACTGAGTGGTTTTCTGACTTCTCCCTCATGTGAATCTGTTTCTCATATGAAATCATTATTTTTAACTTTAGGAAGTCTTGTCTGGACACCAATTGCACTGGCCTCTGCGTAACCCTGGTTTGTAGTGGAGACGATCCTGAAAGTATTGTCTTTGTGTTAGGTTGCTTTCCATTAACATAGACCAATTGCTTGAATCTCAGGGAGGTGGTGGGGAAGTCTGGAAAGTAAACCTTGTCACTCTTAGAACTTCAAAAGTGCAAGTCCTGTGTTCCTCCACTGTTGGTATGCTTCTAAATTCTGCTTCTGAGACCCCTTCTGTTTCATTGGTTTAATCCCCCCTGCTTAACACTGTGTTCTATTTACATAACCACTGTTAACTAAGCACCGCCCTGCCTCCAGGGCATTGGTTTAATCCTCACTGTTTTGCACGCTTTTTCCTTCTCCCCACCCCCTATCCTACCTACATCCTCTTCGGACCTGACTCTTCCGCCTCAGGATATATAAGGACAGGATTGTGATTAGAGATAGCTTAGATTGCGCTGCGTTCCACATGAATAAAGACTGAACTGCGTACCACTCAGCCATGAGTCCCTGGTCGTCCCTCTTTCTCCCGCCCGCAAAGCTAGACCGGCACTTCACTTTGCCATCCCCTCATTCTTTCTTTTTTTTTTTCCCCTCATTCTTTATAAGCCAATAAGTAACCGTTGGTGGTCTTGCTTGGGAACCCTCTGTATGCATACTGTTCATTCTAGTCTGTCCTCACCTCACCTGAAGGAAAGAGGATGTTTTACATTTGTAACCAGATTTTGGATGTTCTTGTAATTTCCTCTCTCTCTCTCTCTCTCTTCCCCTCCTACTGTCATGCATTTTTGGGGGTGGTGGGGGGAAAGGGCCTGTAATGAAAGTCTTCATATGAAGGAAGTGTAAACAGCATTCTGTTGTCTTCTCTGCACAGTTGAAAATGCTCTTTAGAATAAGGTGGCCATGCTCCAAGGAATCATCCCATAAAGAAATCTGACTTGTCAAAACTGGCTTGTTAAGTGAGCTTGGAACCATTATTTGAATAACAAACTCGATCTGAACTGGGATAGCCAGTGCCTGTTTTATGACTTTCTCAATGAGCTCATTGTTAAGTGAGTATATCAGGCCTCCCGGTCCCATAGGAGAGCGGACAGTAGGTGTCTGATGACTGGGGGGGGGGGGGACACCTGCCCACCTCCTCATGTGCTGGAAGACAGGCATCCCTAGATGCCCTCCTCCAGCAGCCCTCTGTGAGCAGGTACTACCCTTGGTCACCTCCCACAGGCATGGGACAGCCACCCACCTGGGCACCAAAGCCACATCCTCATGGAGTGTTGAAGCCTGAGGGGGTGATTGCCTCATCCTCCCACCCTCCACCTTCCAGGAGGCTGGCAGATATGCAGTGTGATCACACTGCACTGAGAGGGAATTTTTTATTCATCTAGAGATGGGCACTGGAGTTTTCATCAGTGCCATGGTGCTCCCAGGTGGTGCCGGGGTATGAACCCACAAGGTGTGAACCCTACCACATGAGCTATTCCTCAGCCCTAGAGACATTCTGGATGATGAGTGGGGTAGAGACTGGGGGACCTAAACCTAGTAGGTAAACATTCTACTGTACAGCCCCCAGTAAAGACCTATCTGGTGCCACACGAGCAGAGGCCGGCACAGCTCACCCAGACCGGAGAGAGAGAGAGGGAGAGGGAGAGGGAGAGGGAGAGGGAGAGGGAGAGAGAGAGAGAGAGAGAGAGAGAGAACCAGGGGCCCCCTCTGCAATCCGCAAACCATTGGCCAAGTGTCTGCTTAGATGGAAGAGGTGTGCTCATTGTCCAGGGAAATGGAAGGCTGTGTCAGTGACTGTACAGGGAAGGACATGGAAAGAGCCCCAAGTTGAGTGCCTGCTCCCTAGGTCCAGACTCAGCTGTGAGCCAGGAGCTGTGGGAATCTGCAGCTTCCTTATCCTACTGGGACTTTGCCTTCTCATCACTGGCCCAGGCATCAAGCACTGCTGTGATGACAAAGTGAATTATATACAAGGGTTCTTTCAACAGGTCTGTCGGTTAGGAAGTGTCTCCTTCTCTCCCCTCTCTCAGATCTGGCTCCTAACAGAGGGTGATTCCTGGTGGTGGTGGAGTCTGCATGACCCTTGGTTCCTTGACACCTTTGGTGAAGTGACTTGCACCATACAGGCCTCTGCTTACTTCTGTGAAAAGCAGGGCTTCTTGGCACCTGCTACACCGTAAGGTCACCAGGAAAAATACTTAAGGCAACGTGTGTGGAAGTCGTTCATTGCAGTTCATTGCACCAAAGTAAAAGACTCTCTCTGGGGGCAGGGTGGGAGTGGGGACACAGACCTTAGGTTGTGGGAACAGTGTTGAAATATTCTTTTATTAACGTATAATCTTAGAAATCACTGCTTAGTCAATTTGACAAGTGGGGGATAGATTGAATGTTTCAGGTTCTTGACAAAAATGTATTTTAGAAAACCACCATCATGAATCTGGACTTTTGGAGACAATATCACCTATTATGTGTTTTATATCTCCCTACCCTCCCACATGAGCTCCAACATGCTAAAGAAAAAAAAAATCCATTACCAAGAATGGAACTGAAAAAAAGTGTCCCTTATTTATGGACATAGGTCTGTGGATTGGATTTTTTCTGGAAAAAAAAAATTCCCCCCAAAATTCCAATGAGGGCTTGGGAGGGGACTCAGTGGGTAGGTACATACCTTGCCTCATTAGGTCCTGGGTTCGACCCTAAGTGTCACATACCAGAGTGATGCTCAGATCTCAGTCACCCTTATACCTCATGTTCCTCTTTCTTGTACTTGGAAAGGATAAATGAATCTTTAAAAACAAAATGAAAACTACCATGATAATTTTCTGGGTTTTTTTTAAATATTTCATTTATTTTATTTTTATGAGAGAGAGAGAGAGAGATAGAGAGAAAATCACAGAGAGAAAAACCAGAGTACTGTTCAGTTCTGGCTTATAGTGATGATGGGTTGAACCTGGGACATCAGAGCCTCAGGTTTGAGACTCTTTTGAAGAACCATTAAGCTGTTTCCCTAGCCCTAATCTTCTGGTTTAAGAATTGAAATCTGTTCGATATAAATTATTTTTAATTTATTAATTTTCTAAATTCTGGTGAACTCGTGAGCACAGGGAAAGCAGTGACAGTTGAGTCAGCAGGAAGAAGGCTGCGTGGTGTGGCTGCAGGTTGCTCTGTCCTTTACCATTCCAACACCCAGGTCTCAGACACGGCATTCCTGTGCCTCCTGGTTCTGCCTGGCATTCTGGCCGCTGGCTGCCTGTGACATCCTGACTGGAGCCCTTGAGCTCTGCCCTCATTTCCTTTGGTGCTGTTGATGTGAATAAGATCCCCGCTTAGACAGGGACAATAGTTTCAAACACTCAGACTCCCCTCCCTTCGACTCCTCCTCCTCCCTGACACATGCTGTTTCCTGTGATTTGTAATCAAGGAAACACTTGAGCTCTACTTCATTTACGATACCACAATTTACTGACCCAGATCAACCCGGATTCTTAGCTGTGGATGAAAGGAGCTGTCAAACGCATCCTGGTGGCCACAGGTCCCCCTCATAAAGCTCTCAGTAGGAATGCCAGAGAGAGGGACCCTGACCTCTCATAAAGTCATTTGTCCCAGTAGGACACTAGGGAGGGCTAGGTGGGTGGGAGTAAGCTCTGTGCTGTGAGTTTCCACCTCTGCTGTGCAGACCAGAGTCCCCTCTCTCACCTCCCCCAAGGACCAGTGCTCTGAGAGGCGAGGCTGGTTTCACCAGGTTCCTTTACTGACCAGTAGAGCCTGTCAGTCCCTGTTTGGTCCTTGTTACTTACTTTCCCTTGGGAACTAGGGAGAGCAAATATGGCCAAGCGTGGGGCTGTTCTCTTAAGTCCGTGATGCACCTTGGTAAGAAAAACACCCCCCACCCCCCAGCTCCACCATTGGGACAGTAACTGGGGCAAGACTCTGTCTCTCTACCCAAACACCTGTGGTTCTTTCTAGTGAAGCCTGACTTTTCTAGGTGTGTCTTTTGGAGGTTTCCCCCACCCCCCATCTTGCCTTCCTTGGTAAACTGACCTGTCTAGGTGTCAGGTGGGCCTTGTGCCTCCCATCCAATAGGCAGCATGATCCTCACGCCAGGCAAAATCAGTCTTCATTTGTCACTCCCCCAGTGGCATGGGAGACTAGCATTACATATGTGCAACTGTGATAACTTGCACGTGGCCCCAACCCTGGGGTGGGCTGTGTTGGTGCCCCCTCCCCCACTGGCCACAATGACCTCTCCCAGCTTCCATTAAGATGCTGGAAGGGTGTTCACTTAATTTATCCTCTGGCTGACTCAATTCTGTATCCTAGACAATGGATGCT
This sequence comes from Erinaceus europaeus, assembly GCF_950295315.1. NCBI lineage: Eukaryota > Metazoa > Chordata > Mammalia > Eulipotyphla > Erinaceidae > Erinaceus > Erinaceus europaeus. The sequence continues at coordinate 5,419,925 of NC_080180.1, read as the reverse complement.
TTTGTCAAGAAAATGTTCTTGGCTTGTAAATCATTGTTGTTGTTTTTTTTGAGAGTCCACTGCAAATGTAAAAATTGATTTCCTTTGCTGCTCTCTCTCTTAATTTCAAATAATGTTCTGTGTACCACCAGGCCTGAAGGAGCAGGAAGGCCATGATTTACCAGATGGGAGGCTATTAGGCCTCCATTTCCTAGAGCAATGAATTAGCAAGTCTCTTTCCCTGTCAAAGAAAATTGTCACCAAAACAGTCCAAGACACAATGGCAAGTCCAATTAGTGTTCTGTTTCTTTCAAGAGAACTCAGCTGAAAGATGAACAGAACTCTAAGTAGGACATGACCCAGCTCCACAGGAGAAAGGACTGAGGGAATATTTTCACTTAGTATTTTCTATATCATAAATGTTTCCAAGACTGACATAGGGGGTTATCCTTTTATATCAATCCAGATGAAAGACCACAGGAGATAACTTTGTTCTCATGGGGGGGGGGGACATTTAAATTTCCCTTTTAAAAAAGTAGCATCAGGGAGTTGGACTGTAGGACAGCGGGCTAAGCACACGTGGCTCCAAGTGCAAGGACCTGCTTAAGGATCCTGGTTTGAGCCCCTTGCTTCCCACCAGAAGGGGGGATCGCTTCAGAAGTGGTGAAGCAGGTCGACAGGAGTCTATCTTTTTCTCCCCCTCTCTGTCTTCCCTTCCTCTCTCCATTTTTCTCTGGCCTATCTAACAACAATGACATCAGTAACAACAACAATAATAACTACAACAATAAAAAACAAGGGCAATAAAAGGGAAAATAAATAAATAAAAAATAAAGACTGTATTTAAAAAAAGCAGCAGCAAAAAAAGACAAAGTTTATGGTTGCAAGGTTTTGTTCTAGCTGTAATTTTGTTTTACTAAAAGGGAAAAAGTAAATTTGGACTTCTGATATTTTACTTTTAATATGTTTTATTTATGCTTCGTTTAAGATTGTACATAGTATAAAGATATTTTTATTAATATTCATGATGTTTAATGACTCAAGAAGAAACACACAACTCTGTTTACTTGGTATTATACTTTACTAGATACTGATTGTATTCTTGACCTGTCCTATGGAAGTATCCTTAACATTTATGGTAACTTTACAATTACCAGTTTCTGAAACCACCCTTGCTATTTTTATCTGATAATGAAACCCCACTACAAAACTAACGCAGAGTCTAGGCTAAACTTAGTGTGAGATGTGGAAATTCAATGGCATTTTCCCTTGTTTGTGCATTTAGTAAAAATCAAGTCCACACCATGCAAAATTATGTAAATGAGGCAGAAACACAGCCTCACTCTTGAGGGTCTTGGGACCCCCAGAGAGGAAGGGGTGTCCCTGAGGCGCCTGTAGGATAATTACCAAGAGACACAACAGGAGAGCAGGCAGAGTAGAGGAGTCAGGGACTTGCAAAATGAAAGAACCTTTGCCGGGGAGTAAGAGCAATCAGAAATGTCTTAAATTTATTTCACTAAGAATTTTTTTCTTTTTTTTTAAATGAAGAAGCTTGAATGGTGGCAAGGCAGGGGAGTGAGGGGGTTCAATATAGTGAAAGGAAAGAGTCTGAAAAGTCTAATATGTGCCTTTAGATTTATAAAACATTCATGAGCAAAAGGGAAAGGAGAAGTGATTTTGGGAAAGCAAATTATATTGCTAAGGTAATACTGAAGAAAGCGGAGTTAACCATGTACAGAACAGTCCACAACACTCACAGTGACCGTGAGTATTAACCCCCTTTTCAGATCATGAAATGAGCTTTGGAGTCACTCTGGAGCATCCTGACAGATAGTGTCTGTAAACTCCAGCTTCTATCTCCGCAGGGACCCAGAGGCCACCCTCCTGAAACACACTTTCATTCCATGAGAGCCTCAAAGATGCAAAACTAAGCCTTTCATTCTTCATGGTTTCCTGAGGTCAGTAGTGAGGATTCCATTTCCTGTCTTATAATTTCTGTACCTCCCTCCCTGTTGTCACCGGGGACCCTAGGCCTCAGGCCCCCCTACGTGAGCTGTGCTCTCTCTTCTTCCTGCTCACAGCTGGGCCTGCTGCCTTTTCTCCTGGGATTAACTGACTGCACTCTCCTGCATCACTGTGCTTCTGTGCAAAACCTGTCATGTTCAAGATCTGGCTCATGTCCTGCACCTTAGATCCTGTGTATTACTGTTCGGTGGGGCGGTCAAAGTCCCTTGAAGAAGGAAAAAAAAACAACTAACCTGGTTCCACTGTGTGTGCAACACAAAGAACTGAACACATGAACAGAGAAAATAAAAATAAAATAAAATAAAAGGTAAATAGCCAAACTGTTTCTTAGACTGTAAGATCTAATGGTGGTTATTATTCTGGGCTGGGGGCTCAGAACTTGGGTGCTATGTGTGGTGTGGAACTATAACACTATATGTAACCAATTATTTTTGTCACAAGAGTACTTCTGATGGTACAAGGGATTGAACCTGAGACATGCAGAACTCAGGCATGAAAGTCTATTTGCATAACCATTATGCTATCTCCTGAGCCTGCCTATACCCCTAAACCATCCTTAAACCACTGATAGAATTACATTAAACTAAAACACACACTTTATAAAGTCTGTAAGGAATGTGGAAAGGGAGGGTGTATGGAGTTCCTATTCACAGAGAAAGAATTTCATGAAGAAAGACACACACGGGGGTGAATCCTTGGCAGTGAATGTTCAGGGTCTCTATTAAGCGCCTGATCTCAGTGCATAACTACTGTAGGGATAAGCTTGTTCATTTTTAATTAAAAATGCCCTGCCTACTGCATCCTTACTCATTTAATTCTATCACACTCGTAAACAGTCCTCCAAAAGTGCCGTCATGAGGTGCCTAAGAGAAACATGAATAAATCAAAGCCAACACACTGATATTTATTTATTCAAAGTTTAGTGGGAAAATGATATCACAGTGAGGGTTCTGATTATGAATGAAGTATACTGGAAAAGTCTTAGCATCAAAAAGGGTGTGTTGGTAATTCCACATGACATCATGTGAGAGAGACAAGAAGGATTTTATGTTGATAGAAACTACCATTTTATTGCATTTGTATCAAGTAAAGTTAAGTCCCTCTTAAGGACTTTAAGAAATGTTTATCTTTTCTAGGGCAGTTACTTAACTTTCTAATTATCCAGAAAGTGAACTCATGTGAAGAATAACACATCCTAAATGTCCTGAGCATATGGTATTTGAATCAGAGCACTTTGCTTTTTGTTTGTTTGCTTGTTAATATTGAATGGGCGGGGGCTGCAGACTAGACCTTGGATTTTTTTTTTTCCCAAAGTCTCTCTTTTTACTTGAAACCACATGCAAACGCTGCTATCATCATCCATTTAAATGCTGGTTTTAAGTGCTGGATTGTGAAGCTCCAGCAACAGGAAGGGAGTTGTGGTATTTCTCTCACCCGTGTAGGTGCTTCAGAATGTTCTTTTCCTCTGTGTGTCCTTGTTTATTCCTAGGAGAATGGGATGTCTGAGGTCAAGAAGACATTCTTCTTAGGATTCGAATACAGCTCCTGATGACAATTCTTTTTGTTGTTGTTGTTGTTGTTGTTGCCTCTGGGGTTGTTGCTGGGGCTTAATGCCTACACCACAAATCCACTGCTCCTGGAGGCCTTAACCCCCCCCCCTTCTTGTTGCCCTTGTTGTTTTATCCTTGTGGTTATTATTATTCTTGTCATTGATCTCATTGTTGGATAGGACAATGGCGAGAGGAAGGGAAGACAGAGAGGAGGAGAGAAAGACACACCTGCAGACCTGCTTCACCACCTGTGAAGAGACCCCCTGCAGGTGGGGAGCCGGGGGCTCAAACTGGGGTCCTTATGCTGGTCCTTGCACCTCGCTTAACCCGCTGCACTACCCCCGACGCCACGATTTCTCACTCTTTAGTTCACTGCTGTTAGAGATCATTTGATTGATCAAGGTCAGAATAGAAATAACCTCTCATTTATGGAGCCATCTCTACATGATATTTAAAGATGCAAGTAAAAGGCGAAAGATTTATGAGATCTGAAGAGAAACCAGAGTAGGCTCTAAGTGGTGAAGTCCAGAAGCTGACAAAAAATCATTGTTTTTATTGCTGCTAGGGTTATTACTGGGGTTTTGTGCTAGCACTACACATCTACTGTTCCTGGTAGACATTTTTTTCCTTATTTTCTTTTTTAGATAGGACAGAGAGAACTTGAGAGAGGACAGGGAGATAGAGGAGAGAAAGATAGACACCTGAAGATCTGCTTCACCACTCATGAAGTGGACCCCCCTGTAGGTGGGAAGGAGGGGCTTGAACTCGGGTCTTTGCACTTGGTAATATATGTGCTTAATAGGGTGCACGACTGCCCAGCCCTACTGACAAAAAAAAAATTGCATTACCTGTGATGCTGGGTGTCATTTCTTGGCAGATAGCCACATACTACTGGGGGAACAAACACTCAGATGTGAAGCGACCCCTCTGCAGACGGGGAGCTGAGTGCTCCAACTGGGATCCTTGCACCAGACCTTGTGTTTCGCACTATGTGCACTTAACCCAGTGTGCTACCCCCACCCACCCCCAGCTGATATGTGCTTAACAGGAGTCTAGTTAGGGAAAATGAATCAGCATTTCACTGTTATTAAGTGCTAATGCTGAACCTTAGCTAATCATGTCCGTATCCTAAAAGGCAGGTGTGGTCTTTTAATTGATAATATATCTTTCAACTGTTTCTAAGCACAGAGACAGAAAACCTAAAGGAAGGGATGGTAATCCTTTAATCTCATGAGTCGGGCTTCCTAGTCAATAGTCTGAAATCCACTCAGAAGGGAAACACTTTTATGAGTATGACCAGTGAAACTGACTTCAGCCCTGCGTGTGTGTGTGTGTGTGTGTGTGTGTGTGTGTGTGTGTGTGTTGTGGGGTGATGAGGTGAGGACATGTTAGCTCCCAAGGGAAAAGTCCTCCAGGTCCCACTTTTCTTGATGTCAAAAGAATCTTTATAAAATGTCACTTAAGAGTGCCTCATGGGAGTCAGGCGGTAGCGCAGCGGGTTAAGCGCAGGTGGTGCAAAGCACGAGAACCAGCATAAGGATCCTGGTTTGGCTCCCCGGCTCCCTACGTGCAGGTGAGTCACTTCACAGGCAGTGAAGCAGGTCTGCAGGTGTCTATCTTTCTCTCCCCCTCTCTGTCTTCCCCTTCTCTCTCCATTTCTCTCTGTCCTAGTCAACAACACGGACATCAATAACAACAACAATAAAATAATAAGGGCAGCAAAAGGGAATAAACAAATAAATCGTTTTTAAAAAGAGTGCCTCATAAAGACTGTAGAGATATCTCAGCCCGAGAGCAGGGCACTTGCTGGTCTGAGGCTCCAGAGACTCCAGCTTTAATCTCAGGTACCATCTTTTTTTATTCATCTTTTTTATTAGTGATTTAATAATGGTTAACAAGACTGTAGGATAAGAGGGGTACAATTTCCACCATCAGAGTTCTGTGACCCATCCTCTACTTTTTTTTTAAAGTTTTTATTTATAAAATGGAAACACCGGCAAGACCATAGCATAAGAGGGGTACAACTCTACACAATTCCCTCCACCGAAACTCCATTCCCTCCCCTGATAGCTTTCCTTTGGGAGTATGGACCCAGGGTCATTGTGGGATGCAGAAGGTGGAAGGTCTGGCTTCTGTAATTGCTTCCCTGCTGAACATGGGCATTGGCAGTTCAATCCATACTCCCAGCCTGTCTCTTTCCCTAGTGTGGCAGGGATCTGGGGATGTGGGGCTCCAGGACACATTGATGGGGTCATCTGCACTGGGAAGTCTGGTTGGCATTATGGTAGCATCTGGAACCTGGTGGCTGAAAAAGAGTTAAGAAAGAAAGCAGAACAAATTGTTGACTAATCATGAACCTAAAGGCAATAATATTGCGGATGGAGATTTGGGGTCTCCATCTTGGAAAAAGCTACTATGTCTATCCAAGGGGCCCATGACCCAACTAGTTTTTGCCTGTGCCTGACATCTAATATGCAGGTGACCTAAGCTATTGTCTGGGGGAATGTTTATATGGTTGGAAAAAGGACCAGAAAGCTGGACTAGGGAAGCTGGTATCATCTTTTATGCCCAAATGAGAAGCACTCTGGTCTCTCTCTTCCACCCATAAAATGGAAATAAACAAGTAAATAAATATAAAAATAAACAGGTGATATACAGATAAATAAGTTAATAAATCTTTAAATAAAAATAAATAAAGTGCCTAACATATGAGCAAATGCGCAGCACCAAGCACACGCCAGAAAGGGCAAATTTCTTTGGTGCCTTCCTTGGCTCAGCCTGTGTGTCTGAGAGAAGTGGGACCTTGGCTTCTGTGTTTCTGCTGTTCAACCTGAACTGTGACGGTGACTCAGCAGAGGTTCCCTGCAGAACCTCATGTCCAGTTTGCCATCAGCACTTTCTGGTAGAGACTGAGGCTCCACTGGAGTTGAACTCTCAGCCACCCATTTGTTTGTTTTATTTTTAGAGAGAGAAAAGGAGAGGGAGAGGGAGAGGGAGAGCGAGAGGGAGAGAGAGAGAGAGAGAGAGAGAGAGAGAGAGAGAAAGAGATCACAACATCAAAGGCTATTTCATTGCTGTGGGGACCAGACTCGAACCTAGATCATTGTACATGGCAAAGTAACACACTATCCAAGTGAGCTATTTCACCAACCCTTCCACGTAAGTGATTAAAAAACAATCATAGGGGGCCGGGTGGTCACACAGCATGTTAAGCGCAAGTGGCGTGAAGGGCAAGGAACAGCACAAGGATCCCGGTTCGAGACCCTGGCTCCCCTCCTATAGGCGGGTCACTTCACAGGCGGTGAAGCAGGTCTGCAGGGTCTGTCTTTCTCTCCTCTTCCCCTCCTCTCTCAATGCCTCTCTGTCCTATACAACAACAATAGCAATAACAACAATAGTAATAACGACAACAATAACAACAAGGGCAACAAGGGTGGGAATGGCTGCCAGGAGCAGTGAATTCATAGTACAGGCACTGAGCCCCAGCAATAACCCTTGAGACAATAAAAAAAAAAGTGATAGTACTTCAAGAAGATGATATCGTGGTAACTGTGATTTTTTTAGTTGTGTTTCTACTTTTCTCTATTCTTTAAAATAAAATGGCAAGACCACATTTAGAAAAATATAGGTTTTATATCTGAGATTTCATATTTCTTCACAGTGTGACCCATTTATAGCTATTATTTATGATGTATTTACAAATTAAGAAGTCTTAGAAGAGGGAAAATAAGTTTATCAGTTTCAATCTTTAGAGCTGAATAAAACTGATTTGGAGGAGCTAGGGTGTGCTCCAATAAACCCTTTGCCTGAAACAGCTGTAAATAAAATTACTGCACCAGAGTTAGCACAGAGCAAAGGACCGGACCGCAAGGACAAGTAGTCAAGAAAAATCTGTTAAACGTGGCCACCAAAATGTCCTAGTGTGAAGCATGGTCAGTATATTGATCAGATCTTCTGGTCTCTTCTGAGTGGGACCCTGAGCTCGTCACTATACAGGCATGTTGTGTGTGATCACACTGTTTCCAGTACTGGTCAGTCTACTAACTGAGTCATTTTAGAATAATTGGTTGCTACGTTAAGATGACTTTTCATTGGCAAGTCTTCATCCATGTTCTCCTATGGTTGCAAAGCTCTTTGCTATTCTGTGACAAATAAGGAAGCTGAAAACCCACAGCATAAATAAAAGCAGCTAGTCCATCTGACCTGTGTGTCTCACCCACTCCTGTATGGTCCCTTTGCCCTGACTGCCCATGCTCCTACCTCTGGTTTGTGTCCTCTCTCCTACTCTCTCTCTCTCTCTCTCTCTCTCTCTCGATAGCCACAATCCCATACTCAGACAGACCTATGCACATGCACCTTTCCATCCCAAATCATATTTGGAAGAGACTGTCACAAAGAGCTAGAGTATTGACACTCAAGGGAAAAAAAAAAAAAAGAGGTTTGATTTTGCAGAGACAGTATGGGGCTGGACAAAGGCAATGACTTCACAAGCAAAAATGGGTCCATACAGTCTCCAGGGGCCCACTCACAGATTCTACGAAGTCCAGTTCTACGCCCAGTAGAACTCCTAGCCTGGGTAGGCTTTGCATCTGATACATGCTCACATAGGGTGAGTACTAAAAATAACAAAGTGCAAGGACCAGCAGAAGGATCCCGTTTTGAATCCCCGGTTCCCCACCTGCAGGGAAGTCACTTCACTGGCGGTGAAACAGGTCTGCAGATGTCTTTCTCTCCCCCTCTGTCTTCCCCTACTCTCCATTTCTCTCTGTCCTAACAATGACAACATCAATAACAACAACAATTTAAAAAAGAATTTTAAAAATAACAAAGCCTACTCATTTTGGTGAAACTGGAATGGTTTTCCTGGATTTGTGTAGAAAACACCTGCCTTTTTCATAGAAGTTTGCTTAGAAACTTTTGCCAGTCTTCTGTAAATCTGTGACTTTGGAGTTATGTCCACCAGCTTCTAACCTCATCTGACTGGTGATCTTGGGCAAAAAGTCAGTTGTCTGGGATTTTGTTTCCTCATACTCACAAAACAATATTTAGTGAGTAGATGATTGACTAGATGGATGGATCAGAGACCAAAAGGATATTTTATAGGCAAGATCTGCAAGTGAAGGAGGGAACAGAAAACATGGAACTGAATGGGAGGGAGGATACATGATCTTGGTCCCTCCCTGGAGGCATGGCAACAGGTAACAAATAAACAGACACCAGTCTCTCCACAGTGTCTGTGCTCTTGCTTTGCTAAATCCTGGGATTCCTTGGGGCAGCCTTCAGCCTCAAGCCATTTAATCTCTATATTGCAACGGACAGGGCTTGGCTGAACCAGGCAGGTCAGTACACTGCTGTAACTGAATTTGGCCACAACTCTTAGGTCTCTTAACTCTTTGGGAACAGGCCCTAGGTCTATGGGATGTGTCCATTTTGATATAAATAAGTGGTTTGTGTGGGGGGGGAGGATTGATGTGTGGGTGTGTTTGAAATGACCCTGTGTTTTTGTGACTCACTCTTGATTGGGCCTTTCCAATCTCAGGCCTTGGGACACACAGCGAGGGAATTCATGCCCTGGTTTCAAAGAAATGTCAGGGTTTGTGAATGCTCATAGGTAACCACTACACAAAAACTAAAGTTTTCCTGCAACTTAGGAGTTTATTTTTGCAGAATAATTGGGGTAGGTGGTGGTTTCCAGCATTAAGTAATCCATCCATAAAATCACTTTGATTCTTCTTGGACACACCCAGCAACAAAACCCACACTTGCAGGACTGTTTATCTTCCAGATCTTTCTACCTTTATGGGCACATAGGTACCTGTGGCTTACTGGGTAACTTGACAACCAGGAGCCCCTCTGCATGTGGTGGTGGTGGGTCCTGCTCTATAATGGTTTCCTGCTTCTCTTGGTGCCAAAGCTTTGCATCTACTGTTTTCTGTGATTCATCTCCTCCAAAAATTCTGTGATGTAGGTACAGGGATCATGTTCTTATTTTCAAGGCTTTCATAAGATTTAGATTCCTGACTTGAACAAAAGAAGAATGGGATAAGCCCATATTGTGTGAACAGCTGGTTCAATGTGATGCTTTTAATCCACAAAGTCAAGAAAAGCACATTGGCTGGAGAAATGTAGACAGTGCTATCTGTCCCCCAGGCCACACCCATGCTGAGTCAGCTCTCCAGGCACCCTTTCTTCTCTGCCCAATTTCTTGCTGTTAACAGCCTTCATTTAAGAAAAGAACAAAGCCCAGTAAGATCAGCCAGAGTGAATCAAAACGTTCCATGTGAATGCTTAATACAAGGAAGAGTGACTGCTGAAGAAAAAATATATTGTTTAATATGCTTGCCCCCCCAACCCACAGTAAATGATGTATTTTTTTAAAAGGCTGCTGGCAGAGTAACATGTGGAAGGCACTGAAATCATAATTGGCACTACTGTTTTGGCCCTGTGACCAGTTTTACATCAGGGACTTATTTTCCAGTTTTTTTCCCCTGAGTTGTTATAATCATTTGCTGTAGCAGCATCTCAATTGAATGGCATGCAAAATAAACATGCCCCACCCCCACACCCCCACCACACACACCCCAAATTCACACAGGCATCATAAAATGCAAAGTCAAACAACTGGGCTCATTGAAGTGGTTCACAGTGCTGACCTTTTAGAAGCCGAACAGGAGAATAAAAAAATGTCAGCATACCCAGGTCAGTTCAGGACCCTACCCACTCTGATCCAAACTGCCCCCCACCCTGGCTATCACGAGAGCACATAGTCAAGGGGTAAAGTCAGCAGGGTAGGATGCATCTTGCTTTTGGAGAATCTGTGTGGTTACCTTTGACCAAGTTTGGTAATCATCCTAAAGATTACCTTTGTGAGGGCAGGGGAGACAGCCTTTGAGCATAGAACATTCAGACCTGAGCTCCCAGAGGCCCCAGGTTCCAGCTCCAGCTCCACTTTATGGTAAAGCTTAACAGTACTCTGGTCTTTTTACTTTTTCTCATAAAAAGTAAAATGAATAAGGACCAGGGAAACAATTTTTTTAAATAGTGCTCTGCTATGCCATGTGTGTAACCCAGGTTTGACCCACCATATTGAAAGAAGCTTAGGTGCTGTGGTCTCTTTTTCTCTTCCCCTTCCCACTTCCCCATCTCCATCACTCTCTCTTTGCCTTCTCTGTCTCTATCTATAAAAAAATTAAATAAATAAAATAAAACAAATACATCTTTTTATAAGAAAAAGAACCACTATGAAGATCAAGATCACCTTTACGTTCTCTGTCTCTGTCTACAGAAAAACGTAAATAAAATAAAACAAAACGAAGCCATCTTTAAAGAAAGAAAGAAAGAAAGAAAGAAAGAAAGAAAGAAAGAAAGAAAGAAAGAAAGAGCACTGCAAAGATCACCTTCGCAGGGCTGATCTAAATAATTAAAACCTGTATAGTCAGAAACTCTTCCAAGAAAACCAGGACATTGCTTAGCTCTGGCTTATGGTGGTGCTGGGAGTTAAACCTGAAACTTTCGTATTTTCAGTGTGGCAGAGACTGAGCTCAGACCTGGGTCATAAGCATGTCAAAGCACCACACTATCCAAGTGAGCTCTCACCACTAGTACACACTCTGTCTCGAAATGTTTCCTCTTCCACAGGGTTCATGAAGGCTGAAATCTTACACTGGATGGCCACTTATGGCAGGCCTTTATTATTATTTGTTTAGAACTGTGATTTTTATTTCAGATTCTTTTTTATTGCCCTGACATATTTTAATTTATGAACACACCACGTTTTATTTACTCACTAACCAGTTAATGGACATTTCAATTATTTTCACTATTGGCCTATAGGAATAATGTACAGGCTTTATGAACATAAAGGAGTCAGGAGACAAAGTCTATGAAGTAAAAGAATTAAATCTGTTTAATGCTAATTTATATTATAATATTTACTTAGGCTGACTGACAGAATGCATTGTTACTCCTCTAGTAAAACTATCATACACAATAACAAATTATTTCTCAAGTTTTCCCTTCCTCTCTCCATTACTCTCTGTCTTATCCAACAACAACTACAAAAATAAAACAATAAGGGCAACAAAAGGGAATAAATATTAAAATAAAAAAGAAATAGCAATAAGATTGAAGACTGAATTCTTAACAGAAATAATAATAGAAAAATAAATGACAGGGCAGGGGAGGTAGTATAATGGTTATGCAAAGAGACTCTCATGCCTGAGTCTCCAAAGTCCAGATTCAGTCCCCCACACCACCATAAGCCAGAGCTGAGAAGTGCTCTGGTTAAAAAAAAACAAAAAACAAATAGTAAATGACAGCTTTAAAGTGCTAAAAAATAATCCCAACATAGAATACACACACACAGGGGGCCGGTTGGTGGCGCACATGGTTGAGCGCACTGGTTACAGTGCAAAAGGACCTGGGTTTGAGCCTCCATTCTTCACCTGCTGGGGGCAAGTGGTGAAGCAGGGCTGTAGGTGTCTCTCTGTTTCTCACCCTCTCTATCTCCCCCTTCCCTTTCGAATTCTGTCTCTATCCAATAAATAAATAAAAATAATTTTATAAAAAAGAAAAATGAAACATAGAAAAAGAATACACACACAGATATATATATATATATATTGACCATACATATATATGGTCAATTTGATACCATCTGTAAGTGACTCTTAAAAAAAATTTCTTTATTGTGGGATTAATGGTTTATAGTCAACAGTAAAATACAATAGTTTGTACATGCATAACATTTGCACATAACAATGCAACCCCCACTAGGTCCTCCTTTGCCATCATGTTCCAGGACCTAAACCCTCACCCCCACCCCCACCCCCACCCCAGGGTCTTTTCCTTTGGCACAGTACACCAACTCCAGTCCAAGTTCTGCTTAGTGTTTTTCCCTTCTGATCTTGTTTTTCAACTTCTGTCTATGAGTGAGATCACCCTGTATTCATCTCACTTAACTTCATTCCTTCAAGCTCCATCCAAGATGAGGTGAAAATGGTGAATCCTTCATTTTTAATAGCTGAGTAGTATTCCATTGTGTATATAGATCACAACTTGCTTAGCCACTCATCTGTTGTTGGACACCTGGGTTGCTTCCAGGTTTTGGCTATTACAAATCGTGCTGCCATGAACATAGGTGTACACAAATATTTTGGGATGGGTGTGTTTGGTTCAGGATATATCCCCAGGAGAGGAACTGTAGGTTCATAGGGTAGGTCCACTTCTAGGCTTCTGAGAGTTCTCCAGACTGATCTCCATAGGGGCTGAACCAAATTACATTCCTACCAGCAGTTCAGGAGGGTTCCTTTGTCCCCACAACCTCTCTAGCATTTTGTAACCCATTCTTTCTAATAGGAAGTTTAGAGAAATTATCACCAGTTGTCTAACTTTAATGTAAATATTTTTAAATACCATTAAATATAAAGAAATACAGCCTAGATATATTGAAATGTGAAAATTCAAGAAGAGATGACAAGTATTGAGAAGTATAAATATGTAAATCTAAATAAGTACTCATTTCATTTAATGATGCTGATAATAATTGGCCTTGTAAGGTTAGCATGTCTGCAGAATGAATATACATGACAAAAATGGCAATGTGGTTGGACAATAAACTGTAGTGTTCTCAGATCTTTTATTGCCTATAAAGTGACAAAATTATTAATCTACTAATTAATCTGTAAATTAATAAAGCAGTATATATTGTAATTATTAGAGTAACTCATAGGAATATACAACAAATTTTGGTATGTGTATGTCTAGTAATATAGCTTCAATGTGTGAAAAGAAAAAATTGGCAAGACTAAAATGAGAAATTAGCAGTCATAGCAGCAAAAGACTTTAACAAGATTTTTTTTAAAGGATAAAATGAATCAAGTAATCCAAAGAAATCAGTAAGGACGAGAGTATCAGAAAAGACAATGGAAAAACTTGATTTAATCAACAAACTAGAACACTAACAAAATACACAACTAAGTGTAGGTAAAATGATCAGTAATGTCAGTAATAAATTGGATCAGAAGGCAAGCTTTAATGTACTTAAAAACCTTGAAGTCGGGCGTCGGACTGTAGTGGAGTGGGTTAAGCGCAGGTCACACAAAGCACAAGGACTGGTGTAAGGATCCCGGTTCCAAACCCGGCTGCTCCCCACCTGCAGGGGAGTCACTTCACAAGCAGTGAAGCAGGTCTGCAGGTTTTTATCTTTCTCTCCCCCTCTCTGTCTTCCTCCTCCTCTTTCCATTTCTCTCTGTCCTATCCAACAACAATGACAACAATAAAACAACAAGGGCAACAAAAGGGAATAAATAAATTAAATAAATACTTTTTAAAAAAAGAAATATAAACTACAGATTATGACCAACTTTGTTAAAAAATATACTTCAAAAAAAAACCAACCTTGAGGTCAATATTCTCTGGGCATCATAAAATTCAAATGAAAAATATAATGAGAAAATAATAACAACAACAACAACAAAAAACCTCATGAGAATTTGAAAACTGCATTATTCATTTCTACCTAATTCTTGGGTCAAGTATAATCAGAACAGAAACTGAACAACAGTTTTAAGTCTATGATAGTTAAAATGTGACAACGTGTTAGATACATTCATACAAAAATGGAATCGCTGTGCCTTAAATACATGTCTTGAAAAGAAGACAGGTTTTAGTCAATAATTGAGTTTCTACACAACCAAAGTAAAGTAATTTAAGGCCATATCGAAAAGAGGGTGGGGTTGGTGAAAGAGCAACATTTAGCAAAACATGAAAACAAGTGTACAAGTACTGATCAACAAAACCCAAAGTCTAGTTCTTGCAAGAGGAAAATTAATGAGACGGATGCTTCAAAGAGTATGATAGATGGATGGACATAAGGAGATTAGTCTTTAGGCAAAGCAGGCCATTACTATATTTTGTACAGATATTCAACATATAGTAGAAAATTATAAATGTTACGTGTCAAAAAATCTGGGATCTATTGCATGTACTTATTGGAAACACATCTGATCAAAACTAAGAGAAAATCAGAATAGTCCGTTAGCTATTAAGGAGTTGCTGAATCAGTTGCTAAATAGCTTCTCCACAATGAGAACGCGAAGCCCAGATGGTTTCACTTGTGAATTCTCCGAAACATTTGAGGAAGTGATAAAACCAATATTATAAAAACTCTGCTAAAGAAGAGGAAGAAGGAACACTTCCTAACTCATTTTATGATGCAATTAAACTGTGATAGAAAAACCTAATAGTAACATGACACAAGAAAAATTACCTGAACAACAGCATCAAAAAAAAAAAAAAAGACCAGCATGCCTATCTAAGTCAATACAATAAGTTATATAACCTCTACACTAGAAACTAAAGGAAAATCAAAAATATTACTGCAAAAAAAAAAAAAAAACTCAAGTAATTCTAAATACATGGAAGAATACAGACTATGTATATGAAAAGTACGTCATTGTTGTACTGACATCAGTTTCCCTTATACTGACCTGCCTTAGTTCTTAGAGTGCTAAAGGAGACACCAAGAGCAGTGTCTTTTAAGTCCAATACAATTCTAATCAAAATGTCCACTTTTTGGTAGATGTTGACATGATGATTCTCAAGTGTATCAGGAAGTCTAAATAACCTACAACTGTTAAGCTTATCTGTAAGTCTTCTGTCTTCGTAAGAAGAGAACAAAGATAGAGAAGACTTTTGCTGCCAGACTTCCAGATCTATTACAAAGTGATAGCAATAAGTACTCGGTGCCTCTGACGTGAGATGAGGCCAACAGAACAGCAGGGGGAGGCTCTGATTGGCCCGCGGGGCCATTGGCTGTGTCACGTGGGACAGAACCACGTGGTGGAAAGAGCCGTCTCTTCAGAAGATGATGCTGTGCACGGAAAATATTTATGTGCAGGAGAGTGAATCCTGACTCCCACCACACTATACACAGAAGTCAATTTTAGACAAAGGTGGATCCGACTACTCTAAACAGCACTAGATTTATGTAAGGAAACGGAGGTGGATATTGATGTGACTTTGCTGTAGCAAAAAATATCTTTAATGACAGGTGCCAGTGGTAGAGAAAAAATTAGTACTTGAACTAAATTAAAGAGTTTGATTCTTTATGATATCAAGACGCACCACAAATTAAGTGAAATGGCATGTGAGAAGATGAGAGAAAAAAAATTGACATCAATTTATTCGGAGTTTCATTTCAATGTTATTGATACAACACAATAAAGGGAAAAACAGCTAGTGGAAAATAGGTGAAAAATATAAGCAGACACTTTACAAAAGGAAATATTCAGATATGCAATAAATCTATAAATAGGTATTACATTTTCAATGATTATGAGGGAAATGTAGCACAGTGACATGCCAGCACATTTCTGCAAGAACAGGAAAATAAAAAAGAAAGAAAGAGAAAGGAAGAAAGAAAAAAAGAAAGAATAGGGTATATGGGCAGAATATGGAGACAAGCACCTTCATAAATTTGTGTGTATACAAATTTCAGTGGGAGTGTATTGGTACAGTCCACTTTGGAAAGTAATCTGCCATTGTACCAGATAATCTGTGATCTCACATTTTCACTCTCAGCTAATTTTCATGAGTCAGGAGATACGCACAAGAATACTCCTGTCAGTATTAACCACACAGGGGCCTCGCTGTAGCACACTGGGTAGAACCCAGATGTCACAATGCATAAAAGCCTGGTTTCAAGCCCCTGGACTACACCTGTAGGGAGCAAACTTGACAAGCGGTGAAGGGATTACTGCTTCTTTTTTTTCTCCTCCTCTGCTACCCTGTCTTTCACAACTTCTTTCTGTCTCTGTCCAAAAATACATAGATAAACAAATAAATGAAACACGTACACAAATAATTCCCATCAGTAGCAGAATGGTTAAATGGGTGTATTTTAATACTATATAATATACACATAAATTATTGTTTCATGGTTGTGAAATGTAGTTTCATGGCTTATGGTGATGAGGAGATTGAACCTGGGGCTTTGGAGCCTCAGGCATGAAGGTCTTTTTGTATTATCATTATTCTATCTCCCCTCACAGATAATCATTTCTACTATAGCCTTTGTTGCTCTGATTCAACCACAAAAGACAACAGTTTGCACAGAAAAGTATTCACTGCACAAATCCAGCAGCCTCTTCCCCTAGGAATAGTTGGGCACTTGTCATCTTTGACAACTGGGTACCTTTCCTTTCCATAAACCATAAAGCAGAAATATTGAGTCAGCCAGGCCATGACAGTTCACCCCTCTGAGATCGCAAGCTCTGGAGGTAAGAAAATACAGGCTGGGGGGATCAGCGTGTGACCCACGCTATGGGTGCAGAGAAGTCAAGATCAGTCTCTCTCGTCTCTCAGGGAGCCAGGTGTGACTACTAGTCCTCTTGCCTCAGTCCATAAAGCCAGCCTCATTGCCCAGTATGTCAGAGCCCAGAGATTTATTACAAAGTGATATATTTTCAAAGAGCAGCACAAAGAGTCTTTTAGCACCAAATTTGTCAGAGGCTTTGCCGACATCAAACAGATGCCTTTCACATGGGGTGCTGGACTGTTAAACTTCAATGTTTCATATGTGAAGAGATTGGAAACTTGGGAGCCATGATGTAATACTTCTCTCTGATTTGGAAAATTTGACTCTTGAACAATGAAACTTTAGATGCACATTAAGAATTGCTTTGAGAAGTGGGGTAGTGTTTTCTTTATAGAGAGACTATCATTTGGTCCAGCAATATTCTTTCAAGGATAAGAAAAAAAAATCTCAAATTGAATTCATGTCAACAAGATTTTTTTAACCACCTCCATCCCTTCCTCCTTTTTTCACCTACATTTTTTCATTGAATTATTCTAAAAATCAAATAAGCACTATGCCCGGGGCTTTAATAAAAGACTTCTAACATGGGTCACTGGATTTTTGGCCTTAAGAAGGAAATTATATTGCCAGAAGTTGAATTGCTATCATGCCATATTCTTGAATAAACATGGCGCCTGTCCTCCCTGGAGGCTGTCACCAGTGCTTATAATTTTGTATACATTTTAACCCAGATGCAATGAGCTGGTTATTTAGAGTTTTCCTGGTTACCAATCACATTATAAACCACAGAAAGCATTCAGACTGGAAGAAACAAGGGCTAGCTTTGGTTTATGATCCTATTCAAATTCAGGTCCAACTCACTCTAACTGCATCTTGAACTGGATCACAATGGAAAGAGCTGTGGCTTTTGGACTTAAGAAGTCTGCAGTGCCCCATATTTTGTGCACAAGATGAACAGCTGGGCCACCCATCACGATCTTAAACCCAGACCATAAATAACAGAGCACAAACTAGAACTTCCCCAACTCAGTCTCAACCTAAGAATTTCATTTGACAGATGTTTCTTTGTGATTTTTTTTTTTTACATTGCAATCTTTTTATTTAACAAATAAAGCAAAGCTTCTTTCATTTGGATTCTGTTTCTTGCTCTTGAGGGGCAATGACCAAACTAAAAAGAATGAGTGTGTATAGACTATAATGTGCTAGAAACAGGAGCATGTTCTCTCAGAATGTTTGTTTTTGCTCATTATAAACACTAACAAGCAGAACAGATTACTGGATTCACATTGCTCCAGACAGGGACTTTTTAATAGGTCTAATTTAAGGCTGAAAAAAATGAAATTGTCAGGCAGCAAACTGACAAAAAAAAAAAAAAAAAAACTCAGAAGAAGTTTTATGGATGGATCCAGAATGTTAGTCTAAGAGTGCCTCACTTTAAGCTACTTACCTTTCACTACTGTTGTTCCTCTGTTTTTTTGAGAAATGTCAACTACAGCTACGCCCACGTGTGAGAGAAAGATTGTCACAAACAGAGGGAGTTCTGGTAGCGGTCACTTCGGGTGGGTTACAGCACTGGTTGTGGAGGGAGGCGTGCAGATGTTCAGGGGTGCAGTAACTAATCTCCCCTGCTTGTGTTTAGATTCACTTGAGAAATCAGAGCCAGATGGAGGTGAAAGTGTCAGCTCTATTACTGGTAAGTCAGCTGAATAACATGCCTTTAGCTCTGTGCATGGCTCATTGTGAGCCTGTGCCAGGCCAAACTGCCTCTAGGAATGCTGGGAACTCGAGGATTCCCTGCTCCTCACCGAGGGGCTGTGCCTGCTGTTCCCTTGGCTGTACTCTACTGAGAAGCAAGTTCTGGTGAATCCACCTACCACAGTGCTTACATCCCCTTTGGGAGAAAGAGAGGGGTGGTCAGCAGGGGACCACTTTGCTGACAGAAGCTTCTAGAGAACTGGGAGGTTGAGGAAAAAGCTGTTCTCTCAGCCTGACACTGGTCAGCATTTCTTTTTCACTTTTAAAGGTGAGGCACCACAGCAACAAAGTTTCTTCCAAGGGCTGTTAAACCTGCTATGTGGCATGCCAGGACTCGAACCTGGGTCACATGCATGGCAAAGCAGGTGCCTTACCAGGTGAGCTACACATTCAGTCACCACAACTCTCTTTAAAAATGATGCTTCTGGTTCTGTTCTTTTTCCTCAAGATTGTTTTGGCAATTCTAGGTCTTTTCTGGTTACAGGTAAACATATATAGCTTTTGTTCTATTCTCCTAAAAAATGTGGTTGGGATCTTGATGGGGATAGCATTAAATTTGTGTATGGCTCTGGGTAGTATATTCATTTCGATGATGTTAGTTCCTCCAACCCATGAACATGGAATATCTTTCCACTTCTTTGTGTCTTTTTCAATTTCCTTGAGTAGTGACTCATAATTTTCAGTATACAAGTCTTTCACTCCTTTGGTTAGGTTTATTCCTAGATATTTTATTGTTTTTGTTGCTATAATAAAAGGAATTGATTTCTGGATTTCAACTTCTTCTAGCTTAGTGTTTGCATAGAGGAATGCCACTAACTCCTGAATGTTAATTTTGTAGCCTGACACCTTACTATATTGCCTGATGATATCCAAAAGCTTCTTGCTGGATTCCTTAGGTTTTTCTATGTATACTATCATGGCATCTGCAAATAGGGAGAGTTTGACTTCTTCTCTTCCAATCTGTATCCCTTGAATTCCTTGCTCCTGCCTGATTCCTATGGCAAGAACTTCCAACACTATGTTGAATAGTAATGGTGATAGTGGGCAGCCCTGTCTAGTACCTGATCTGAGTGGAAATGCTTCCAGTTTTTCACCACTGAGTATGATGTTGGCTGTAGATTTGCTATATATAGACTCCACTATCTTGAGGAATTTTCCATCTATTCCCATTTTTGTAGTGTTTTGATCATAAAGGGATGTTATATTTTGTCAAAGGCTTTCTCTGCATCTATTGATATGACCATGTGGTTTTTTGGTCTTGCTTTTGTTGATGTGGTAGATCATGTTGATTTATTTATGTATATTAAACCAACCTTGCATGCCTGGGATAAACCCCACTTGGTCATGATGAACCATCTTTTTGATATACTGCTGTATCCGGTTGGCTAGAATTTTGTTCAGTATTTTTGCATCTATGTTCATCAGAGATATTGGTCTGTAGTTTTCTTTTTTGGTTGTGTCCCTGTCTGTTTCTGGTATCAGAGTAATGTTGGCTTCATAGAAGCTGGCAGTGAGTATTCCAGTGTCTTCAATCTTCTGGAAGACTTTTAAAAGTAGAGGTATTAGTTCTTCTTTGAAGGTTTTGTAGAATTCATTTGTAAAACCATCTGGTCCAGGACTTTTATTTTTGGGAAGATTTTTGATAACTATTTTAATTTCATTAGCTGTGATGGGCCTGTTTCTGTTATCTACTTCCTGTTTACTTAGTTTTGGAAGTTGGTAGGTATCTAGGAAATCGTCCATTTCTTCCAGGTTCTCTAGCTTGGTGGCATAGAGTTGTCATAGTACGTTCATTTCTTACTCAGTAAACAGAAACTATCCACAGGCATGGCTAGCTGCCACCTCCCCCATACACACACACACACACACACACACACACACACACACACACACCCTTTGTACTCTGCCAGCTCCTGCCTCCTGAAGCCCACACCTCTTCTTTCTTGGCCTACACCAGTGCATGGTGTGCAGTGTAGAAGATGCTGAAATGGGTCAAATGCAGTTTTTATAGGTTCATTGATGTATTTGTTGAGAGAGACCAGAGCACAGCTTTCATCAATGTGGTATCAGGAATCAGGCCCATGGTCTTATGCATGCAAGTCCAGTGATCTCCTCCTTCCTTGACCACAAACCCCGTCATATCAAGTCAACCCTGAGTCCAGTCCCATCCAGACATACACACTCCCTTTTCACTTTACCAACTACTTCAGTGATGCCTAGACATGCACCTCATTCTGGCAACTGCATGCAATGAAACGACAGCACACGGGTCAGGTTGGGCATAGCAAGTCAGTACCTCAGCTGTGCTCACACGCCCTCTTTTATCACAGAAACATTTCCTATCCCAAAACTGAACACAGAAAACTCAGAGTGACAGTTTCCTAGGCTGGGTGAGGGAGCAAGGGGCTAAGGTAGACAAAGCAAGCCGGAGTTTGAGCAGTTTCTAGGACTGTGCGTGTTTCCTGGGACAGACTCTCATCACTGAGAGCTCTGTGCACCTCTGCCCCCCTTTTGCAGGTCACCTTGGTCTCAACAGCTGCTGTTTTCTTCTCCACTCCATTTCTGGTTGAATTCCTTCAGATGGTGAAAAAAAATAGATATCTTTCCTTAATGGTAATGAGAGTGCATATTCCTCTTCCTCCTTGAATTGTGTTGTACCTTAAGCTCGTATTTTAAGTGTTGTGTGTTTATGTATCGTATGAGTGAGAGAGTGAAAATGGGAAAGGAGGAGACCTTCACACAGCTCAGCTCTGGCAGAAGATGGCACCAGGGATTGAACCTCTAGCCTCTGGGGCCTCAGGAGTGCAAGATGTGTATTCTAATAGACTGAGATATCTCCTGGCCCACCGCTTATATTTTAAATGTGTATTAAGTTAATAGAGATGAGGGGCTGGGAGGGGGCACACCTGGTTGAGCTCACATGTCACAGTACACAAGGACCTGGGTTCAAGCCCCTGGTCCCCACCTGCAGGAGGAAAGCTTCACAAGTGGTGAAGCAGGGCTACAGATGTCTCTTTGTCTCTCTCCTCTCTAACTCCTTCTTCCTCTCAATTTCTGGCTGTCTCTATCCAATAAATAAATAAGGATAATATAAATTAAAAAAAAGAAAACTAAAGTTAATATAGATAAAAACTGCATTAATTAATGTAAATGAAATGACTTGCTAATAAAATTTTAAGACAGATGAACTCTATATTGTTATTTGTGTTGCTATAGGTTAAACAGGGTCATATTTTGTTGTATTTCCACTATTCGGTTTTCTGTGAACGTTTTAGTATGGTAGAGTGTGTACTAAGACTATAGTTGTTCAAACTTTGACTTAAAAGGTGAACACTCTACATTTGGCTTATTGGCTACAAGTTAGCTTATAAAAGTAAAAGTCCCCCAATATGGCATCTGAAAGTCAGGGGGAAAAAAATCTCTGGCCAGTGCAATGGTTCTCTGTAGGGAGGATTCCTCTGAGGGTTTGACTCAGTACCATATACAGTGATATCTTTAGCTTGGAGAGGACATTCTGCCCATACCTGTCATTTTGAACTGGAGAAAACCTAGTCAATGTGATGTGAGCAGTTTGAATAGTTCATGCAGTCAGTGTGGCAAGGTGTAGAAGCCAGGTCTATAGATGCCCATCCATGCACTCACCAGCTGTTTTTCATTCATCCATGAGCCAGGGAGCATGGTAGATACTGGGGAGAAAGAAACAAAAGAGAGAGTCCTGCCTATTCAAGCATGTATTGGACAATGGGCAGATAGGACAGTAAACAAGAGGTTTCAGCAGAGGGGAATGAAAGAGAAGACAGCTATGCTTGGGCACTCTCAGTAAGCTTTCTGAAGGAAGAGAAGTATAAGCAGAAATCTGAAAAAGAGATGAAAATATATACAGATGGGAGAAGATAAAAATGTGAGTACTAGAATTTATGTAATCAAATCCAACCCAGAAGTAAAATAACACATGTAAATCTGCATGAAACCAGAGACATCATCACTGGTGTGTATATTCTGTGACTGCTAAAATGCCTCATTGTGAAGCTTAGTATCACACCATTCAACAGCATGTGCTGGCAAAACCTTCATAGCTGTTAGGGAACTTCTCTCTACCACCTTTTTTTGTCCCACACCTCAAGTCTGAGTCTTTGTTAAATTCCATAGTTTAGTTACTATTACTCCCTCCCATCCAAATAAAGTTACTTGGCAAAAAATAATTAATTCTCCTCTGTGTGGAAAAAATATATAAACTACTTACACAGTAAGCTTTGAAAACTTATTATTATTTCACTGATGGGTCTCCAGCATTAGAAGCTCACTCAGAATTTTCTCTGAGAGTCCGGTGGTAGCACAGCAGGTTAAGCACACATGGTGCAAAGCACAAGGACCGGCATAAGGATCCTGGTTCAAGCCCCTGGCTCCCCACCTGCAAGAGGTCGCTTAGCAAGTGGTGAAGCAGGTCTGCAGGTGTCTGCCTTTTTCTCCTCCTCTCTGCCTTCCTCTCCTCTCTCCATTTCTCTCTTTCCTGTCCAACAACAACAACAGCTATGACAACAATAACAACTACAACAAGCACAACAAAAAGGGCAACAAAATGAGAAAAATAGCCTCCAGGAGCAGTGGATTCATAGTGCAGGCACCGAGCCCCAGCAATAACCCTGGAGGCAAAAAAAAAAAAAAAAAAATCTCAACCAGTCAGAGATGTGGCTCAGCTTTGCAAATTTGAGACCTCAACCTTAGGTTTGAGTCCACAGTTCAAGTCTCAGCATTTCAAATAGCCAGAGAAGTGTTTTGGCCTCTCCCATTAAATGAATAATCTTTAAAAAAAAAAAAGATGTAAAATGTTTTCTTCACTTGTATTAAGTAGGGAATTTCCAGTGAGTGTACATATTTCAGTTGTGCTGCCTTTTTTTTGTTTATTATGTTTTGGTTAAGAATTTCCCATGTTCAAAACTCCCACGTAACATCACTTTCTATTCGATATTTTCTGTGGTCCCACACAGATTTCTGTGTTAGGACAAACGAAAAGCTCCAAATGTGCTTTCTTTTACACTTAGATGATTTTAAAATTTGTAACAAGTTTACTCAAATACAATTTGGCCCACTAGTTTGGTAATTTCCACTATAATAGACAACTAGAGAAACTTGGAAATGATTTTTTTTATCTTTTATTTATTTATTTATTTATTTATTTATTTATTTATTGGCTAGAGACAGCCAGAAAATGAGAGGATGAGGGGAGGATAGAGAGGGAGAGATACAGAGAGACACCTGCAGCACTGCTTCAGCACTCATGAAGCTTTCTCCCTGCAGGTGGGGACCGGGGACTTAAACTCCAGTCCTTGCACACTGTAACATGTGCATTCAACCAGGTCACCACCACCAGGCCCCAGTTGGAAGTGTTATAACCAGGGTTATGTGAATGCATGGATCATTTTGCTAGAGCTACACAAAGTTCTATTTTTGGAGGGCCAGGCAGTAGTGCAGCGGGTTAAGCACATATGGCGTGAAGCAAGGACCAGAGTAAGTATCCCAGTTCGAGCCCCACAGTTCCCCAACTGCAAGGGGATAGCTTCACAGGTGGTGAAGCAAATCTGCAGGTGTCTATCTTTCTCTCCTCCCCTCTGTTTTCCCCTCTTCTCTTTATTTCTCTCTGTCCTATCCAACAACAATGACATCAATAACAACAACGATAATAACCACAACAACAATAAAACAACCAGGGCAAAAAAGGGGAAAAAAATAGCCTCCAGGAGTGGTGGATTCATAGTGCAGGCACTGAGTCCCAGCAGTAACCCTGGAGGCAAAATAAAAGTTTTATTATTATTTTTATAATTTATTTATAAAAATTATTTTTATAATTATAAAATTATTTTTATGATTTATTTTTTATTTTTTCTGGTAGATCAACAAAGGCTCCACGTGAAAGCATGTCTGAAACTCAGTAAACCTATGAAATCAACAGAGGTCTGGTGTAGACAGTTAAGGCCCTTGTAGATATTTGTAAATGGTCATACAGAAGAGAGGCCTCATTACATGCTTTGATATATTAGTGGCTGCTGTAATTGCTCCTACTGTCTGTATCATGAATCTTGATGTTGCATTGTTCAATAAAGCATGTTAACTACAAGTGGAAACTGCTGAAAGCTTTGCCTCACCACCCCCTCCCGCCCCCACCAGAAACCACATCTTCTCACATCCAACACCCCCCACCCATCAGGGTAGCCACCCCTTCCCCTTGGGCCTTAAAGAACTCCATGCTCATACATAGATAGAATCCAGACACACAGGGCTGTGGATGGCTTCAATCATCCCACGTGGGACCCAGAGAGCACACATTTTCCTTTTTTTTTTTTTTTTTTAATGCTCAATGTCCATATGTTTGTTCGGCTGGAAATCAAGTTTCATTACATGCTCCTATTATTCCACCATATAACAATTTTATTTATAGGCAATTCACATAAGGACTAATTTCTTTGATAGAAAGGCTGCTAATGCTTAGTTAAGTTCATTATAATGAAAACAACATTGTTGGGACTACAAACTAATGACAAACCTCCGGGCCTTCCCCTTGGTCCTTTCCCCAATAATAGAGCTTCCCATCTACCTTTTCTCTTGGCTCCCCGCACACAGATGTGAAGGTAGACAGCAACTTTATTAGATGCTGGCAATTCGTACATAAAACAAGCACGGTGTACTTAATCTCCATATTGGCACTGAGTAGCCTTCTTGATGCCAAAACTCTGCCTGAATTCAGAGGCTCACGCACACGTAGGAAAGAAATGACTTTAGTTTTGAATCCTCTCTGGATGTGCATACAAAAATGGCCAGCTTGATTTCTGTGCTACTCACAAAAATCTTTGGTCCAGTCACATACTCTAAGACTAAATGTAAAAGAGATTGTCTGAAAAAATGAAAATGCATTGATGTCAGGTCAGATCTCAGCCTATGTTCCCACACAAATCCATAGGTAATTAGATTATGCTTTGTAAACAAAGGCTTGACCTGACAGCCTCACTTTCTCGTTCCTTGTGGTCTGGTAGTAATCAAAGATGCTTCAGTCTTAACTGTAGAGAACGTATGTCCTCAGTGAAAGGAGTCTTGTGTTTCAAGAATGTCACCTTATGCTTCTGATGTTTATATCTTTGCTTCGGTATAGCCGTGTACAAACCCATCAGTTAGTGCATGATTAATGAATGGTACAGTTATTTCAACCATTGCAATGTGTGTTGTCCGCCATCTGCAACCATATGTTTAGCAGTCAAGTCCTAATGCTAATTTAATCAAAGTAGCTTTTTTTCCTTTCTCAGAGCTTCTTGGTTAAAGTAAATTATGATGTACACAAATGGGAACTCTTGCATGAATTTATATAAGATTAAGACAGAAAGCCAGCCAGTGTGAAAAATTAATACTTAAAAACCAGCTAAGTGGCTCTCATCTGTTATATTTTTATTTTCATTCAGCACAAAGATAAATAAATGTGTAAATTTTTTTGCCTCCAGAGCTATTGCTACAGCTCTGTGAATCTACTGCTCCTGTAGTCATTTTTTTTTTCTATTTTTTTGGATAGGACAGAGAGAAATTGAGAGGGAAGGGGAAGATAGAGGTGGTGAAGCATCCCCCCACACACACACACCGCAAGAGGGGAGCCAGGGAGCTCAAACCAGGATCCTTGCACAGGTCCTTGCAATTACTGTCATATAGGATGCTTAATATTCTCTAGCATAAGATTCATAACATTTCTGATTATATGCAGCTTATTATTTTGGCATGAGAAATGTGAAATTCTTTACACTTAGAATTCCATATTGTCAATTTAATGAAGGAAAGAAAGTTAAGGAAGTTTTCTAGCAGAGGGAGATTTACATTTTTTAGCTTCATCAATAATTCATGCAGAAATTTATCTATGAAATGTAAGCTCTGGTATGCGGTTGTTTTACGTTGCAATGTTTGGAAGAATCTTGACTTAAAGTAAAACAACTTTGAAGAACGTAATAATTAGAGTCATAAGAACACAAGATCAGATTGGAAGAAAAGAAGTCAAACTCTCCCTATTTGCTGATGATATGATAGTATACATAGAAAAGCCTAAAGAATCTAGCAGGAAGCTTTTGGAAATTATCAGGCAATATAGTAAGGTGTCAGGCTACAAAATTAACATATAAAAGTCAGTGGCATTCCTCTATGCAAATACTAAAGTAGCAAAAGAAGAAATCATTTCATTTTACTATCGTAACAAAACAATAAAATATCTAGGAATAAACCTAACTAAAGAAGTGAAAGACTTGTATACTGAAAATTATGAGTAACTATTCAAGGAAGTAGAAAAAAGACACAAAGAAGTGGAAAGATATTCCATGTTCCTAGGTTGTAAGAATTAACAATATCAGAATGTGTCGGGCTAGCTTCGTAGGCGGGAGACAGAGACGACCAGGGACTCATGGCTGATTGGTATGCAGTTCACAGCGCAATCTAAACTATTTCTAATCACAATCTTGTCCTTATATATCCTGAGGCGGAAGAGTCAGGTTCAAAGAGGATGTACTTAGGTTAGGGGTGGGGATAAGGAAAAAGGGTGCAAAACATTGAGGATTAAACCAATGCCCTGGAGGCAGGGCGGTGCTTAGTTAACAGTGGTTATGTAAATAGAATACAGTGTTAAGCAGGGGGGATTAAACCAATGAAAAAGAAGGAGTCTTAGAAGCAGAATTTAGAAGCATACCAACAAGAATGAATATACTACCCTGAGCTATCTACAAATTTAATACAATTCCCAATAAGACCCAACCTATTTTTTAGAAGAATAGAACGAAAGCTATATAAGTTTACCTGTAACCAGAAAAGACCTAGAAATGCCAAAACAATTTTGAGAAAAAAGAACAGAACTAGAGGCATCACACTTCTAGATCTCAAATTGCTTGGTACTGAGAACCCAGAAGTGAGCCCCCACACCTATGGACATCTAATCTTTGACAAGGTGCCCAGACTATTAAAAGGGGAGAAGGGAGTCTTTTCAACAAATGGTGCTGGAAAAATTGGGTTGAAACGTGCAAAAGGATGAAACTGAATCACTATATTTCAACAAGCACAAAAGTAAACTCCAAATTCATCAAGAATGTGGATGTTAGACCAGAAACGATCAATACTTAGAGGAAAATATTGGCAGAATTCTTTTCCATCTAAATTTTAAAGGCATCTTCAATGAAATGAATCCAATTACAAAGAAGACTAAATAAAAAATGAACCAATATGACTACATAACATTAAAAAGCTTCTACACAACAAAAGAAACCACCACCTAAATAAAGAGACCCCCCTCAGGATGGGAGATTTTTATATGCCATACATCACACAAAAGGCTAATAACCAAAATATGTAAAGAGCTCACCAAATTCAGCAACAAGGAAACAGTGACCCCATCCAAAAGTGGGGAGAGGATATGAACAGAATATTCACCATAGAAGAGATCCAAAAGACCAACAAACATATGAAAAAAATGCTCCAATTCATTAACTGTCAGAGAAATGCAAATAAAGACAACAATAAGATACCACTTCACTCCTGTGAGAATTTCATACATCAGAAAAGGTAACAGCAACAAATGCTGGAGAGGTTGTGGGGACAAAGGAACCCTCCTGTACTGCTGGTGGGAATCTAAATAGGTCTGACCCCTGTGGAGAGCAGTCAGGAGAAGGTTAGAAGTGGACCTACACTATGACCCTGCAATTCCTCTCCTGGAGATATATTCTAAGGAACCAAATAAACCCATCCAAAAAGATCTGTGTACACCTATGTTCATAGCAGCACAATTTGTAATAGCCAAAACCTCGAAGCAACCTTGGTGTCCAACAACAGATGAGTGGCTGAGTAAGTTATGCTATATCTATATACTACTCAGCTATTAAAAATGGTGATTTCACCTTCTTCAGCCCATCTTGGATGGAGCTTGAAGAAATCATCTTAAGTGAGATAAGTCAGAAAGGGAAGGATGAATATGGGGTGATCTCACTCAGACAGAAGTTGAAAAACAAGATCAGAAGGGAAAACACCAAGCAGAACTTGGACTGGAGTTGGTGTACTACGCCAAAGGAAAAGACCCTGGGGTTGGGGAGGGAGAGTTCAGGTCCTGGAACATGATCGCAGAGGAGGACCTAATGGGGGTTGTATTGTTATGTGGAAATGTTATGCATGTACAAACTATTGTATCTTTACTGTCAACTTAAACCATTAATCCCCAGTAAAGAAATAAAAATGAAAAACACAACATCAGTATTGTCTCTGGTCCAAGCTGTACCAGGTACTTAACAAATACACCTCTACTGATGCATCTTCAGGGGAGTCTCACTAGATTTATAAACCTATTATTTCCTTAATGATGCAAAGCCCAAGGATCAGAAGATGGAATAATTTGTCTCAACACAGCAACACTTAACATGGAACTCTAGTTCTCCTGACCCCGAGGTGACAAACTCTGTTAACACAAACTTCACACAGACTGTGTTCCTTGTTGCTTTCCCACAAATGGTCCCCCTTTGTCGTCAGAATGTCTACCACAGCACCTGCATCCGTAGCGATGGCTTCTATATGACAATACAGTGAAGGGCCTGACGTACTGTCCTTACAGGACATGATCATTGCTTCTTCAGAAAGCATTTTCCATTGCTGGATATACTTGGTTCCATAGATTTTTCAAAAAAAAATTAGGGAAAGACAATGTGAAATTTACTATTATTTGCGATGTACATCTCGGTAGAGTTAAATATATTCACATACCTGTGCAACCAGTCCCTGGAACTTTTTTATCTTTGAAAGTTGACGAGACTAGACACCCACTAAACAAAGCCTCATTATCCTGCCCTGGGGAGCCCAACTTTCTATTTTCTATTTAGAGAGCTGAACCACTTCAGAGCCCTCAGTAAATAGAAATCAAATAGCATATGCTCTTTTGCAACTGGATTATCCCACACAGTTTAATGTTCTTGAGCCTAATCCATGGTGTGGCATGTCAGAAGTCTTCCATTTTTAAAGCTGAATAGTATTCCACTCTCTCACATCTTGTTCATCTAGTGGATTCATCAGTAGACACGTGGGGGCTTCAACTTTAGCTAAAGTATAAAGAACATTAGTACAAAATGAGTTTGTAAATGCCTTTCTAAGATCTTGCTTTCAATAGTTTTGAACATATTGCTAGAAGAGAAATTTCTGGGCTCTACAGAAATTTCTCGTTCTGTTTTTAACTTGTTGAAGAACTGTCGTACATTTTCCAGAGTGGTTACATTTTACAGTAGTCACGTCATTAGTGAACACATATCCACATCCTAATGGAAATTGCTTTTTTTTTTTTGTTTGATAATAGCTATCTTAATGGGTTAGAGGCGGTTAGCTCATTGTGGTTTTGAGTTCATTTCCCTGGTGACTAGTGATGCTGACCATCTTTTCATAAAATCATTGGTCATTTCATTATCTTCTCTGCAGGTAGACGCTTTAATTCCTCTGTCCATCCTTAAAATCCATTGTCATTGCTTCACTGGTACTCTTTATATATTCTGGATAGTAAGATCTTATTGTTTATTTATTTATTTTTTTCATTTTATTTATTTATTTATTCCCTTTTGTTGCCCTTGTTGTTTTATTATTGTTGTCATTGTTGGATAGGACAGAGAGAAATGGAGAGAGGAAGGGAAGACAGAGAGGAGGAGAGGAGGAGAGAAAGACAGACACCTACAGACCTGTTTCACCACCTGTGAAGCAACGCCCCTTGCAGGTGGGGAGCCGGGGTTCAAACCGGGATCCTTATGCTGGTCCTTGTGCTTTGCGCCACCTGCACTTAACCCGCTGCGCTACAGCCTGACTCCCTGATCTTATTGTTTATATGATTTGTTTTCTCCAAGTTTGTATTGTTCACTCTGTTGATTGTATCCTTTGATATACAGTAGCTGGCCATTTTACATAGTCTGGTTTATTTTACTTTTGTTGTCTGTGCTTCTAGTCTCATTGCCAAATCCAATGTCAGGAAGTCTTCCCTTGTATTTTCTCCTAAGAATTTTATAGTTCAGCCTTTATATGAAGCTGGTACATCCTGAATTAATATTTGTTTAATGATGTAAGGTACCGCTTCAACTCCCTGCTATCAGTTTCTTACAAAGAATATGTGTGTCTGTGTGGTGAGGTGTTCCGTGGCTTGAGCACTGCTGGTGAGTTACAGAGGAGCTAAGTCATCTTAGTTAGCAAAGAGCATCATTTTATTCCAAGTCTACATACGAGGCATCAGTATGTCAGGAAGTCTTCCCTTGTATTTTCTCCTAAGAATTTTATAGTTCAGCCTTTATATGAAGCTGGTACATCCTGAATTAATATTTGTTTAATGATGTAAGGTACCGCTTCAACTCCCTGCTATCAGTTTCTTACAAAGAATATGTGTGTCTGTGTGGTGAGATGTTCCGTGGCTTGAGCACTGCTGGTGAGTTACAGAGGAGCTAAGTCATCTTAGTTAGCAAAGAGCATCATTTTATTCCAAGTCTACATATGAGGCATCTCCCTAAAACCTCACTGACTTGAGGTATTCTTATAGGTGATATTTCTTTACTTAAAAGGTAAATTATCTTCTTAGAAGCTAACACGTTTTAACAACTGAGAAATTAAATTGGAGAATTTCAAGAGACAATTTACCTCCTAGAATCTGGTGGAAATGTGATCGAAACATTTAGCATTTTCATTAGTGATGGACAGATTCTACTGTGTTGTGAAAACCCTGCAGTAAACACCCACTGTGTGTAGATCACAGGGAACACGAGAAAAAAGTTCTCATTCTAAAAGAGCTCAACATGAAACACCAATTAGATGGTTAGTCTACGCTATGTAGAAATAATGCTGCGTATATGTTGGTATGTTCCCTTCCCCCCACCTCTGAGAAGAATTGCTTTGCCCCTTACTAGTTTCGCGCCCGCTTTCTCCCCACCCCCTGTGCAAAGGATGGGCAGAGTCCCAGCAGCAGTGGAGGAGAGAGGATGATGGAGAAAAGCACATGGTGTGGTGATTTGCCCGTTCGTGAATAAAGATTAAACTGCGTTCTCAGCTCAGCCGTGTGTCTCTGGTCGTCTCTGTTACCCGTCCATGAAGCCAGCCCGGATAAAACAACACATATACACTGGTAACTGTTTAACAGAACCTACGTGAACTTGTCCAAAGATACTGATATTCAGTGTCTAAGGGAAGCATACCAAGCTTGTCAGAAGCAGCAGGCAGTCTCCAAGGAAATTGGTACAGACAAAACATCAGTCTGGTTGGACCTCCACAGAGAGGGATTTTATCATCTATTCTAAAAAGATGATTCTTTTTCTATTTCCTACCTTTGATCGTGCTGCTAAAGAAGCTGGGAAATAAAGGGGTAGTTATTAATATCTTCTATTACTCACTAATGACATCTTTCTCTAAGATGAAATGCATGGGCCAGGGAGATGCATATAAGCATCATACCAAACTCTCATGCCTGAAGCCCTTGAGGTCCCAAGTTCAATCCCTGGTACACCATATGCTGATCTAAGTAGTCCTCTAGTCTCTTTCTCAGAAAAATAACTAATTCTTAAAAAATAAAAGATATACATATAAACATGGTGTGTTCAGGGAGATAGTTGGCAGAGCACAGGACTTAAGTGCTTGAGGCTCCCAGTTCAATTGCAGGTTCCCCGTGTGCCCATGTGCCCATGTAGTACTCTGGCTTCTCTCTGTCACTCTCTACCATAGAAAACTCTTTTTCTCATATGATTTAATAAAATAAATCTTAAAAATACAAGCAAGGTCTATGCACCACGTATGCAATATATCAAATATATGCATATTACTATGCATGCTAGTACAGATATATTCAGACATGAAAGATCATTTCTTGTTGAAATTATTTCTGGGTGAACTAATTATTAAAATTTATTGCTGAAAATATGAGTCGTTTTGGTGAAGAGAGAGACTTAAGTGGAGATACCCCGGTTTTGACATCCTCCTATTCCTGTGTTGCTTTGAAGGCCACAGTTGCTCACAGTCTTGGTGTTTGATGTTCTCCCTGTTCTCCTTGGACGTGTTTCCAGCCCCCCTCTCTATGCTCTCATCATCTGGATCTCATCCTCATGCGTGCAAGATATTCACCCACATGGCCCTCCATCTGCACAAAATTGCTAAGGGATCTTTAAGATGATTTACTTAAAATTCCAAGCATTTCAATGAACTGGCAAGAAGGACTAATTTAAAAGTAGAATTAAGTTTCTTGAGAAATGCCTTATTCGAGTTGGCTGCCATTGCTAGTGGTCTTATTGGTAGGGATTTACGTAACGAAATTGTGTCAGGCAATTTCTCAAAGTTCTCTAAAATGGCTTCTGAATCTGTACAGTGTCCACTTGGCTTGTTGTCCACTTGAGTCTGCCATAAAGACCAGATTGAGACTGGGCCTGGCCTGGTTCTCACACAGAATTCAACTCTTTACTGACAAAAGCCCTTAGTGGACATAACTTCTCAAAGCACCCCACAAAGCTTCTTTGTACCAATCCCTGGGGATTTAAGCTCCACCAATGTGCAGCTTTAGATAACACTTGAGGCATTCAGAACCAACTGAGCCAGGCCAGTATGGCTAAAGGCATCCCAGAAGGAGACAGGAAGGTTGGCAGTTGTCTGCTAAACCTTAATTACGATGACACCTAAGGTTTGTAATGGCGTGCATTTAGTTTCTCAAGTTCTTAACTTACAATGAGCTTTTAGACACTAGTGAAAACAGAAGGTCAAGACAAAACCATCCTAGCTAAACTAATCTCTTAACCATTATTGGGTTGGCATTGCTAAGTAAATCAAATAATGACATTTTCTAAGTGATTGCATTGTGAAAGTGACTCAAGTCTTTAATTCTTGTTTCCAAAGTGTCTTCCAAGCACAATCACTCATACCAGTAAGTGGGGAAAAGTTAGCTAGTAACTCACAAGTAAGATATTCACAGAAGGGAAAACCAACCAAGTGTAGCCACCTGAACAATGACAGATAATCTCTATGGCATCTGTCCACAGGCTGGGAGGATGGATCGACTTGCCAACACCCACATTCAGCAGGGAAGCAATGACAGAAGTCAGACCTTCCACCTTCTGCATCCCACATGACCCTGGGTCCA
The DNA here is from genome assembly GCF_950295315.1 of Erinaceus europaeus. Classification (NCBI taxonomy): domain Eukaryota; kingdom Metazoa; phylum Chordata; class Mammalia; order Eulipotyphla; family Erinaceidae; genus Erinaceus; species Erinaceus europaeus. The sequence goes on along the minus strand of NC_080180.1, from coordinate 5,386,168 downwards.
TGCTCCCAGAGGGTTAAAGAATAGGAAAGCTATCAGGGGAGGGGATGGGATACGGAGTTCTGGTGGTGGGAATTGTGTGGAGTTGTACCCCTCTTATCCTATGGTTTTGTCAGTATTTCTTTTTTATAAGTAAAAAGTTTTTAAAAATACAGATTTGATTAAAGTCCTTATATCTATTAGCATTGTGAATTTGGCTTTACAAAGGTTGTTACACAAAAAAGCAGTTTTCAAATGTTGATTTATTTTTACTACTTAATATGTATCTTTCATATCTTTAAATAACATGATTTTGACTGAAATGTCTTGGTTTCCCAGTTATAAGCTCTATCTTCTCAGCAGGGAAAAGAGATTCATTCTTCTTTTGTCTATGTTTTCTCCTTTGCCAATGTTCACTGCAATATGCAAATCCTTCCTCTACATTCTACATGTTTGCCTCTCTATCAACACTAATGTATCTATCAATCATCTATCCATACCTGCCTTATCTCTCTGTCATCCATCTATCCATCTATTTATTATGTGTCTATGACCTTACTTCTCCCACATCTGTTTCTCTTGCTATTCACCTACATAATAATGTAAATTGTTACTATTTACATTATTATAATTAAATCCTGTGGCTGCATTTCCTTCCTTTGTGTCCTGGACTTTATAATGCCTTATTAGACCACAGGAGGGTGATTTGTATTATAGGTGCTTATTCCTAAATCAAATCCTACCTGAACAGGTAGCTAGCACTGAAAGAGAGAAAGAGAGAGAGAGAGAGAGAGAGAGAGAGAGAGGGAGAGAAGGAGAAAGAGAGATTATTATATTTCTTGTATTTGAAATTTCTGGTCACTTACCTATACTGTGGAAGAGTTCCATCTAAAAGTGTTAACTTTTATTGACTTCTTTGTTATCCATTTCTTCCTTTTTTTTTTTTTAAGATTTTATGTATTTATGAGAAAGATAGGCGGGGAGAGAGAAAGAACCAGACTTCACTCTGGTACATGTGCTGCTGGGGATCAAACTCCGGACCTCATGCTTGAGAGTCCAAAGCTTTACCACTGCGCCACCTCCCAGACCACCCATTTCTTCTTTCTTTGACAGCCACTAGGCAGGAGGCTCTGCGAGGCAGGAACCATGCCTTGGCTACTGAGCCCTGTGTCTTTAGCCCTTCCTATGCTCCGTGGGCCAGACTCAGGGAATAGAATGGATGCATAATGTTTCAACTCTTTGAAGCTAGAGTGTCTTGAAAGCCTCCATTTCAGGGGGAGGAAAGCCTTTCATTTTTTTTTTATTAGCATAGCTAAAAGGCTGTGTAAAAGGTGGTGGTCTCAATATCACATCCAGCTTAATAGGAAGATGAAATTAAAGCTCACCTTTTTGAAAAGGCAGGCACTGTGTCTTTCTTTCTTTCTTTTTTTTTTTTTTTTTTGTGCCTCCAGGGTTATTGCTGGGGCTCGGTGCATTACAAATCCACTGCTCCTGGTGGTCACCTTTCCCCCATCATTTTTGTTGCTATTATTGCTGTCCTTGTTGTTGTTGAATAGAACAGAGAGAAATTGAGAGAGGTAGGGAAGACAGAGGGGGGAGGGAAAGATAGAAACAGGCAGACCTGCTTCACCTCTTGCGAAGTGACCCAGGGGCTTGAACCGGGATCCTTGTGCAATCCTTGCACTTCTCACTGTGCGCTTTCTTCACCTCGTCTTGGATGGAACCTGAAGGGATCAAGTTCAGTGAGCTAAGTCAGAAAGAGAAGGATGGGTTATGGGATAATCCCACTCATGGACACAAGTTGAGATACAAGAACAGAAATAGGAAACACAAAGCAGAACTAGGACTGGGGTTGGTGTATTGCACCAAAGTAAAGGACTCTGGGTGGGGAACCTTCAGGTCCTTGGGCTTAATGGTGGAGGAGAACCTAAGCTTCAGCTGAGAGGAATTTTATATGTATACCATTAACTCTATTTACTATAAACCATTAATCCCCCAGTTAAAAAAAAATGGGTGAAAGAACAAGAGTCTTCACCAGAGATTATCAGTGGGCATATGCCATTCTCAAAATCACTGCTTATCACAGAAATGCAGACCAAGACAACCATGATATGCTCCCTCATTTTTGTGAAAATGGCTTCCATCAGAAAGGACAGGGACAAGTGGTGATGAAGATGAAGAGGAGGTGGAACCTTTCTACATTGTTGATGGGAATGCAAATTGATCTGTAGAAGACAGTTTGGAGATTCCTCAGAACATTAAAATGAGCCTTCTGTATGATCCGGCAACTCCTATCCAAGGCATCTATGCAAAGGACACAAATCACATCATCATCGAGATGTATGCAAGTGCAGGTTCGTAACAGCACAGTCTGTAAAAACCAACGCTTGGAAACAACCCAAGGCCAGCAATAGCTGAGCAGTAAGGAGTGACTATTATTTATTTTACATATATACTATTCATCTTTAAGAGCGTCATATCATGGTCAGGAAGCTTCGTAATAGCATCAGCCCTTCAGAAGGCATCAGAATCCAAGGGCACTTTTTTTTTTTTTTTGTCTACAGGGTTATCACTGGGGCTTGGTGCCTGCACTACAAATCTACTGCTCCTGGAGGACACTTTTGTCCCTTTTGTTGTCCTTGTTGTTGTTGTTGGGTAGGACAGAGAGAAATCAAGAGAGGAGAGGAAGACAAAGGTGGAGAGAAAGATAGACACCTGCAGACCTGCCCCACCACCTGTGAAGTGAACCCCCCTGCAGGTGGGGAACCGGAAGAACCAGGGGCTCAAAATTTTAAAAAATTTTCTTTCTTTCTTGATCACTGCTCAGCTCTGGTTTATAGTGTTACTAGGGATTGAATCTGAGACTTCAGAGCCTTAGGCTTCACGGCCATTTGCATAACCATTAAGCTGTCTCAGCGGTCCCTATGGCTCCTAAGGGGGAGGAGGTAAGGGACCTGTTCTGAAATGAGGGTGAAATCAATTGACCTGCCAACACCCATGTTCAGCGGGGAAGCAATTACAGAAGCCAGACCTCCCACCTTCTGCATCCCATAATGATGCTGGGTCCATCCTCCCAGAGGGATAAAGAATAGGAAAGCTATCAAGGGAGGGGATGGGATACGGAGCTCTGGTGGTGGGAATTGTGTGGAATTGTACCCCTCTTATCCTATGGTCTTGTCAGTATTTCCATTTTATAAATAAATTTTAAAAAATAAAGAGCACACAGAAAAAAAAAAAGGAAGGAAGGAAGGAAGAAAAAATGAAATGGAATGATAGTGGGAGACATCTGGGGAACCTTGAAAAAGACAAAGGAGATCTTTCACACACCACAACTTCTCACCTTGCACTTAACACAGTGGTGTGAAGATGGGACTGTTCAGTACCTTGCTAGCCCTTCTGTGATCCTGGGACAGTGTAGGAGAAAGCCCTAGTGCTGGGATTGGCGGAGCCAACAGATTAAATTCAGGCTCTTAATTGGATGGTTATATCCTATCATAAAACACGTGTCCTCCAACTTTTCAGTGGGAAACTATTTCACTGTTTAAATTATAGATGATCAGAATTTCTGAAATTAAAATCACTCTGTATGGTAACTTGGCATTTGGTAAGTTTCAAGGGCCAGGGAGACAGTAAGTTGACTATGCAAAAGAATTTCATGCCTGGGGCTCCAAGGCCCCAGGTTCAATCTTCAGCATCATCATAAGCTAGAGTTGAGCAGTGTTCTGGCAAGATAAATAAAAACAAAAAGCTAGAAACTTTCTGATACAATTCAGGAAAGTCAGGTGGTCTCAGACATTATAGTATCACATATATTACCTCCCGCTCCAGGTAAGACGAGTTTGAACGAGAATCTTGCCATGAAACAGGCAAAAGAAAGTCTAAAATAAGGCCACAGGGGTGAGTGACTTAAGGAGGAAGGGACACAATGAGCTGGATATTGGGAGACACCAGCAGTAAGACAAAGGTGACCAGGCCATCTTCCCTGGAGTTGTTGCCTGTACCCCACTTACTCAGGACTGAGTCCTGACCCTCTTGGGACCTCAGCTTCCTCCTGTGTGGAAGGCTCCTCCTCAAGCTTTCTCCAACAGGAGAAAGGTGTCCAGGGCAGAACAAAGACAAAGTGAACTAGCTGTCCTGAGACATAGCTTACACTCCATAGGAAAACAAAGGAGTCCACAGGGGCGGGGAGGCGGGGGGGGGGGGGGAGTTCATTTCAGCCACTACTTCAAATTGATCAAATTCTACATTAGTAGAAATTCTGCCATTTCTATAGCCCACTGTTCTCCTTGACCAGAGAGTAACGGAGGCAGATGTAGAGCATTTATTTATTTATTATTGGATAGAGAAAGAGAAAAATTGAGGTGGGGGAGATAAGAGAAGGAGAGAAACAGAGAGACGCCTGCAGCCTTACTTTATCACTCATGGAGCTTTCACCCTGTAGGTGGGGACCAGGAATTTGAACCTGGGTCCTTGTGTATGGAAATATGTGTGCTTAACCAGGTGCGTCACCACCTGGCCCCCAGCTATAAAAAGAGTCAGCTATGTGCTCAGCCAGCTGTGTGCCTGCACTTTGGTTTTACCACTCCTCTCCTGCCACATGAAAGAAAAACCTGCTTAAGTCTGCAACAACGAGGCAAAGGCATCTGACTGGCATGAACACTCCCATCTGATTCTTCAGTTTCAATGATTTTGTGGGCAAAAGCAAGCATATCACAAGTGCCCTATTAATATGTCAGGGAACTAATCTGTCCAATGTATCTCTAATTTCCACTGGGCAAACCAACAAGTGAATAGAAAATAATTGGGATGGGAAGAGAGGGAAACAGAAAAATCAAATTTAAAAAAAAAAAATTAATTTATTTATTGGAAAGCGAGAAATCAGCAGGGATTGAAAATATAGAGAGGGAGAGAGACAGAGAGACACCTGCAGCACTGCTTCAGCACTCGTGAAGCTTTCCCCCTGCAGGTGGGGACATGGGTCCTTGCATATTGTGCTACATGCATTTTACTGGGTGCCCCACCGCTCAACCACCATAAAACAGTGATTTCTACAATACTATACATGTCCTTAAGGATAGCTAGAGAAACACCAAATAAAATCCAACCCAACAACAATTACGAATTCATTACAACAAAGAAATGAAGTCATAAGCTATTTTGAAATCACCCTAAAATGAACTTAAAACACAGTGCAGAAGCATCAAACTTTTTCATCACTTCTTAAAAATAAAAAAAAGAAAGAAAGATTCCAGAGTCTCTGAAGTAAATTATTGGCAAAAACATAAGTCTCTTATGGGCATTTTGCCCAAAATATGATTTCTTCAAAACAGGAAGTCCACTATTCATCATAGGGCACATTAACTCTGTTCTCAATATAAAAAAATCACATATGGCTCTCAATCCACTTCAGAACAATAGCACTAAACATCACAGTCAGAGGTCACATAATAGCCTGAGAGAAGCACCAAGAAAATATGTGTAAAAGTAATGTTTGGTAAAACTGCTGGATGTCACATGGAATTTCACAGTCACCTTCAAGAGCCCAGAAGGGAGAAAGCAGCTCTGCAGGCCCCCACAAGCCTGGAGGAAATCCTGGGGGAGTGGGGGCAGACAGGTCACATAGAGGCTAAAATACAGTCCGGTGGAGAATGGGTGGTCTTTCATCTCATTCCCTCCTGAGAAGTGAGGGAGGTGATTATAGGCAGCAGAGAGGCATCCAACCAGCGACCATAACTTGCCCAGTCCACTTGACTGACTCCACTGCTGTGGAAAAGCCCACAGTCAGATGGCGGTAGAGAAGATCAGAGACCCCACTACAGGACCCAGTTCCACCACTTGAAAACAGCAGCTGCTGGCTCCTGTTGGGCTCTGCATGGAGTTGCCTGGATCTCTGGTTTCTGTGAGCGTGCAGACAGACTCACACTCAGTGATTAGCAAAGTGAAAAGGAGGTATGAATGAAGGTGGCTTATTCCAGAACACATCCAGCTTGGCCCAGAGGCATCTTGGCTGCACAGGAAAAGGTGGCAACCATTCCATCTGCCGACAGCATGCACAGAGCTCCCCACACTTCCTGGCTCTCCTCACCTCCAAGGCAGCCAAACAGACGGCCGGCAGCATCTGCTGGGCAGCTGGGGATGCCATGCCCTTCTTCAGAACTGAAAATGGACGTGACTGTTCTACCTGGCAGGTGGAGAACCCAAGCCTGTTCCTATGGCCATAGTACACACACCCTGGATAAACCTCATATGCTGACTGACTCTTGGGGTTGTTGCCGTGGTCTGATTAGTGGGACAATCACTTGGAAAACCTGACAAGAAGTTGAGACAGTTCCCATCCCCAGTAGCTGTTGGTAAAACAATGTGGATGTATGTTGGTATGCTTTTAAAAACCCCTTCTGTTTCATTTGGTTTAATCCTCCCTGCTTAACACTATTCTATTTACATAATCACTTCATTCTATTTACATAACCTCTGTTAACAAGCACCACCTTCCCTCCAGGGCATTGGTGGTTTAGTGGTAGAATTTTCACCTGCTTCCCCCCCTTGTCATACCTTGATTTTCACCAGTCACTTTTCTCTCCACCCTCTCTGCGTCACATCCTGTTCACACCCTACTTGGGAAGTATATATAAAGACAACACTGTTCGTTTTAGTTAGTTGTTAGTTTAGTCTAGCTTGGTATAGATTGCGCTGCGTCCTGCATGAATAAAGAGATATTGCCTACAGCTCAACCATGAGTCCCTGGTCATCTGTTACCCGCCTGTGAAGCCAGCCCGGCGAAAACAACAGATATACATGGATTCATTCTCTGTTGTTGATTGTTGAGATTTATTTTAACTCCTGTTGAAGTGGAGCGATGATCTCTCTCTCTGAAAAGGGAGAGGGAGCGGAAACTAAAAGTACTATTCCGTTTCATTTGGGGAGGAGAGAAGCAAGACCACTACCATTCCATTTCACAAGGTGGGGTGGGGAGAAAGGAGAGGGGGAGGGAGAGGGAGAGAGAGAGACCCCTACTCTATTTCATCGGGGACTGCATTGGGAGGCTCAGGCATACATACAAGTCTGACACTTCACAGGCCAGGCCATTTCCCTTGACCTCATTCTCTGTTGAAACCAGCTGGACTTGCTCTGGTGGAACCTGTACCACCCAGACTTCTGCCACTGCCACTTGAACCAGACATAGCTACACCTCAGCCATATACTAGGTATAAAATTAAAGATTCTATGGCTTTGAGACGTAAGCTACCACTACTCAGTGTTTGAGTCTTGACAAGCTCTAGCAATTGTCCTGCACTGAGGATAACCACACAGACTGGGGTTTGTGGGGACTCCCCCTGAAACCTTCCCTGTAGCTGCCCTTTGACCTCTTCTGGAGTTAGAAATGGTGCCACAGTGCTCTCTACACGCATGTGTTTCAGGGTCTGTGCTGCTGTTCCAGTCTGATAAGCTACTCTGGACACACCATTGTGGCCCAGGAAACTAATCTATGTTGTATTTTTGGCTTATATTTCTGGCCCACTTCCAGTCTGACAATGGTGTGTGTTTTTATTGCAAAACAATTCAACAATTGGGCTTTCTCATTCCTTATAATTCACTGGGGCCTGGGATTGTTGAGCATTGGGGCATTCTTCTCAACACTTGACTCCAAAGATATCCAGCTGTATCTCTTTCTTCTGCTCCACACACCCGAGGATAGCAGTTGGAGGGGTCTGGGCAGGGCACACCCTGTTGAACACACACACCACAACACATTATCATGTGTAGGGAGTGGGATTTGAGCTCCCTCACCCCACCTGTAGGGGAAAAGCTTCACAAATGGTAAAGCAGGTTTGTGGATGTCACTCTGTCTCCTCCTTTATGTCTTCCCTCCCCCTATCAATTCTTCTCCACTTTATCTAATTAAAGAGAAAGAAAGGAAGAAAGAGAGAAAGAAAGAAAGAAAGAAAGAAAGAAAGAAAGAAAGAAAGAAAGAAAGAAAAGGAAGTGAGGAGGGAAGGAAGGAAGGAAGGAGGAAGGAAGGAAGGAAGGAAGGAAGGAAGGAAGGAAGGAAAGAAAGAAGGAAGGAAAAGGGAGTCGGGCTGTAGCACAGCGGGTTAAGCGCAGGTGGCGCAAAGCACAAGGACCGGCATAAGGATCCCGGTTCGAACCCCGGCTCCCCACCTGCAGGGGAGTCGCTTCACAGGCGGTGAAGCAGGTCTGCAGGTGTCTGTCTTTCTCTCCTCCTCTCTGTCTTCTCCTCCTCTCTCCATTTCTCTCTGTCCTATCCAACAACGACAACAACAATAATAACTACAACAATAAAACAACAAGGGCAACAAAAGGGAATAAATAAATAAAATAAATATTAAAAAAAAAAAAGAAGGAAGGAAAAATAGCCACCAAGAGCAGTGGATTCACCATGCAAGCACCAAGCCCCAGCAATAACACTGGTGGCAATAACAAACAAACAACTATATATCTGTGTGTGTGTGTGTGTGTGTGTGTGTGTGTGTGTGTGTGTGTGTGTGTCAGAGCTCATAAATGTTTAAAAAGGAAACTAGTGTTAGGAAAGGATATCAAAAGTGAAACAGGGTTTGGAGGTCTGATATTGAGGCTTTTTTTCCTGTTCCTTCTCGTTTGCTCTAACCTACAGTGTGGTGAATAGAAATCTAAAAGATATTACATAAAAATATTGCAGCTTTCAGTAAATTATGAGAAGCTTGGATACCACCAGAGAAGGAAGCAATCACTTGGGTATAGTCAAACTTGTTGGCAAGTACCATAGCTTATTTAGAGCATAGTAGATTTCTCTTAGCACCAAAAGTGCTCCAAAAAAGTAAAATTTGATTGTGTCATTTCAGAATGTGATTTGGAGAGCAGGATGTAATTCCCATGTGTATCAGGGCAATAGAGTTAACCTAGACATTGAATCAGGGACTGCATCCATTCCCAAGAGGCCGTATGGCCCTCCAGCTCCTTTCTGGGTAAGGACCAGGAGGGAAGTACTGGAGAGATTGCACAGAGCTATTTCAAAGAACTGGAATTCCTCCCGAGCACACTCTTAAACATGATGCTTTCTCTTTTCATTACGGCAATTCTAGGCTGGCCTGGTGGGTACAGCTTCTGAGAGGCTGCTTGGCTAAAAGGAGAAAGCGGATTCCAACTTCATTCTGGTTCACAAATTCATTAAAAATGCCCTGTTGCATTGACAGGGCTTTTGATATATACACAGTTAGCTGAGTACAGTATATGTGGGAGCCCCTATAGGGATGTATGAGGTCTGGGTGCAGGGGAGGACACAGTGAGTCTAAGTTTATCAAATTCCCATGTCTCATGTGTATCTAGTTCTTCTGAATTTATTCAGAGTCTGATTAGGGCAACTACAGTGGAATAAAATTATGTGTGAATGAAAAGACTGAGAACACCTTGAACCCCAGGTTCTATAGGGAAGGAAGGGGTTTGCCCTTCAGAACCACCCCTGGGCTTTCCCTTCAGAAGGAGAACACCATGGTGAGACCTTCCCAGACTGTTGCAAACACCTTTTACACAACTGTCTTCTGGGCCTGTGATCCACTCCTTAACAGAGCACTGAGTATTGGGTTCTCTTTCTTCTTACTATGATCTAAGGAAACAACAATGGATGCCCCCTTCCTCTGTACCAGACACCCCTCACAACAATAACTAAATACCTAAAAATACCTGCTCCCCCCAGCTTTCTTCTCCATACCTATTCCCACTCATTCTGTGTTGAGGGCACACCCCACCCCCCAGTTGGTGGAGTATGACTTACCCTTCACTGTTCTCTGCAGGAGCAAGAACCAGACCCCACTGCCTGAAGACACTGTCACTTTTGCCCTTGACTGATACAGTTCCTCTATGAAGTGGTCTCACAGATGCAGAGTAGGTGCTAACTTGTCTGTCTGGCTGTTGCCTGCTTGAAGACCTTTTCCAAACTTCACAAAAGACTTCCAAGGGGTTTAGGAAAAACCACACACAGCTCAGATGGACTCAGACAACCGTGGGAAAACCTCCCTAATAAAGTTTCCCCTGGTTATTTGGGCGCATTTTCTTTAACAAATTGTGTGTGTGTGTGTGTGTGTGTGTGTGTGTGTGTGTGTGTGTGTGTGTGTGTGTGTGCGTGTGTGTGTGTGCGTGTGTGTGTCCAAATCCTGGTTGAGTGCACACGCTCCCACCTGCATGAAGAAAACTTTGAAAGTAGTGAAGCACTGTCACAGGTGTCTCTCAGCCTCTTTCCTCTTTTTAAATATTTTTATTTACTATTAGATAGAGACAGAGAGAAATTGAGAGGGGAGGGCGAGATAGAGAGGCAGAGAGACACCTGCAACCCCGCCTCATCACTTGTGAAGTTTTCCCCCTGAAGGTGGGGGACCAGGGCCTTGCACTACCATGTATGTGCTTAACCAGGTGTGCCACCACCTGGCCCCTGTCTCTCTCCTTCTCTCTTAATTTCTGGCTGTTTCTATACAATAAGTAAAATAAAGATAATAAAATTATTTTAAATCATTTATTTACTAGAAATCCTTCTGGTATGTACTATGCTAGGGATCAAACTCAAGACCTTACACTTAAGGGTTCAGTGCTTCAGCCACTGCACCATCTCCCAGGCCATGGGGATGCTTTCTAGAGATGATGATGATGATAAGCAACTTGTTTCCATGTGGCCCTGGGGACAAGATCACATTCCCATTCTCAACAGTGAGAATCACCCAGTTAGGAACGCTGGATGAAATGTTCCCCTGCCATTGGCTTGGATGAGGCATGACATCCTCTTGTCCTGGGCAGTATTCAGGTCCATGTCAGCCCAAGACCAGGGCTTCTGGGGGAAGACACTGTTAGACTGAATTCTGTGGGTCCCAGTGCATTGCTCAAATCTCCTGTGATCTGTACTAATGCTTGGTATCAAGAAACTTATGAGGGCAGCTTGCCTCTAAAATTATTCCCTCAGTCACCCATGGGATTTGTCCAGCTGGATGGGACACAGCCCAAGGAGGCCATGGTTAAGCCAGCATTGTAGGCTGGCTTCCCTGTGCAACCTGGAATCCTGTTTCTGGGATTTCACAAATATGACAGACTGGGGCAAATATGACATGTATGAGTCTGCACCTTGTCCCCAGTGCAGGAATATGCTGAGGCTACACTACTCCTTCAAGAGCTCTGACACAGATAGATCCAGAGAAATGCATTTACGGAGGCTCAGCTGGGAAGCGCAGTCATGATACACAGAACTGCACATTTGTTCTCTGTGAAGACCGTGCTTGTTCTGCATATGTTAAAATGACAGTCAAAGTCATGCACCAGCTGTCTGCCTGCATCATGTAATCTGACATTTCTTGAAATGCCTGCATATTTTTGGCATGTTCTTGAAATGCTTGCATACTTTTGGTATTTTCTTGAAATGCTTGCCTAGTTTTGATAATTTTGTTCTCTTATATCAAGAAATTCCTTTTATATGATAAAGACTTATTGTTTAAATATATTCTAGATAAATAATATTTGGACATTTTCTTCTTTATTATCTTTATTCATTTATTGGATAGAAACAGTCAGAACTGAGAGGGAAGGGAGGGATAGAGGTGAGAGACAGAGAGACACCTGCAGCCCTGCTTCACCACTTGTGAAGCCTTCTCCCTGCAGGTGGAGACTGGGGGCTCAAACCTCGGTCCTTGTGCACTGTAACATGTGCACTCAACCAGCTGCGCCACCACCCGGCCCCAACATTTTCTTTTACACATTGAAGCATTGTGAGATCTCTGTAACTAGACAGCAGGCCTGCTTCATGAGCTGTTCCCAGTTCATCTTGTTACAACTCAGTTGAATAACTCAGCTTTCTAGAGAGAATACAATTAATTTCCATACTCTGATGATATTTCTGATTCAACTTCCAGCTGAGAAAAAAAAAATGCTGTCCATCAGCAACTCATTTCACTTCGAGGACTGTGAAAGTAAGAAAGCTCATTGTGAGAATCCAAACAGAAGAAATGTAGAGCAAAAAGTGAAGTCTCACTCCCCTCTGCACGCTAGCTTTCTCCCTGCAGCCAGGATTCCTGTCTCCCCAACATGTAAACATACATAATTTATTGTGCTTCTGATTTATGCTTTCTTCTGGCCACTTGTCCTCTCCCATGCAAGAACAGATCAAGGTTATTTCAATTCTCTTTCCTCAGGACATGTTTATGTGGCTTGGGGTGGGACATGAGAATGGCTGAAGGGCTTCCTTAGGAGGCTGAAACCTTAAACCTTAGTGTTCTCAGGATTAAAGATGATATGTATTTTTTCAAGGTTTGACTACCTGGCTTTAAATGTTCCCCCCAACACACACACACACACACACACACACACACACACACACACACACACACCCTCTGGGTATCTCAAAATCAGTGAGAACTAGACACTGTAAACCCCCCCACACACACACACACAGACTTTACACTGTCCTGTGTGGGTCTGAGAGGACTCATGGTTTTGAATGAAGACAAGAATAACCACTCTGTCAGCCCACAGAGTAGGGGTCATGATTACATGAAGATCATTTACACAGAATGTTTGGATCTAGCACCCAATCAAATATCAGTCTGAGGGGACTTAGGGCCTTTTCATGCCTCTATTTCTCCATCTCTGGCAAACAGTACTAGTGATAGCTTGAATTTGTTTAACTTTACACTTTACTAGAGGCTTTTTATATACCAAATAACTTGATCTCCACACAACAATTCCACTGAAGAGCATACTCTAGCAGAGGCTAGGATTTATCCCAGATTGCCTGTTAAGTATTCATTAAAAAAAAAATAAAAACAGCCTGGATTCCTTTCTCTTAGACTGTTAAACAGTATCCATATAGTTGGTGTGTATACACTTTACACAGACCTGAAAAGCCTTATCTGTGACATGGATACTCAGTTCTTGGGCACGTTACAGCCATAATGACTTTAAACATCACTGACATGCCAAGTATAATCAAGTCACAGCACGTAAAAACCCAAGGAGTAAAAGGACATTAAATGCTTAAGGTAATTCCAACACTACAGGAAAGGCATCTCCTCTCAAGGGATTCGATGTTATTAAAGTGTCAGTCTCTTTCTGTCTCTGCCCTGCCTTCTCCAGAGTTTGAGTTCATGTCTGTAAAGAGGAAGTAGTATGTCTGCTCATATACCAGGTGACCAAGATGGAGTGACAGGGGCCAGATTCACCCTTTAAACTGAAACAGCTCATGACATGACCGCAGGTGTTTTTTAGGTACTGGGCACAGGCAGCAGAGGGCAGACCTCCTGTAAGAAGGTAAGAAAGAGAACTGATGAGGTAGTGCCACATGCTGCTCAGTTTAGTGGAGAGAGAGGCTCCAGCTCATAAGGGGCAGAGAGAGACTGTCCTGCGGCCCATGAGACAGAGCTGGGAATGCAGAGAGGTCATGGGGCTCAAACTCAAGAGAGCAGAGAGTGAGGGGGGCTGGCAGGCCTGAGACATGCAGCAGCTCCCCCTCAAGGCATTGGTGGAGTTTTCTGGTCACCACCTGTGATGAAGGCAGGAAACCTTCTTGGAAGCTCAAGGGAGGCTGAGGACGGATCCTGCCCCCAGCAGCCAGCCTGCAAAGCCTTACAATCCAGCAAGTTTCAACTGAATGTTCAACAGGACATGGCTGTGGTAGGGGGAAAGGATTAGTGCTGGAGCAAACACTGCTCTGGAACTACCTACGGATGCTTCAGAGGAAGCTGGAAAGAATCCAACTGTGTCTAAGAACCTGCCAAGTAATCTGATTATATTCCATGACAGAACTCATGAATACGGACATTCAGACAGATCTAAGACTTATAACAAGGTAGACCTTACAATGTTTGGAATAGAAATAAACACTAGGCAAACAAAAGCAGCAAGATAATATCATCCTCACTAAAAAAAAAGGGCAAAGATCAAACAACAGACGCAAAGTTTTTTAAAGATGACCAAGACTCACTAAAGAAAGACAATAGCACTGCTATTGGGGCTTATCTATGTTCCATATATTCAGGGAGGTAGAGAAAATATTGAGCATATGAAATGCAAGGGCTGGCAAAATAGCTCAGTTGGCTTGTGCCCCCACTTTGAATGCACATGACCCAGGATAGAGCTCTGCCCTCACTGCACTGGAGGAAGCTCTGCGGCTGTGATGTCTTCACTCACACTGTGCCATAAGCACAATGTGGCTTCAAGCCCAGCCCCCACTACACTGGAGGAAGCTCTGGGGCTGTGATGTCTTCTCCTACCCCTCCCCCCTCTCTTTGTCTCTACCTAAAAAGCTTTGCCAAGCCTGGGTGATGGCAAAATAATAATAATAATAATAAAATAGAACTCTTAGAGATGAGCAGTATTTGACATTAACAAAGAAATGGAAGATTTAATGATGAAGTAAACATTTTAGAAGTGGAAACACAATATAGAAACTATCTAGGGGGCCGGGCAGTAGCACACCCAGTTAAGTGCATATGTCACCATGCACAGAATAGGTGTTTGAGTCCCCGCTCCCCACCTGCAGTGGGAAGGCTTTTCAAGTGGTGAGGCAGGTCTGTATGTGTCTCTGTTTCTCTCTCCCTCCCCTCTCAATTGTTCTCTGTCCTATCAAAACAAAATAGAAAGAATAAAAAAAAGAAGAAGAAACTATCCAGAATGAAATGCAGAGAATGAATGAACCAAACCAAAAACAAACAGGCAAAAAGAAAAACTAAGCAACAACAAGTCGCGAGGAAACTTCAAACTGTCAAATTTAAGTTCAAGTCCTGTCTTACACATGTGATAACACAGCTTCAAAATACAAAGGGCATCAACGGGTGAAGCAAACACAGTCAGTGTGAGTAGAAATCTCTTTTAGTTTATCAACCAAGTAGGCAAAAAGCCATCCAGGACACAGTGGACTTGAACAAGGCTATCACCAACATGATCTGGTTGGGATTTACAGAACGCCCCGCCCACCCAGCCCTAGCATACCTATTTCTCTCCCCGCCCCCACCTTTTGCTATAGAATGTGCTCTATAAAAGTTACAATGAGCCTGAGGGAGGGTTGCAGTGAGGGGAAGAACAGCCCACTCTGGCACAAGGACACAGGAGGGGGCAGAGGCCCAGCCTGGGTAGTAAGTAAGAGACAATGGACAACATCTAGGGCCCCAGAAAGCTGAGTTGACACTTGGTGACAACCCTGGGCCCAGGTCCAGAGAAAAGGGAGGAGGCTGGTGTGGGCTCAGGATGGCAAAGGTGGGCAGCCAAACCCCTAGTGTGGGAACAGGGCTCCTCCTTCACTCCCTCAGCTCCGGGCACAGGTGTGGATGGGCCACCCCGACCCCAGCCACTAGAGGGAGGCCTGTGGTATTTTCTAGAGCTTTCTGTCCCCTGCCCCAGCCACAAGGGCCCAGGAAGTTAGCTGCAGCATTCCTATTTTTTCTCAAAACATAAGCTTTATCAAGAGTGACCATAAAACAACTGTCAATAATTTTGAAAGGTTTAAAGTTATACAAAAGTATACTTACTGGCTAGACTGAAACTGAGTTATAAATCAATAAGATTTCTAGAAAATTACTTCTAATGTTGGTAACTATAAAAGCTTATCCAAGAAGAAACAGATAATTTAACAATTAAAAAAAAAAGGTGACTTGTTAAAAAATCTTTTCCACAAGTAAATTCCAGGCCTAGATGGCTTCACTGGTAAATGCTACAGTCATCTTTTTTTTTTTTTTTTCAAACGTTAAAGATTTCATTTTATTGACCTCATATGAAATTAAGAGGGGTGGGGGGACTCACCTGAGAGAAGTTATTTAAGTGTCAATCTAGCAGATACAGCACCCGTGATCAAACTGGGAGCCCTCCAGCATGAAAATCCTCTCTATACCAGTTGAACTAATTCCCCAGCTAGGCTACTGAATATTCAGGCACAAATAAAAGCGATTATATAGCAGTTCCTCCAGAAAACTGAAAAAGAATGATTTCCTAATTTATTCTGTGAGATTAACAGGATCCATGACCCTGAGAGCAAAACCAGATGACAAGAAGAGACAAATACTGATAAACACTTAAAGAACACCAAAATTAAATATTTCAACTAAACATTCTCAAACAGAATCTAAGAGCACACTAAAAAAATTATCTTAACATGGCCAATTTAAGCCCAGGAAACAACAACTTAACCAGTGTAGCCTAACATTGACAAAAGAATGCGATTTATTTTGTTAGCTGGCAAACACAAAAATAAGACATAAGATCACCTCAATGGATACAAAAAGGGTATATCCACCATGTGGCATCATTTTCTGATCAAAGCTCAGAGCACTGTAAGAACAGAGGGCAACTTCCTCCAGTGAGTCCAGGGCATCTTGGATACACTTTGAGGTCAAATGCACTTACAGCAAAAGATAAGATGCCTCCCTGAAAAGCAAGGCAAAGACCTCCATTCTTAGCACGTCTACAAATCTTTGGACTACAGTTCCCAGATAGTTAAATGAAGCAAACAGCAACACAAAAAGAAGGGAAGTGATATTCAGAGTGAAAAGAGAAATGTGGGAAAAGTGAAACTGTACTTGAGGGGAGGGGGGGATCCTGATGTTGAGACATTCTCAGGGAATAAAGATTTGGATACGTGTCCCTCATCACTGGATAAAATTCTCTTGGGAGTAGACCGTGATTGTCCTTAGTGCCGATAATGACTGAGTGATTATCTATATTAGATTTGGGCTGTTTACTGTGCTTAGACATTGTTGGTCATTAAGCCAGGTCCCCTGCATTGCTTGACACTGTGGTCTATTTACATAATCATTGTTTTACCTGAGACCTGCCCTGCCTGCAGGGTATTGGTTTAATCCCCACTGGTTAGAACCTTCGCAACAGCTACTATGGAAGCTTGCTACCTTCCCGCTCTTTTTCTCTACCCCCTCTCCTAGCCATTTCCTTTTCCCACTTGCCACTTCCGTTTCAAAAGATATAAAGGCGTTGTTTCTGATCAATGATGGCATTGCATTGCGTTCCCGCTCAGCTACGAGTTCCTCATCTCTCTCTCTCTGGCGAAGCCAGTCCGGCAAGACATCAATAGCAAGCAAACCCCATGGGTAGTGCCATTAATAATCCTGTTATAAATGAAACCAAGGACTAAAGCAGAGGAGCAGGCTGACCTATCAGAAAGAGCTTCATGAGAAGTCAGAAGGGTTGAGGTTCTGGGACAGGTTTTCATCTTCAACCTGTAACCAAATGCCAATAACAACCTCCTGAGAACTTGAGATGATTCAATGAGATAATGTGAAACCAGCCTGTAAACTTGGTGGATTAGTGGCTATGCTTTTGAGACAGTGCAAAAAAACATAAATATCTAAATTAACTTTTAAAGTTAATTTAAAAAAAAGTGGGGGAGTTGGGCAGTAGCAGTAGCGCAGTAAGTTAAGCGCAAGTGGTGCAAAGCACAAGGACCGGCGTAAGGATCTCTGGAGAGCCCCCAGCTCTCCAGCTGTAGGGGAGTCACTTCACAGGTGGTGAAGCAGGTCTGCAGGTGTTTGTCTTTCTCTCCCCCTCTCTGTCTTCACTTCCTCTCTCCATTTCTCTTTGTCATGTCCAAGAACAATAACAACAATAATAATCACAAGAACAAGGACAACAAAAGGGAATAAATAAATAAATAAAAATAAAGATGTCAAAAAAAGTGGTAGGAAAGATAAAATACCATATTAAGCCTTTTCACTGTCTTTATTTTAAAGCTTCCTTTTCTAAATTTCAGTATTTGATTACATAGAGGGTTTCTGATTAGTGAAAAAAGATATTTGAATAATAATTCACCCTTGTTTGTCCTAGTTAATGAATCCCTTTAGTGCCATGCTGGTCTCTGCAGTGCTGAACACTTCAGTAATGAGTAAGGGCCTGCTGGCCTATATCTTTGAATATATTTTCTTTATTGGGGGAGATTAATGGTTTACAATTGACAGTAAAATATGTAATCGGTACATGTGTAGCATTTCTCAGTTTTCCATATAACACTCTAACCCCCCATCTAGATCCTCCTCTGTCATCATGTTCCAGGACCTGAACATTCCCCACCCCACCCCCTCACCCCAGAGTCCTTTACTTTGGTGCACTACACACCTCTTAATATTTTAATGACCACTTTTCAAAGTATAATTTGCCAGTAACCATCACTTTTCACCATGACATTCTATGCATATTAACTACCCAGTCTTAATGCATTCATTGTCCTGCTGTTTCTCCTGGTAGCTTTGTAAGAATCCAGGCTTTGAGCTTCTCTAGCTCAGCTTTGCTGAGCTCATGGTAAACACCTGGGAGACTGTAAAACTTTGTCCTCACTCCCAGAGATTGTAGCATTGTGTTTGTTTCTTCTCCCCAAGCATGAAGAACCAACTCATCTGCAGTACCATGGCACTGAAATAATTCAGGAAGCACACTGGCATTCTTCTGAAGATCCTAGAGAAGGCAGAACAGAGGACAGTTTACAGAGTTCAGTGAAGAACATTGCTCTTGCAAATCAGAGAGAGCAGGGTCATTCTAACTTTACCAGAACTGCACTGTCTAAAGAAAATAAATAAATAAATAAATACATAAATAAAAACTGGTCACATGAGGTTGAGGTGACACATAGTTGCCAGGTCTCTGTGGCAGCTGTGGTCATGTGTGATTTGTGTTTCCTCCAGAGAGGACTGTCTCAGAAATGTTCAAAGCATTTCCAAAGAAACTGTGAATTAGGAGGACACATCTCTCAACCCAGCGGAGAGGGAGAGGAAGGGAGAAGATTACTCGTTTCCCCATCTGCTGTTCTTGCCTCTGATAATGTCGCATCCTTAAAACAGGCATAGGAAGTAGGAGTGGTTTGCATCTTGGTTATGTAAACGGCATAGTACGCACACCCAGCTCTAACTACCTGCATCGTAATGCATATAAAGGATGTATCCACATATAATTTTGTGATCCTTTCCACTCTGAGATTTTGTTTCCAGTGTTCTCTGTACTAGGCAATATGTGAACACTGATAACTAGATTAATCAACATGACTAGCCTGCAAAAGAATTGCCAGGAACTCTCCGTGTCAATCACCACTTAATTCTCAATTTTGTTTGTTCGTTTCAGTGTGTGACTCCGTAATTTTTTAAAGATCTGAAACTGGGCCAAGTGGTGGTACACCCGGTTAAGTGCACACATTACAGTGCACAAGGACCTGGGTTCAAGCCCCTGGTCCCCACCTGCAGTGGGGGGGGGAGGGAAGCTTCACGAGTGGTAAATCAGGGCTGTAGGTGTCTCTCTTTCTCCCTCTGTATCTTCCTCTTCCTCTCAATCTCTGGCTGTTTCTTTCCAATAAGTAACTAAAGATAATAAAATATTAAAAAAAACAATATTGAAAAAAAATCTGAACCCTACCTGGTAAACGGCAGATGATTTATTTAGAAAACTAGAAAGTGCAAACACTCCTGCCACATCCTGATGGTTTCTATAGGCTAGATGCATGGCCATGCACCCTCCCATGGAAAATCCTCCTGAAAGAAGCAAAGAGGCTCTTACCAGAGAAAACGGATGCAACAGCACTTTAGAACAACCTAGGCCGTCGCCAACTTTGGTAAATATCTTAAAAGTACTTGAAGACCTTTAAGGAGACATAGCGTTAGACTGACAGAAAACCTAAACTAGTCTAGATCTCATAGAAACAGCTTTGTTAAGTCAGCATCAAGAAGGAGTGCTAGTATAAATCCAGTTAAACTTTCATAGAGACTTGTTACTAAAGGAACAAAGAGACCATGCTTGCCAAGGTGGGGAGCTTTATCGTAATTCAAATGTAGGTCAGAGTACACGTTATTTATTTGAACTTCTACTATCTGCTTATATCTGGCTTATATGATAGCAGCCCTCACACTGCAACTACGATTAATAACATGCATCTTTCGTCTTTCTTGTCAACTAGCTACGAGCTTCTGAAGTTCTAGTTCTAGGGTCTGCCTATAAGAGATGCTCAGTGATCTTTACATAGGAAAGGGTGAGCCAAATTTGGGTGAGTTAGTAAATACCGTTAACATATGCACTCTAAAATCTTTTAATTTGCTAATTTGAGAAACTTGTTGTCTTTTCTGTGCCATTGTTAATGCTAGTCACTGAGAGTATGCAGACTGAAATACCAGGACACTGCAGTTCGAGGGCGAGTAAGAGCCAGCCCAGAGTAAACACCAGGACACGAGGTGACACACACAGCAGAGGAGGAGACCCAGATGTAAGCTAGAGACATGCAGGCTTGGTGGAAGCTAGAAGATGTGGTCACGTTTATGTTTCGTGAGAAAGTAAAGTCGATCACATAAGCACACACTTGTGAAAATACAAAAATATACACCGGTATGGACTTCAGATCCGGTTTCCAGCCTGCTGCTTTATTTCACTTAACAATGTGTAGAGCTGGGTCTTTAGAGACCATACGTTTGTATTTTCTACAGCCTTTCACAGATGAAAAGACTGGACACCCAGGGGAATTCCGGCGGCCAGCTAAAGGCTGTATCCCACATTCCAGCTCAAAAGCTACATTTTTTTTTTAATCATATAGCTTGCAAGAGAGTTTAATATGCTTTCTGTAACCCTTGGATGCTTAGTAAAACAGAACTGTTTTATCTGGAGCAGGCTGATAATACTGTTTTGGAGTCAGGAAGCAAATGTATGTAGAGAGAGGATCATAGCCTTGGGAGTATTTGTTTTTTTTTTTAAAGGTATGTATGTAAGTAATCATAGTGTGTGCAGATAATCATTGTATATTAAATCTGTGATTTTCAACATAGCAGCCAAAAATACTAGGGTCTCAGGAGTAGCTCACCACAGATGAGAAGCACTTGAAAATCTCTTTCAAAGTGACCTCTCTGTGACTTCCTCATAAGTACATGTATAGTTAGAGGTTCATGAATGTGCTTGGCAGGGCAAAGGGTGCCTAAGTGTGAGAACTGAGGCTAAAACATGATATTGTTCCCCACAGAGTAAAAGCCACTAGGCTCCATCACCTACAGGTCTGTGCAGCAGCTAATTTCTGGCCTGTCCCATTTGTATAAGTATTCACTGTAAACAAAACTGGTATTTGGGGTAGTTAAACATTCATCTCAGGAGTGGGGGGAGATAGCATAATGGTATGCAAAGAGCATGCTTGAGGCTCCAAAGTCCCAGGCTCAGTCCCCCCCCCCCACCCTGAGCCAGAGCTGAGCAGTGCTCTGGTAAAAAACAAAAAACAAACAAACAAAAAAACATTCATCACAATATGCAGAAGGTTCTGCACTCACTCAGCTGTGCCACAGTTCTTTTTTTTTAATTTTTTAATTTTTATTTATTTATTTATTATTTATTTATTCCCTTTTGTTGCCCTTGTTGTTTTTTTTTATTGTTGTAGTCGTTGTTGGATAGGACAGAGAGAAATGGAGAGAGGAGGGGAAGACAGAGAGGAGGAGAGAAAGATAGACACCTGCAGACCTGCTTCACCACTTGTGAAGTGGCTCCCCTGCAGGTGGGGAGCCGGGGTTCGAACCGGGATCCTTATGCTGGTCCTTGTGCTTTGCGCCACCTGCACTTAACCCACTGCGCTACAGCCCGACTCCCTGTGCCACAGTTCTTACCGGCTTTACTTTGCCCCTCAAGTTTTAATGTAATTGGCGACGTGGCTGTTAACGCAAATGCCTTTTGGAATACAATTAACAACAAGTTTCAGCTTGTTGACTATGAATTAGTTCTTTAGATTCTGAAATCCCCAACGATATGAAGTTCTCCTGGCTTCCATCAGCACATTCTGAATGGGAGCTTAGGATGAGCTCAGCAAGGTCTCTCTCTCTCCCTCTTGGAGCTAAGTACAGGCCTCCCTGACACTCGGTGATGGTGATGCCACAGTCACAGTGTGTTCAATTGTTTGTAGAAACCATCAGCTACCTGTGCCTCTAGTATATTTTAAATCTCTCTCCCTTACCTGCATAGGGAAAGGTTCGTGAGCAGTTGAGCAGTGCCGCAGATGTCTCTCCTCTCTCTCTCTCTCTCTCTCTCTCCCTCTCTTTTACCCTCTATCAAAAAGAAAGAAAATGAAAAATAAATGTCTATGGGAATTGTAATGATGGAATTGTGTAGACACAGAAAAAAATAGATACAGGACATTTTCTAATTTAATGTCTGGTAGAAAGGGGAAATAAGGGAGTTGGGCGGTAGTGCAGTGGGAAGCGCACATGGCGTAAAATGCAAGGACCACCATAAGGATCCCGGTTCGAGCCCCAGCTCCCCACCTGCAGGGAGTCGCTTCACAGGCGGTGAAGCAGGTCTGCAGGTGTCTTATCTTTCTCTCCCCCTGTCTTCCCCTCCTCTCTCCATTTCTCTTTGTCCTATCCAACAAAGACAACATCAATAACAACAATAATAACTACAACAATAAAGCAACAAGGGCAACAAAAGGGAATAAATAAATAAATAAATAAATATTAAAAGAAAAAAAAGAAAGGGGTCACATGCTAGTCACATGCTAAAAATGATTTCAAAAGCATACATCCTGAGATCATTTTGCACATTAGTAAGGCCCTCCACCCATCAATTCACTTTTCTTGACCATTTGTCTGGTTTCAGAGTAGTCTTGATTGGTTCAATCTAACAACAACAAACTAAGAAAGAAAACATCTTCCCCACATATGAAATGTCACTGGGAACAAACATAAATGCATCCAGCAGACATTTAATTCACAGTGGCGAGACACACGCTCACTGAAATCTTAATCTAGAGATGTGACTGAAACCCCTGAGCCTTTTCTAGTTGGAGGATATCTGCAGTTCCTGGGCAGCTATCATCTACACTGCCATCACCTTTAGCATCAGACAGGACGATGAAAAGGAACTGTGTGTGTGTGTGTGTGTGTGTGTGTGTGTGTGTGTGTGTGTGTGTGTGTTTTAATAGAACCAAGATTTAACACAAAGGGCTAGTTATTTGAATTCAATTTCCACCTAAGTGTCTAAAATGTAATATAAAATATACTGTTCAATAAGTGGATAGCAAATAGTAAACTCATTGTAGGTAATGGTTATGATGTATATTTATAGTTGCAGGCTAAGTATTAAAATGTCAGGAGTTAAAATTTCAACATGCATTTACGATTAACAAGCTGAATAAAACATGTTTAAAAATAATAAACCTAACTTTTTATGGACTCCTTAAGTAAAATAAAACAGAAACAATGTATAAAAAATATACTGGGGAAAACAAGGCTAATCTATCTGAAAATAAAATCCAGAGGGAGAAAAAAAAGACTTACAACTCAAGTTTAACGTCAATTGGATAAGATTTTAAAAGGAGATAAAAATCCAAACTCTTTCTAAATTTCAACAGTTCTTCCAGTTAATGTATATATCGCAGTTCTTTAGAATGAACAGTGATGGCGGCTTGAAAGGTTTGGGAATATATAAACTATGTCCACTGTAGTCATATGTACATGTTCTCTCGTACAAAAAGACATAGGATAAGCAAAATATTCATCATCTTCCATCAAAAGTATCTAGAAGTCTCAACTCTTTAAGGTTCTGATAATTGTTGAAATGTTTAGGGCATATTTATATTTAAGGAAGTAAAAGAATGTTATCACCATCAAGCTTCAGCTCCAAGAAAAAGCAATTGAAGAAGCCTGCACAAGGGTAGGAAAAAGGAGTCTGAAAACTTTGGCACTAACAGGTTTCCCAACTAGCTCTTTATTTTGATTTTAGGTCTTATGGTAAAAGTAGTGTATTATACTATATCTTGCCAATTTTTTCTGCTATTTATAGTTAAAAAAAAAAAAAGAAAATTTGAAGTCTCACTGCTCACACATGACTTTGACATTGTTTTAAAAATTCATTTTAATAGTCAAACTCACTGTACATGTAGAGTATCACTTATAAACCTGGACTTTTCATGCAATAATGATTTGAATATCTGTCAACAAAGAAAAACACTCAGTAAGTAATTTTTATTCCTTTGACACCTAATTACCAAGTACTTTGCATATGTATGTAATGACTACATAATATTCAATTGTCTTAGTAGACTGTACTTTCTTTGACCAGTTTCCTTACAATTGGCCATTAACGTATCCATGTTAACTATGCAGGATGATTTCAGAAACATTTGATTCTCCCTGATAGCATGTTCACATGACCACAAGTCTTGTAGTCTGGTCATACCATACGTATGCATTCTAGATCAAATGTAAATTTAAATATTAAATTTCTCTTAACAAATTATCACCACCTAGTGGCCAACAAAGAAACCTCCCGGTCAAAAGACCTGAGTTCCAGTTCCAACTATTTTAGATTAGCCAGCGATCTCTTTGGAATTCATGTCTGAAATGAGAATGGTTTCCTAGTCTACCTAATACAAAGCTACAGAGAAAAACTGTACATGAAAACAAGCATAAGTAAACACTGATGTGTAACGGCTATTTAAAAACTACCGAGTGTAACATTAATGTCAACTGTCACACATACGTCCTAAGTACTATGGCGTACTTAGGAAAAAATGATGCATCTTTTATTCATTTTCATTTCTCGCTTTATGCAGAAACATGTCAGGACAGACATTATAAGGAAAGACAGAATATATTCAAATTCATATAGTTTTCAAATATATTAGCTATGACTATATCCATATCTATTCATATTTGGTACACTGGAACCTCAACGAGGCAGTAAAGTCAGAAAAAGAGCAATTTAATGTGAATAACTTTCTTATAGAGTACAAGATTTAATTTGGGCTTTACTGATACATTTTGTTTGATTTAGTTCAGAAAGTAATTTAAGATCACTTGATTTAAGATTCACTGAAAATCATCGCTGTTTTTCTCTTCATTTTTATCACCCCCACCCGAGTATGATGTGACATAAATACATAAAAATCACAAGAGATTCGAGGGAAGCACTTTACTAGAGTGGGAAGGGACTTTTTTTTGTTTGTTTGTTTCCCCACCATGGTTATCACCAGCTCTGTTCACAATTCCATTACTCCTGGTGAACTCATATTTATCTTTTTATAAGGTAAGAGAGGGAGAGAGAGAGGGAGGAAGGAGCCACAACACAGTGGTGCGGGATACTTGCACACAGATCCTTGTGCATAGTAAAGCATACACTCTAGGAATACACTTAATCACATGACTCTTTTGTCTAGCTCCTCTATATAAGCAAAAAAAAAAAAATTAATCTTTTATTAAGGTGATACATTTCCACTGACAAGAACACCCTTCAGTATAATCTCCCTCAAGGACTAGCACGCCCTTCAGTATAACCTCACTCAGTGTCTGTAATTCTTGGCCTTTGCTCTCTACTAGATGGTGCACTGGCCATTGTGCTACTTATTGTCTTGGCCTCAGACATACAGCCCTCCACTGTGCTGGCAAGAAGAATCTGTCTAAAATGCATGATTCTGGTGTGCCCTGTGCTTTTCTTTAATGTGTGGATTTTCCTCCTTGTCACGTTCTTACTCATCCTTTAAGAAACACTGAAGATTCATCTTTTCTAAGAAGCAGTTCCTAACTCCCCAAAAGACTGACTTTTTTCCTAGCACTAGTCCTTATCCATGTCAGAACAATAAAATTTGAAACAGACCGTGCTACTTGAATTAGTAAAACCTGTTACTGATTTTTCTTCCTGGCATTAAATTTTTTTAAATATATTTATTTATTTATTATTGGCTAGAGGCAGAGAGAAATTGAGAGGGGAGGGGTGAAATAGGCTAGAAGAGAGACAGAGAGACACCTGTAGCCCTGCTTCACCACTTGTGAAGCATTCCCCCTGCAGGTGGGGACCAGAGGCTTGAACTTGGGTCCTTGAGCACTGTAATTTGTGCACTTAACCAGGTGCGCCACCATCTGGCCCTAAAATTTTTTATTGACAGTTGATGGTCCCTTTATTTGCAATATTCTAATCCCAGATTCACTCATTTGGACATACATGTGTCTCCTCAGCCCCTGTGCTTGGGGTGATAATAATGGTCAGCACCTACCTTTTTAAGTTGTGATTAATGAAGCCATCCAACAAAGAAGGCAAAAAAGAAGAGGTTAAGAATCACATTATGTCTATGGCCATACCAACCTGAGCACGCCCAATCTCACCTGATCTCGGAAGAATCATGTTACTTGGGGCATAAATTTAATAAACTATGGAACTGTTGTTTGGCGCTTATTTTCAACATAGCTAAGAGTACAGGGAACAACGGCAAACAGTCTTGGGGCTGCATTTTTGCACTTCCTTTCTGTATCTTACAACCGAGAGGCAGATTGGCAAGAAGCTCATTTGTTTTGTTATGGGCATGACCCAGTGCAAGCCTGGTCCTCACCACAAGAGGACAGCTTTGGTACTGTGATGTCTTTCTGTCTTTCTCTCTGTCTCTCTACTTAGAAATTTTGATCTGAAGCAGTGAAGACCGAATGACAACTCAAAATGATAGAAAGAAGCTTCATAGATGTTAAAAAGGTCACCTAAGGGAGTCAGGCGGTAGTGCAGCGGGTTAAGCGCACATGGCGCAAAGCGCAAGGACTGGGTGTGAGGATCCCGGTTCAAGCCCCCGGCTCCCCACCTGCAGGGGAGTCACTTCACAAGCGGTGAAGCAGGTCTGCAGGTGTCTATCTTTCTCTCTCCCTCTCTGTCTTCCCCATCTCTCTCCATTTCTCTCTGTCCTATCCAACAACAAGAACACCAATCATAACTACAACAAGGGCAACAAAAGGGAATAAATAATAAATTTTAAAAAAAGGTCACCCGGCATATCATAAAAAGAAAAGAATGTTTTTTCTTTCCAATTTATTAGATTCATGCAAAGATGAATCTTTATTACATAACGTTAATGTTTTTCAGTCGCTAATTGTATGTGATCATCTATAAACATTTCCAAAAGTAACTTTCTTACTATGAATTCAGTTGCTTTTATTAAAATACTGACTATATTACTGCTTGTTTTATAATCTTTTTTATATTTTATTTATTTATTTTCCTTTTAGTTGCCCTTGTTTTTTATCATTGTTGTGCTTATTATTATTGTCGTTATTGATATACTTGTTGCTGGATAGGACAGAGAGAAATCGAGAAAGGAGGGGAAGACAGAGAGGGGAGAGGGAAAGACAGACTCCTGCTGCCCTGCTTCGATGCTTGTGAAGTGACTCCCCTGCAGGTGGGAGCCGTGGGGCTTGAACCAGGATCCTTAAGCCGGTCCTCCAGTTTCGCACCTCCAGTTTCGTGTGCTTAACCCGCTGCACTACAGCCCGACTCCCATAAAACTATCTTTTGCAAGGTTCTCTTGTCATGCTAGAAAATAATTAAAATCTTCCAAGATATGGAGGAAAAAAGGAGCCAAAATAAATTCCAGATGCATCAAATAATTAAATATATAAATCACATTATAGAAAAGCTACCATGGAATGTATTTGAATATGTATCCAAGTTCTAGAAAATATTTTTTCAAGTTTCATTGAGAAATATTTGGCCCATGTCACTGTATGAGATTAAGTGTACACTATGATGTCTGACTCCCATATGCTGTGAGATGATATCCACAGTACGGTTTTCTGAAACTGAGAACTTACTCTTAAAAAAGAAAATCATGAAGGGAAAGATTAGTAGACAACTAAAAAGAAGGAAAAAACACTCTTGTGTTAAGACACATTAAAATGAAAAGAAATAATCAATTCAGCTCAAATGACTACTTTTTGGTTTACTTATAGAATTTCACCAAAGACTTTTCAAGATCATGCTATTCAGTATGTGACAAAATTGAGAACAATGTAAATTATTAACTTTTAAACACCTTACCTATAAGTATCCTGTTTTTCATGATGCCACTTTTTACTTCATCCTCTATCAAATTTGTGAGAACTTGACACATGGCATCAATCGATTCCAGGTGCTCTGGGCAATCATTGGTTATTTTAAATCTGTCAAACCACACGTTAGAGATCCCTCCTTTCATTGGGGTATATGGTCTGTTTAAAAACAAACAAACAAACAAACAAAACAAAATAGACAGGACAGGGGAGAGAAAGGAACTATTAAAACGTTTACTTAAACATCTACAGTAGTATTTGAAATTAATTTCAATTTCCACTCGTTTTGTTGGCTAAAGGATTCATATTAATAGTATCTTTATACATCATGTATTAACATTTCCAAATGTAGATTCCATTAACATTTCCAAATCAGTTCATCATCTGTGCTTATTTTCTGCATTATGGTTCATAGATTCTCTAGAAAGTCCTCATTTAAAAAGACAGTCATGGGGGTTGGGCAGTAGTGCAGTGAGTTAGTCACACATGGCACAAAGTGCAAGGACCGGTGTAAGGACCCAGTTCGAGCCCCCGGCTGGCTCCCCACCTGCAGGGAGGTTGCTTCACAGGTAGTGAAGGAGGTCTGCAGGTACCTATCTTTCTCTCCCCCCTTTGTCTTCCCCTCTTCTCTCCATTTCTGTCTGTCCTATCCAACAACGACATCAATAACAACAAAAATAATAACTACCACAATAATTAACTTTCACAACAATAAAACAACAAGGGCAACAAAAGGGGAAAAAATAGCCTCCAGGAGCAGTGAATTACTAGTGCAGGCACTGAG
This sequence comes from Erinaceus europaeus, assembly GCF_950295315.1. Taxonomy (NCBI): domain Eukaryota; kingdom Metazoa; phylum Chordata; class Mammalia; order Eulipotyphla; family Erinaceidae; genus Erinaceus; species Erinaceus europaeus. The sequence continues at coordinate 5,357,635 of NC_080180.1, read as the reverse complement.
CCCCAGCACTAACCCTGGAGGCAAAAAAAACCAAAAAGTCATATGTAAAAATATATATTTACACATATGTAAATAGGACCACATATGCAGAATATATTTTTTTTCAAGTTAAATGACTTGCTAGATGTACAATTTTTATTTCTGGTTTGATTTGCTTAATCTCTTTTCCTTTTTAATGTACGAATCACTATTTAATTTAAACATTCACAGGTAAAAGAATGTTTATTCATGCAAAAAAAAATCAGTTACCTCAGGAGTGGAAAAATTGACTCACCAAAACACTTTTTAAAAGGTGTATAATTTGTAGCACATAAATGTGAAATCTGAGTTAATTTAAGGGTCTTTATGTTCCTCTCCAGAGAGACCATTCTTAGATGTGGGGAATGGAATATAAGAATCAAAACCTACAATGAAAATGAAGATTAACAACTATATTTTAAGCTCAGGAAACATCCAAACTTAGGGCCAGTGCAGGACCGTGAGTCCTTCGTCTGCCTTTACTAGGCTACTCCAAAGCATGTGGACATCCCCTGTCATGGTCTGAAAGTCAGAGGCATCATACTTGGAAGACTTCTCAAGGAAACCAAAAGCACCTTCTAAATAAGAAAAGTGTTCTGACTCAAAGTTATGAGAACTCGTCTACAGAGGACCTATTGTTCACTGAAATAGGACTATACTGTAAACACTGCTTTGAAACATTTTTTTTTTAATCTGAAGGTCTATTACAACTGTCCCTAAAATTCAGCACACAAAAGGCTAACATTTTGTTGCAGTTAATGAAGATACATACTTCTCATGTGCGGGGAAATTGTGTGTGTTGTCTTGATAGTGTTGTATGTCACTCTCATGTGCCATCCCTCCTCCTGCCTCCACTCCTCTTCCCCACCAGGTAAGCTACATTTTGGATCCAGAATGGGTCTTTGATGGTTTCTTTAGCGTATTTACTAAAACATGCTTCTGTACAGGGTATGAAAGATTCTCACAGCACTTGTTGCTTTTTAGAAATAGAATTAATACACTTGCTTTCCTTTCACACTTCATGAAAATTATAGCCCTCCTGTCTATTGATTTAGCTTCAGGGCCTCACACATGGGCAGAACTTTTTTTTTCTTTCCCTTTAGTTTCAGATAGAGAGAGAGGCAGAAAGACAGAAAAGGAGAGATACCACAAGGCTACTACACTGCTCTTGACGCTTTTCCTGCTCCTAGGGCTTGAACTCCAGTCCTCTGATGTGCCCTTTGAAGTGTGTGTCTTACTGGGCGAGCTTCTTGCCCAACCTTTTAAACAACTATATAATAATGTCTGATGCAGATATTCCATGTTATCCAGGCACTGACCACTAAGGACAAGGTTGTACAAAGTATTATTAAACTATTAAACATTTGTGTACACGTTTCTACACACTGGGACTCCTGCATCCATGGAGCAGGGGCCAAGAAACAGGACTGCTGAATTGAAAGGTACAGTTTTATCTTAACAGATAGTTCCCTAAAGGCTAGAGAAACTCACCTTTCTGCAGTAAATGCAGGAGGATAATCGTTTACCCACAGTCCTTGGAGCAAGCAGTGCTAACACACTTTAAAATAATGCCATTAAAGGTTACTGATTACCGTTATAAAATTAACTTTTTGAGGAGTAACTTAGACCTACGGAACAGATTTAAAGTAAATAATTGAAAGACTTTGTAAGCGTCATTTCCACAATGAAACAGAACTTGTAGTTTTACAAACAATTTCTACCCACTTTGCAGGCAGCTAGGTCGCGGCTGTTCCTTGAGTCCCACAGAAAGGAGTTTCCTATTCATACAATTTCCTATCTTTTCGATTGTAGCTTGGGTTTCCCTCCTTATTGTTTTAGAAGAGTACCTTCACCAATCACTGACAAAAATATGTTGTCAGAGTCCTTTTTCAAGCACTGATATTAAGATTTAAAGTGTCTTTTAGAAAACTAGGTAAATGACATTATAGTTGATATAACTTCTCTTCCTAAAAAAAAAAAAAAAAAAAAAAAAAAAACCTAAATTTATAAATCCAAGGCTTCTCTAGTCCATTCCTTTTTATATATAGAATTCAAGATTTCCCTCCAAGATTCTTGCTTTCATTTTTCACATTTAGATCTTGGGCTTTTTCTAGAATTTACATCATATATGAGGTGACCTATAGGTTCAAACTCATTTTCTCTAATTAGGACACCCTGTTCAGCTACTTGCAGGCAACGACAAGAGATATTTCTCCTGTCATTTTGAATTACCTAGTCTCTCATCATTTCTGTCTCTATGAGAAACAGATACTACTGCTGAGCACATGCACTGTGGAGAGTGGGTGGACTTTTCCTTGAAGCATCGGAATGAATCTATACTTTCTTGGGCATGTCAAGAAAACTGTGTTTGGTAATGTAGGTGAAGGCCTCTGGTGAGGAAAAGCTATGTTCTCTCCCACCTCCACCCTCCGCTCTCTGTGGCTCTTACAGGCTGCCCTACCGGCTACAAGTTTTGCTCTGTCATTGAGAAAGGCTGTTGTTCCCCAACCACCACCATCACCACCAATCTCTCTTCCAGATTCTTCCTCTTCCCACCTCCTCTCAGGTAGTCATTTATTTTTTTTTAATATATTCTTAATTTATTATCTTTACTTATTGGATAGAGACAGCTAGAAATCAAGAGGCAAGGAGAGAGAGAGAGACCTGCAGCCCTGCTTCACCACTTGTGAAGCTTTCTCCCTGCCGGTGGGGACTGGGGACGTGAACCCTGGTCCTTGTGCATTGTAGCCTGTCTGCTTAACCAGGTGTACCACCATCCAGCCCTGGTCATCATTTATTTGTTATCATCTAATATCTAGGAAATCTGGAAAAAAATTCAAATAATCCTTAAAATCCATGTATTTTTAACAATATTAATTTTTGTATAGAGACAGAAATTGAGAGTGAAGGGGGACATTAAGGGAAAAAGACACCTGCAGCACTGTTTCACCACTCATGAAGCTTTCCCCCTCCAAGTGGGGACCAGGGGCTTGAACATGGGCCTTTTTGTGCTGTCATGTATGAGCTTAACCTGGCCCCGTGAGTTTGTAACTACTAACACATTAGGGTCTGGGAACTACCAGTTTGTGGTATAACTCTGACAGGAGGGGAGATTTTTGCAGCTGAGCTTGCCAGGACGGACCACATTCTGTGCTGTCCTCAGTGAGTACAGGCAGATAGTCACACCCCAGCATTCTACTACAGAGCCTACCCTTCCCTCATTCCTACGTGCCTGTGAAGGCGGAAGCTGCTTGGCTCAAGAAAGGTACATCAACTGCAATCAGAAGACAGAAAGAACTCAAGCCTCCCTCTGCTCCCTGAATCTCTGCTCAGTATTAACTTTCTTCAAGTATTCTGAAAATGAAAGCAGGTGCTTTCTAGAGTATTAATGTCCTGATCAGACAAAATCAAGCCCCCAATCTGTTCCAGTTGTTGGACATGGGAGTTCGTGAACCTGGCTGAACACACACATCACCATGACCAAGGACCCCGGGGTTCTAACCTTGGGGTGATTGCAGGTGTCTCTTTTTCTCCCTCTCCCCTCTTGATTTCTCTCTATCAGAGAAAAAATTAAGAAGAAAAAAGAAATGATCTCCAGGAATAAGAGTTGGATCATCTTAGTGACAAGAAACAAAAAAACCCACCACCACCAAAACTGAGTCTGCAATACGCATGCTACAACTTGAATTAGACTATGACTTAGTTGAATTAATTTCAAGTTCCCTTCTCATTTTCACCCTGCTGCTGTTTCTCAAAGTGTTTGTCTGTCTTAGCACTTAAATAAGGATGCTATCATAGGCTAAATGTGAATCATTTTGGGAAATTGGCCATTAATAGAAAAAAATGACATTTGCTTAACTTTATCTATCTTTGACAGTCTCACTTTTTTATGTATTTATTTATTCCCTTTTGTTACCCTTGTTGTTTCATTGTTGTAGTTATTATTGTTGTTGTTATTGATGTCGTCATTGTTGGATAGGACAGAGAGACATGGAGAAAGGAGAGGATACAGAGAGAGGGATTGAAAGAGAGACACCTCCAGTGAAGTGACTCCCCTGCAGGTGGGGAGCCGGGGGCTTGAACTGGCATCCTTACGCTGGTCCTTGTGCTCCAGTCCTTGCGCTCTGCGCCATATGCGCTTAACTCACTGCGCTACCACCTGACTCCCCCCCCCCCTTTTTTTAAATCTCTACTTATTGGAAAGAGACTGTCAGAAATCGAGAAGGTACGGGGAGATAGGGAGAAAGAAAGACACCCGCAGCCCTGCTTCATCACTTGCAAAGCTTTTCCCCTGCAGATGGGGATCAGGGGCTCGAACCTGGGTCCTTACGTATTGTAACATGTGCACTCAACCAGATGCGCCACCACCTCACCTTGTCAAAGGTAAACCTATCATGGGTAGCTTTTTGTTATGTCACGTCTCAATGAAAAAATGAAATTCTGAGTAAAGAAGGCAACGGAGAAAATCTAACAAGACAAAAGATAATTTTGAATTTTTTGGTAAAGAGTAACATAATAATAATAGTCTAAAATGTTGGAATAACTGTAAACATTGCATAAAAAAAGACTGTTTGATTAAAGCAGCTGAACAAACTGGCACATATGTTGTACTCAGTCACCTTCTTCCTCAAATAAACCACTTGATTAGCTGGTATAAAACAGCTCAGACATTACCACAATAAATAAGGAGGGTTACAAAAAACATAAAGGTGGCTGGGAAAGGGCTTCTAACTTATAATCAAACCATTCCACATGGGTAAAATATTAAGCTGGAATAAAATGTCAAAGCCTAAGGAAAAAAAAAACAACTGGCATTCAGCTTAATATCAAGATCTATTTTAATCTGTATTCCCTAAAAGTCCTAAAATCAAAAGGTCACGTGCATCCTTTGAGATCACATGCCAGGCTCCATCTTCTCTCTCTGATCTTGGAGCTCCTCTGGCATATTCCCACAGAGTCACAGACACACCACTACCTCGTTTTCCTTCAAAGAGGGCAGTCTGGTCATTGACCAGAGCTTTGTCTGCTTTTCCTTTATTTGATAGAGTCTCCAATGTATGAAGATGAGTGGGAAATAAAACTTAAAGGGGGAGAAAAAGGTCATAAAATTTTTTAGAAACATCAAAAAAAATATTTTTATTTCCTTATTGGATGGAGGCAGAGAGAAATCGAGATGGAATGGGAAGATAAGGAAGAAAGAATAGAGAGGGGGAAAGAGTAAGAGACAGAGAAAGAGAGGACCTGCAGTACTGTCTCACTACTCCCAAAACTCCCCTCCTGCAGGTGGGGGCAGGGGCCTTGAACCCAGGTTCTTCCACTTTGTAACATGTATGTTAACATGTATGCTCAAGCAGGTGTGCCGCCACTCAGTCCCAGTCACAGGGCTTCTACATTTCAGATTAAGTAAAACACTAACTTCAAACAGATGAAAAATTTGAGGTAAACTTTGTAATCCTCACAGCAACCAGAAGAAAAAAAAAAAGATTAATGCAAATGTAATAGTGAAAATAAATCAAATCATCCAAAATGAAGATGGAAAGGGACACGGAGGAACAAAAAGCAGTGGAGTTGACTTCAAACATATTGAGTATTAAGTACATATGCTCTAAATAAATCATTTAAAAGACAGTATAATTCTTGTCAGCTATTGGCATTTGTGAACTCCACATAAGAAATGTACATAGAGCAGTCCCCAAGGGAGACTATATACAAAAGTGTCAACGGAATGAGAAGAATGACGCTGTCCAACATTTTCTCTGACAGTAATGGATTGAAACTATAAGTTAACAGAAATGAAATAGGCAACAGACCTATGTGGAAAGTCTGTGGAAATTAACAACTCCTTTTTAAACAGCCCCCAGGATAAGGAAACTCAAAGAACCATATTTTCACTATCTCCTCAGAACAATAGCTTCCTTTTGATGTATTCTTCTTAGAAGGTGAGTCTAATATTTGTCTTAATATTTCTGAGAGGTGGAGTCTATATCTGCTCCCTTCGAATCTGTGTGGCCTGACTAGAGAAAGAAGCAACAGAATGATGCTTCTCACATCCAATTTAAAGGGCAACTGTTTCCTTCTGCTTCTTTCTAGGGCCTTTGCTTTGAACACTTAGCCAGGAAGCCCAAGACACAGATGAGAATGCAAATAGGTGGCAGTACAGCAATAAGACTGAAGGAAGATTCCAGATAATATCCAAAATAAGTGTAGAAATGAGTAACCCCTTAGAAGATTCCAGAACCAGCAGTCAAAAGTCATTGTCAGCCTTCAAGGTTTTCCAGCAGAGCACCTAGTTATAAATAACCAGCAAGGATTAGTGAATTTAGGTGGCTATCTAGAAATCAGAACACGACACAAAAATAATGTTTTAACATTGCATTTTCTTTCATTTCTATAAATATCTAGCTGATAGAGCTGCAGTGAGCCAATATTTCAGTGAAGGGAGGCTAGATCATTATTATTCTAGGATAAAACTGTGTTTAACAGGCCACTGAATCCTGCATATCTGCTAGGTGCCAACAATGGAACGACTTTAAAAAGCAAGAAGATGTCTTCAGTGTCTCCAGGTAGGAATAAGTCAGTGAAATATTGTTAGTAGAGAAAAATTTGTGGGTGAGGTAAGAAAAAATAGAATAGAAAGTGGAACACTACCCAGAAGTGTGTGAAGATGAGCTTTCTCAAGCACTAACCATTCACCAGGAGTGGTGCTGAGGAGAGAGTGTCTCAAGCATGGTTCCTGCCTGCTATGCCGTGACAGGGGAGCCCTCTTACTGGCAGCAACAAAGGCAGGGTCACAACAGATGGAAGGCAGCAGCTGTCTGTGCCGCCAGATGCAGCCTGACGTGCTTAGTAACAAGCTTCAGAGCAAGTTCAGCACTTCTGAGCCTAAACACTGTTTGGAACATCAAAGTAAGTTTTGAAACATGTCCCACTAGAGAAAGACAGAAACAGGCTGGGAGGACGGATCAACCTGCCAACGCCCATGTCCAGCAGAGAAGCAATTACAGAAGCCAGACCTTCCACCTTCTGCACCCCACAATGACCCTGGGTCCATACTCCCAGAGGGATAAAGAATAGCAAAGCTTCCAATGGAGGGGATGGGATGTGGAACTCTGGTGGTGTGAATTGTGTGGAATTGTACTCCTCTTATCTAAAGGACTTGTTCATAATTAAATAAGAAAAAAAAAAATTTTTAAGAATGCAGTTCTACTTATAATTGTGCTGTTAAGTGTAGTTTTGGTGAAGCGTTCTTACCATGGCACATGGAATCTTCAGATTTGATAGGATAACATTAAACAGTATTATTATTAAACAAACAAAAAAGTTCTGAAACAGTGGAATATACCTATGGGTATCAAATTATTTTAAAAGATATGGTCACATCGGGCTTACAATTATCTCAAAGTTCATCAAAACAGAAAATAATGATAATGACAATAACATGGACCAAAATTACAATGAAAGATTAACTATGATTGCAAAATCCCCAGTCAAAAAAGTTGTGGTTTATATTTGAGAATGAAAACATGTTAGCTGTTTTAATTATGAAGTATGTATTAAGTGGAGCTTCTAATTATTTTCAGTCTGGGACATCTGGGATTAAAACTTGGGTGATTTCTCCACTATGCATAGTATGGAAGAAGAATGATTTTTCAGTAATGTTGAAATACATTTTCTAATGTGGTAAAACTTAACAGTCTTGTCATAACTGTTAATAAGATCCCTTTCAACATTTCGAAAATCGTAAGTCAAAAGTTCTCCAGTCATTGATCATTTAAAAAAAATTGTTTATTAACATGAGACAAAGACAACCCGAACATCAGTTTGGCACAAGCAATGCTGGGGATCAAACTCAGGACCTCATGTTTTGAAGTCTAATGCTTTACCCAGGTTGGCATCTTCCAGACTGCCATTGGTCATTCCTGCTCAGTGAAGCTTTATTTCTAGCACAGAAAAAGATCGGTAATATACAATAGGATTGCAGATTGTGCAACCTGCTGAATATATGAGAGAATAATTCTGCTAGGTCAGTTGAGGGTTGTGGTATTCACACTTGAAAGCAGCACACATATTTCACAGACCTATTAGCAGCAAGCTGAAGCTGGCATTAGTATCACGAATTACACGGTTAAAAAATTATTAATAAGAGACAGGGAGAACCAGAGTATTACTCTGGCATGTGATTAAAGACTTCTTGCATGTAAGTTGAGCAGTCAGCACACTGCTCCCTCGCAGGTCTTGAGTTAGAGAGTTTCATCTGATGCCTCTACTCACGGCTTCATCTCAACACTGTAATGCTCTACAGGGAAAATTCTATGTGTAGTACATTTGTGTGTGAGCATATGTATTTATACACTTTGTGAGTATCTGAGAAAGCTCTTGAATATCAGGACAGTAGTTGTGAATTGTGCTGAACAGTGAGGTCTTTATGTCTTCATTAAGGAATCTCAGAGCTAGTTAAAACAGAGAAGCAAAGCTTCACAGCTACATGCTGTGGGAGCTAGTCTGAGGCCAAAAGGCTTTTGAAGTGAAGTGGAATTTTGTTTTGACGGTTTCTGACCTAGAGCAATTAAGTCTAAATATAGAAGAACCCTAGTAAATAAAAACTTGTGCTTAGGTGAAATCTTAACTTCTTTTAAGACAGTGGTGGCATTCATGCTTTAATTACCTCAGATACTAGCTTTCCCCAAACATAAACAGGTGACCACACTGCAACATTTTTTTTTTCCCTGAAGGAGAACCAAGATACTCACCATCTAGAATATGTGTGTGGGGGGCAGAGGTCTAACTCAACACAGGGTTTCTCAGCCTAGGCACACTGAGATTTGGGGCTGGGTAAATGTTTGCAGTGTGTGTGTATGGCGGGGGGGGGGGGGGGGGCTGTCCGGCACAGTGTGAGAGGCTCAACAGCTTCACTGCCAGTGGCTTGTGACATTTCCCCCTCAAGATGTGACAACCCAAAATATGACACCCCCCCAACTTCTACAAGTGCTGGGAGGAAGGATGGTACCCTTGCTTGAGACTGAGAGGTTTAAATCATCGTATTACTCAACAAACAACAACATAAAAGCTCAAGAATTATGAGTCATGTAAAAAATCAAGTAAGAGGAGTAGGGCGGTAGGGCAGCGGGTTAAGTGCACATGGCGGCACAAAGCGCAAGGACCTGCGTAAGGATCCTGGTTCAAGCCCCCAGCTCCCCACCTGCAGGGGAGTCCCTTCACAAGTAGTGAAGCAGGTCTGCAGGTGTCTATCTTTCTCTCCCCCTCTGTCTCTCCATTTCTCTCTGTCCTATCCAACAACGACAACAAGAATAACTACAACCATAAAACAACAACAAGGGCAACAAAAGGGAATAAATAAATATTTTTAAAAAAACGCAATGTTAAAAAAATCAAGTAAAAATGAAGAGTTCACCTAGAAACAGTGGTTCCCAACATTCTTTAAGTCAAAGCTTTCTAAAGTCTAGCGGAGACCACCATCTCAAGCCATATATAGTTAGGGTCACTTAAAACTGTAGCTAGTGCCACTGAGGAAGGGAAGTAGACATTTCATTTCATTTAAATGTAAGTATTCAGCATACTAACTGATATGTGCTTTACATGTAAATTCATATACACCAGATCTCAAACAATTAGAATGAGCAAAAGCACATAAAATACTACTTTAGCAGTGTTACTTTGATTATGTTAAATGACATTTAGAAATGATATATTAGACAACCAATAATATTAAAATTAATTGTTACCCATTTGTCATTTTGTAAAATCACTTTATTGGGGGAAATGATTTACAGGTCAAAATAACAATTTCTCACCACTGAGTAGTATTCCATTGCATATTCCATCTTTTTTTAATGTGATGCCAAGAACATTAATTTGCACAGATGGCTCAGATTACTTTGCATTGTTTAGTGTGCTCTAAAACATTTGGTAATCTGTTCAGATATGAATATGGTGACACATAAAAAGTTAGACTGAACTCAGTGAAACATTTCAATTATTTTATATTTTTAATAAATGACAGCAGTGCCACAATATAATGCCGCAAGGCACATGGGGAGCTTTGGATTCTCAGAAATGGTCTTTGGCCTAAATTCTGAGATACGCTGGTCTAGAGGAACTCATGTCCTAACTGGTAGTAATAAGATATTTATCAGTTGAAAAACAGTGATTCTTAGAATCATGTCCTAATCATTTAATTCCTTTTAAACTCAGGCTGAAACTAATTTACCTTTTCCATCCCAGCAGGAAAACAACTGTTTTTCTCCTTCCTAGCTGCACTCTCCCTAAAAACAAAGAGCAAATAACAAGCTCTTCTGGCATTTTCTAAGACAATCATTACACAGAAAACAAAGAACCCACTGGCCATTCCACCTCTTATCTGTACTACTCAACTGCTAGAGAAATTATAACACAAAAGTAATTCTTCGAATCTTAAGTATTAGGACACATTATCTTTCCATGTGACCCAGGTTAAGTAAAATCTCAATAATGCTTATGAAAAGGGCATTAGAGTTCTGATTCCACTAAACTAACAGCATGAGCAGGAAAAACATTTGCATAAGCACAGTGTGCTTAATAAGAATAAATCAGCAGACAATGAGTAATCAGACTGAGTTACACAGTTCAGCACTACATTTCACTTCCACACAAACACAGTTGCAAACCCAGCTGAGAGCATGTTTTCAGAATAAAAGACTCTGTGGATGTTAATTTAATAATAATTATAAAAATTTGTTTGGACTGCAAAAACTAGACCAAGCCTATGATTGTACACTTTGGTCACCACATCTGCCAGCTATCTGAATACATATGAAGTAGTCAATTCCATATTCCCCAATCAGGTTTACTGATTCAAAAAGCTTACCACTATTTAGAAGTCCTGGGTCAGGGGTGGGGGTTGTGGGGGGGGGGTCTGTGAGAAGAACAGTGTCCTGGGCTACAGGAAACAAGAGTCCTGAATGATGTGTTTAGGACAAAGTTGCCATTAAGAGCTTCAGGAAATGGGCCAGCCAGGTAGCTCACCTGGAACTGTGCCTGCTTTGTCATGTATGTGACCCAGGTTTGAGTCCTGGTCCCCATAGCACTGGAGAAAGCACTGGTGCTGTGTTTTCTCACTCTCTGTCTGGCCCTCTCTCTCTGGCTACAAAAGTCAAGCCAGAGCAGTTACAGTCCAGTAAGGGGGTGTGGTGGGGGGTGTCAGTAAGTGTTTAGGGAGGACAGGTTAAATTATTAACCTGGTAAAATCAAAATCAACAGCATAAGGGGCAAAAGAAAAAAATATATATTGGGGGGTGGGGGCTTAATTGAAAGTACTTTTAACAACTACAGAATTAAGCCTGAAGAACACCTAGCTGGAACATGCATGTCGACTGAGTGGTGAGATACACTTACTGCATACCTGGGTGGAGCGGTTGGATAAATGATTTTTATGTGCTGGAATGCTAAGTCTTGATTTAAAACCTGCTTGATCCAACTTCTTAGGCCTTGTCCAGAATCACCTGATGAATCACAAAATCTAAATTAAGATAAAGTATTTTGGCAATACAGCTTATTTAAAAGTAATCCATAATGTTCACGTTACAAAGAGGCTGGGACATGGAATCTATAAATCCCCACCCACAAAAATAACTGTACAGTAGTTAATCTACCAGTGAGAGTTGATGAACCAGGCATCTGTACCAAGGAAATGATTCTGACATTTATTAAAGACCATGCTGAAGCTGGGATTTTAAAAAGTCACAAGCAATTATGCAAAAGTAAATCAATTAAATTTTTTCTCTCACTCTGATTTTAAACATTCACTTATCGTACTCTTAAAATGATCAATTCCTAGTGTTTGTAAATGTAGCTGAGCCACCTAAAACAACATTCTTGGTTAAAATGATATCTTATAAAACAAACATTCAGCATATGTTTACTTTTAACTGAAAGAAATTAGAATTTCATTTTGATAACAGGTTTACTTGTTTGGTCTAAAATAATGACTGTATGCCCCAAGGCTAGGAAGGAACAATGAAAACTCACAATTACTATATGTACATTTATACATAAAAATGGAAGGGAATACTGGTCTCTACCTAAGTTATTTCTGCAGAGGGCATTTCAAAGGTTAACAACTTTAATTTTCTAAATTAAAAATATCTATGCATTCCTAGTAACATGTGCACGCTGAGCTGAAGGCAATGGTAGAGGAGGAGGGGGGCACTAATCTCATAGAGTGTACAACTGACTGTGAGAAAAAGACATTAGTCAAGTCATCATATAAATAAACGTAAAAGACAAATGTAAGTATCGCAAAGATGAGCCATCTGGTGCTGTGGGGAGGATTAGCTTAGAACTGAGCCAGCGGAGGAGTGCAGCCAGCGCTAACTGCACCGGAATAGGAGCTCTACAAGGCAAAGTTCATGCTGTTTCCTTGCACTGAGCTCTTTGCTTATCTGAGGCCAAGAATGGAACTGACACACACTGGGTCTCTGGTAGATGAGTGTGGGATGGTCGGAGTGTCCTCTATAGCATGGTGAAAGGGAAGTGTGGACGAGGAAGGTTTCAGATGAAGCTAGCCAAGTGCTAAGATCCCCTACAAGGAATAAGCCATCTCAGATCTGAAAAGCAGAAAATGAAAGGAGAACCCTGGAGTTCAAGTGGAGGCTAAAGAGACTGGAGTCACCTGAGGGAAATTCTCTGAGACTCAACAGGGAGGAAACCACAAAGCAGACGCGCATAGTTTGTGCCTGTGTGAACTTCATTGCTTACTGTGGGATACAAATAGTCAAACAGGTAATTACAAGTACTGCCGTCTATCTACAGGAGCATCTCTGTGTCCTAAGGGAGAATACAGCAGAGTGAACTAATGTGGGAGGGACTGGGCAAAGCTAATTAAACCATCATTGGCTTTTATCAATCTGGAAAAATAAAAGGTACTTCTGTGGCAGATTAGTGGTAAGAAAGGCTCAAATTAGGTTGGGTGCAAGCAATTTACAGTTCCATAGCTCTTCTTATTATTACAGCAGTGCACTGCTCAGTTCTGGCTTGTGGTGGTGTGGGGGTTTGTATCTGGAACTTTTGAGCCTCAGGCTGGAGAGTCTGTTTGCATAACAATTATGCTATCTATCCCTCCCACACCCCACCCTACCCCCTTCCTTTGTTCTTCTAAGACTGCAGAAAATAACTTCAAACATCTGAGATTTTTTTTTTTTAACAAAAAGGACTGTAATCACTTTTCTGTCCTTGAAAAGCCAACCTGACTGCTACAAAATAACATCCATCCTGTTTCAAAACTCCATTTTTATAGTCAAGAGCTTATTCCAACAGTAGAATAAAACTGTTACACTGGGCTTGCCCATATTAACCTGAAATCAAGCATCTACTATAAAACAAAACACTATTTTAAAATGTAATGGAAAAAAATCATATTATAAACAAGAGTGTATTTACTGTTAAGGAGTTCATAAGTATTCAGGGATTGAATAACACTCACATAACTGGCTGGACTGTTTGTATGAATTCCTGTTCAAAGGACAAAGATAAGTATAATATAGAGCTTTTGGCTTCAGTGATGTGTTGTTAAACATTTAAAATGTCCAAAACCTGACCTTGAGAAGAGTAAAGTTAGTTAAACAACATGGTTTGGGGGGATGGGAGCGTCAAACAAAAATTTAGGAGTATCTAGGAGAGATTTTAAATAAACAGCACCACTGGGATCTTGAAGTCACCTAATTTAATGTCATTACTGTCATTTTGGACACCTTGACTGCTAAACATATTTTTACAGTAAATCTTTGGTCCTTTTCCTTACTTCATTAAAAATTATTTATTAACAAGAGAGAACCAAGCATTACTCCGAGGCACATAGTGTCTGGAATTAAACCGGGACTTTGAGCTTGTAAATCCTGTACCCACCCACCCTTCCTTCCTTCCTTCCTCTCTTCCTCTTTTGCCTCCAGTTACTGAGGCTGGCACTATGAATCCACCTCTTCTGGTGGCCATTCCCCCCCCCCCCCATTTTAATCGGTAGGACAGAGAGAAATTGAGAGGGGAGGGGAAATACAGAGGGAGAGAGAAGCATCCCCACTGCAGGTGGGGAGCAGGGGCTCCAACTCAGGTCCCTTGCATAGTACTTAACCCAGTATGCCACCACCCTGCTGGCCACCAATCCTGTACTCTTCTGCTGTGCCAGTCGCTGGCTGTTCCTTTTCTGTTCATTTCCAAAATGAAACACCAGAATTCCACATCTTCATGCCTTACCCTTTCTTAACACTGACTCTGGAGTTAAGTGAGATCTGGAATCAAACTACAATTCCACATACCCACCCCGAGTCAAGTGGCCTGAGATACATTGCTCAGTCTATCTCTACCCATTTTTAAAGTGAAAACAGTCATGATAACTGCTCATTTCCAGGCTGCCAACTATTGATAGTATTCTTCCAGTCCCCTTCACTATCCAGTCATCTTGGCCTTTAAGCCTACCCTCCCAGCTCTAACACCATTTTCTCTGTCCCATCTGACAAGTGGTTCATCTCCCTAAGGTATTTATAATGCACAAGCACAACCTCACCCCCCTTACAATTTATTTGGAAGCAAACAGATACATCATCTTGTGATTCCCAACCCTCAGATGACTCAAAACTAACTGACCTGCTTTGTTTTTTTAACTGCAGGCAAGCCTCCTGGGGACAATGGCTGTAACTCATTTCATCAAAAAATAAATTGCCCAAGAATTTACCCAGGGCTAAGAACTAGGTCGAGTTGAAATCAAGGGCCCTTACTCGAGATGTTCACAAGCCAGCTGGGATGAGACACAGTGGAGGCGAGTAACTACGGAGGAGTGTGCAAGGGGGCGACCCAGAATGAGATGCCTGGGGAGTCTGGCGGTAGCTCAGCGGGTTAAGTGCACGTGACACAAAGCGCAGGGACCCGCATAAGGATCCCGGTTCGAGCCCCCGGCTGCCCACCTGCAAGGGAGTCTCTTCACAAGTGGTGAAGCAGGTCTGCAGGTGTCTATCTTTCTCTCCTCCTCTGTCTTCCCCTCCTCTCTCCATTTCTCCCCAACAACGACATCAATAATAACTACAACAATAAAACAAGGGCAACAAAAGGGAATAAGTAAAGAAGAATTAATGAATGAGTGAAATGCCTGCCACTGAAAGCAGGGATGGGGGCAGCAGATGCAGAGCTGACTTGACAACAGATTTTGGGGGCTTAGTGACAAAAGGGGCAACAAGGGCAAAGGAAGCTTTGAACAAATCTGTTGAACAAAGCGAGAAAGGCAGTGCCCCTCACATAGGAGATGCCACAAAAATGCCATTTAACTGTGACCCCAAGTTAAATGCCTCAGCAGGAGAGCAGCAAGCAAGCAAATGACCCAAGGCGGTTGAAAACTCAAAGCAGAAATGGGTGCCCCTAAAAGTATTATATCATTTCTCTATCTCTAGCTGAACCTTTCCAGCTAGCTCGGTTCTCACTAAGGGGAGGTCGACAGTGTGTGTGTGTGGGGTGAGCTGTACAGTGGCGAGGCAATGGACCTAAATGAACAGAATCAAGGGGGACCCGCGACTTTTGGAGCAGTGCCCTCCCCCCACCCCAAGCCCAGCCAGGTGAGCCGCCCTGGAAGGCTGGGTGGACGCCACCCTGCCGGTGCACCTGCCAGGGCAACCGTGGGGAACCGACGGGAGGGGAGGGCATTCCCGAGCTGCGGAGGAGCCGGACGGAAAGTGAGAGTCCACCTGAGCCGTGCAGGAAGATCAGGGAGGCGCTGTGCCGCCCGGCGGGCCACACCAGGCAGCGCTGCAAGCGCGTGGGGGCTGCCATGGTGGTCGCCATGATGACGCGTACGGCGCGGTCACCCACGCCGGCTACGTCCATCCGCACAGACACGCCCACTGTGTTGGGCACGCCCACCGTGGTGACCACGCCCACCCGTGGCCCCGCCCCGCCCGGCCCGCGGGGTCGCGCATGCTTGTTGCTAGCCTTGTGCTACCTGGGGGCAGTGTCTTGCTGGGAGCGGTGTGTACACAGGTAACAGCGGCCTCAGGACTGTGAACCTTGGTGTCTGTGGCAAGTTTTACCAGCAATGCGTCCACGGGAGCGAGTCGTGGCCTGAGCTTCCTGCTGAACTGCGCCCTGTGGACCCTCAGGGCGTCTGCAGGTGCCACCCCCTCCTTCCACCCCCCAGTTTGAGAGGCCCAAGGCTCTGCCTCATCTTTAAGGTCATTTCCAAAGCCGGCTCAAGCGAAGACCCCCCCCCTCCTCACCCCCATTAGGATGGCTGTACTGGAAAAGTAGGCGTGTGGCAGGGGGTAGTGGGGACACAGACACACACAAACACAGGTAATCACACACAGAAACAGACACCGATATATAAATAGAACAAGACATAATCCTGCACAGAGACACACACAGTTACAGTCACAGAGACACAGATAACCACACACAGAGACCCACAGACATAATAACACAAAGATAGAGAAACAGACGTAGGGGCAGATACACACAGAGATGCAGACACACAGACACTCTTAATTACACACAAAGATGGATACCGACACACAAAGACATACTGACACAAACACACACACACACAGACATCCACCCCAAAATTATCCCTAAGACTTTGTGAGAACTAAGGTGCTGGTTATCTTTGGAGTTGAGGGGACACAGAATGTTGGTGTTGGGTGTGATGAGGAACCCTATAATCTTACAATTGTGTGATCCACTATTGAATTACTAATAAAAACAAAAGATAAAGTACCACAGCTCCTGCAGAAGTAGTTTAAAGTTCTGCATAAAGTTTAAAGTGGAAGAATGGCCACAAAACTGGACAGCTCTGCTTATATGTCTGTCTATAGGCAAATAATTGAAATCAGTGACTCAAAAGTTTCCTTGTATACCCAGGGTTCTAGCAACGCTATTTACAACAGCCCATAGGTGAAACAACCCAAATGCTGCTCATTGAAGAGTGAAAGAACTATTGTGGTGTAGACGTATAAGGGAATATTAGGCATCCTTAAAGAGGACTGACATTCTAATAGATTCCTCAACATGGATGAACCTTGAAAGCAGTGTTTTCAGCGAAATAAACCAGACTCCAATGGATCAATAGTGTATAATTCTTGTTTTATGATGAATCAAGAACCACGGGATGTAAGATGGTACCTAGAAGGTGCTGGAGAAAGGGGAACAGGAAATAGTAGAGTGTTATTTAATGGAGACAGAGTTTCTGTTTGGGATGATGGAGAATGTCGTAAGTAGTGATAGCTGAGCATCATTGTGAATATAATCAGTGCAGTATACTGAGCCAGACATTTAAAATGGCAGTCTTTGTATACTTGCTCTTAAAAATACAAAAAAAAAAAAAGGGGGGGGAAGGGGGGTTATTTTCCCTGTAAGACCTGACCAGAAGCATCTTTTCAAAGTGGGGCTATGGTGCAGCCAGGTAGCTCTTCCCCTCTGGGAATCCCATGAGCAGCCTAGCAGGAGGGGCAATACAGAGCACCCTCTCCCATTCGTCCTCGGGTTCTGGGCAGTCACAACTTATCTTCTGCTCAGTCAAGGTAGTCACCCAGCTCCCCAGTGGCTCAGCTGCTTATCACCCCTGGTCAGATACCAAGATAAGCTCTGAGCTATCATGGTATTGTAACAGAGCTGTGGATGGAGTTGCCCTATGGGCCACTGATCCCACCAGATCAAAAGGGGACTCTGAGTTACTTCAGTAAAGCCAATTACTGAATGCCAGTGCCCAACATTGAAATCACAAGGGAGGACAGGTTAAGTGATTAAGATCTGAGAGCCAATTCTCAGAGCATCCTTCTATCTCTAGACCTGCCTTGGCCACAGAAATTCTCCAGAACTCTCAAGAGCTGCCAAGAAGAGGGCTTGTTTCTGCCAGCAGAACCGGTGGAGCAAGAGCCCAGGTAAGACTTGGACATCTGCTTATGAGACTCCACTTATTGTCAGAATTCTTCCTGAGTCCCTCCCCATGCTTTAAGACAGAGAAAAAAAATCAGAAAATAACAATTTGATAATTATGATTGCTCACATAACAATGCTGATTATTGATGATAATAATAATAAATAGCTGAAAGCCTTTGGGACTTGAAAGGTGCCAGATACTATCTGAAATAAATTTCCATTAAACTCTATATTAGTAGTGCAGTATCTGTGTGTACCATTGTGGCTCAGAGAAGTAAGAAACCTGATTCAAGTCTCTCACCCATCATTTGGAAATCCTGGATTATGGTGAATTGGACTTAGTAGCCCAGGAGTGACTGCTACCTCCTATTACACACAACCTCTTGAAAATTAGACAGCATCTGACCCAACTACATTCTTTCAAAAATACCGTCCTCCTGGGATTTGGACGGTAGTGTGTCATGGTCTCTCCTTTTTAGTCAAAGTTTCTGGATTGCTTCAGATGTTCTCCAAGTCCCCAGTTTTCTTCTCTACCTGGCTGGGCTCCTGTCTGAGTGGGTAGATGAGCTGAACTTGCAGGTTGGAATTCTGAGTTCCACCTGGAACCTGAGCTTCCCAGACTTAGGATCACTATTACAGTAAGTCAGATTAATCCAAACCTAATCAAAGTGCTCTTTTATTTCCAGTCATTTTAAATGCTTGGTTATTGTTGCTATTCCTTTGATGGTTATTTATAGAACAAACAGAAGGTTTTAGATTCCTATATTTAGAAGTGCCATCTGGTAGGCAAACTCATGAACAAAAATGTTTTACTCCTTTCATGTAACTGCATTGCTTTGAATTGCAATTAAGTGGGTGGCTGTTGGTTTCTTTCTTTTTTTATTAATTTTTATTTATAAAAAGGAAACACTGACAAAAACTATAGGATAAGAAGGGTACAACTCCAGTGGTGGATCTTCTGTCTTACTGAACTGGGGGTGGGGGATTACCACCAAATGATTCTTATTTATACATTCTTCTACACTTAGTTTACCTCTTAGTTTTTAGGTTGTTACTCAGTTGTTTTTAGGCAATTCTTATGCCCACTAAATGATGAGCAATTTGAGTGTCTAAACTAAGAAAAAAAAAAACAACAGTAAACAAAATTAAAAGCAAAACAGCCTTCCTTTGCTGCAGAATTTTTAAGTATCTACTGGAATCAAAGCCATAGAGGGCAGTTTAGTTTGTTGTTCTAATGTATGCTGAGAAATCTGTAGATATGCTTAGCTTTTAACAAGTGATTGAAAGATTAGCCATTTGGAGTTGTATCCTTGGAATTTTCAAGTGATTACAGTTAAATGAAATCGTCATGCTGACAATATAGTTATGCATTCTTGTGCATCAAGTTGTATCCTCTCCTCTTTTTTTTAATCTACTGAACTGCTCAAAGGGACAGAGAAACATATGTACATAAATGTTACATATGCTTGGACAAAGTATCTCAACTTTATATTTATAAAAAACTTGATTAAATTAACACAACACTTTTTTTTTTCTGTGAAGAAAAGAATGAGAGAGAGAAAGAAAGAAAGAGGGAGAGTGAGAGAGAGAAGGGCATCATTCTGCTCTGGCATGTGGTGGTGCTGAGGATTAAACATACGGCTTCTAAAATCTGAGGGACACAAGTCCTGTGTTCAGATGCTGAGCTATTGTCCAGACACCAGCAAAGGAGTTTCCCCTATACATTTCCCTTTTCCTTTATATTTTTATGCATAAAAAAGCAAGAAGACACTGGAATTATTGTAAAACAGTAAATCTAGACTGTTTAGAAAAGGCTAATTATATGCTTGAACAAACATAATCATTGCTTCAGTTTTGAGAACCTTAAACTTCACCAGTTCAGTTTATAGAGATACAGTTGTGTGGAGCTCTCCCACCCACCACTGCTCTTTCTAGGTAAGCATGGCACAGAAGGGGTTTTTGCTAGCAGGTAGGTCACCTGAGATTTTACCAGCTGAGGTCTCTGTTAATAGCATGGACCAAACACAGTCTTGAAGCATGAATAAATAGTTTGAATAAATAGTTATCCCTTTGTTCAAACTATCAAGTCAAAGTGAAGCCAGCAAGCAGCGTGTGGGCCCTGGCTGTGAACTGTGGAAGTTCTTCTCATCTCCCATCAAAGGGTCATTGTATATGGCTTGGTACCTGTGCAGGGTTCCTTCATGGTCCCAGGACCCTTCCCATGATCAGGTCTGGCATATCCAAGATACCCCCTGGAAACTCCTGCCATTCACATTGCTTGAAGCCCTTCTGTTGGTCTCTAAGCCTTCCCCCATCTTCCTCCAGAGCCATTCTTTTGTTGGTCTGTAACAAGTCTTGATAGCTCATCAAACCCAGAACAAGAGTTACCGGCAACTCTTAACCAGATCCTATGCTTTTAAGGACTGGGACAGCTCCATCTCCCCAACACTCCCCAGAGGGAAATTATTATTCGATGAATTGGTACAAAGAAAAGATAGAAGTGCAGCCAGACTGTCCATCTCCTGCTCCCGACAGCTCAGCGAAGATGCAACAAATGTGGTAAAAGCCATAATCATGTGCGGTGAAAAGAATGTCAACATGGTCTGTACTTTGCTGGCATGAACTGTGTTCCTGTTCTAGCTCTAGGAATAATAAACTGTGTGGCACTAGACAGGCCATTTAATCTGTTTGGACCAGTTTCTCCAACTGTAAAAAAGGGAGTAAGGTTGGGTAAAATGTCAAATTCTGTAAGTCTAGGATATTTGAAGAGTTTACATATGGTATGGGTGCCACTTTTATACTGTATCACTGATGTTTAATTCTGTTCATCTAATTATGTTGAAACTCCTACATACACTGAACCAGAAAGGTCAGCAGCAGATGCAATTCTTCTGCATACAGTGGACTTCAGACCCTTGACTTCCTCTTCCTCTTTCCTTGGTGGTTTCTAAACATCAGGAGGAGGAGTGGGAAAGGCTCCTTATGAAAAATAACCGGACAACGTGAAATCAGTCTTTGCTATTTAAAAAGGAAGTGCAGTCTCAAGGTTATTCAACAGGAAGTGTGTGCCTTTGTGTATTGTCTCTGTCTCGATTGTTGATCCATGAGAAGCATTTTGTGTGAAGGTGTGACAGTGGATGTAATGAACACTCAGCACGCACTCATCCTAATTATAGGCAGAACTTGTCAGTGTTTAGGGTGGAATGTGTGATGAATCTGAGATACAAAAACATAAATTTGAATACCTGTCTTGCCAGCCCTGTGATCTCCTAAATTACAGTTTCCTTGTGGACAAGAACTATTTGCTTTATCTTTGTTTCCTCTGGAAATACCTACAAGAGTATTTTTGATAATTCTTGTTGGAATTAAGTTATAGTTTTAGTCAGGTTATAACCTGAGGAAAAAATGAAAGGAGAGTGAAACTGCATTTCTTCAGGTGTCCACTTGTCATCTAGGCCTGGCCAGTGGGAGCCGGGAAGAGTGAGAGAAGCAGACAGGCCATAAGCTAGAGAAAACTAGACCAGGCCAGACCAGGACCTCCAGTCCAGACTGGATTCCAGCTTCTCTTAAGGAACAGAATTATTGCTGTTGTTGTTGTTATGAAAAGCACAAAGTCCATTGTAAAGAAATCTTATATTGGGGGTCAAAGCTAGGACCACGGAAAGGGAATCTGGGACTACCTGGGAAGGCAGGGCCTGGGTGTCCTGAGCTCAGTGGCCTTTTGAGC
The DNA here is from genome assembly GCF_950295315.1 of Erinaceus europaeus. Classification (NCBI taxonomy): domain Eukaryota; kingdom Metazoa; phylum Chordata; class Mammalia; order Eulipotyphla; family Erinaceidae; genus Erinaceus; species Erinaceus europaeus. The sequence continues at coordinate 5,335,983 of NC_080180.1, read as the reverse complement.
TCTGTACCCAGCCTCATGCTTAGATATTTTGAGGGCAGCATTACAGAACATTATGGTCCGTTTCATTCCAGTTGCCAACAAGGCAGACTTTTGAGAAGCGCTGTGCGTTTTTCTAAATCAAAGTGTCACCATCCACATGGTCTGGGTTGGTTGGTAGGAAAAAAATAAAACAACTAGCCACTAGCTTCTACACCATGTAAAGACTAATTGTCTTTAATTTCTTCCACTAAGATGTTTTTCCTATATGTATATCTCATTGTAAGTTACACAAATGTACTATCAAGTCCATACAAAATATAAAGCAAAGTAGAAATATAAAACCATGGTGGTAAAAATAAGATACAGAGAAACTCAAATAGTTTGTTTTTCTTTTTTCTTTTTGATATTTATTTATTCCCTTTTATTTCCTTTATTGTTTTATTGTTGTTATTATTATTGTTGTTGTTATTGATGTCATTGTTGGTAGGACAGAGAGAAATTGAGAGAGGAGGGGAAAACAGATGATTGTTGCAAGTCTAAGCATGGAAGCATTGAGCAAATGAGGTCATTTCTATAGGAACGCTTCACTCTGGGAGAGTGTGATATACATCTCAAAGTCTACATATACCAGATAAGCTAAATATGGTACAATTTAGATTTTAGGTACTGTCCACTTCTCTGATTGTCCTGAGGGCAGACTGGGTTTCTCCTTCCTTTCTTTTCCCAGTGTTTGAACTATGAAAGGATTCACAGTGCTGCATTTTTAAAAGATGCCTTTACAACAAGTGTAAGACAACATTTGGTGTTACAAGGGCTCTGTAGAAATGTCTGTCTCATCTTTCCTGGTTGGTTCCTATACAGAGAGCCAATCCTTTGATTCTCCTCTTCACCCTGGTGCCCTGGACGCGTTCTGTGCTGGCTCCTGTGTCTTTACCTAGTTCATTTTGATCTGTAAGCCAGAGCAGCTTACCTCTCTCCCTTCTTTTACCTGCCTTCCTATTCTTCAGAAACTCAAGTCTGTCTTTTCCTTGATCAGTCCTAGCAGGCCCCAAAGCCTCTTAGTATCTGCTCTTACAGCAAGTCAAGCTACCACTAATGTATCCTTTGCATCAATCACTTAATTTTATCTTTGACCTCGCTCCACTCCAAACTGTGCATCTAAACATAGCTTCAGCAAAAAATAAAGGGCTGCTGTTTAATGTTACCCCTCTGCTATGTCCTTTGAAAGTATTTTCTCATTTGAAGGGAGAGTGTAGGTGAGTGTCTGTCTGTGTGTGTGGAGAGTGAGAAAGATTTTTACCCATCTCCTCCCATATTTTTCATGAGTTTCTAGTTACCTGTCACTGTACAATGTGAAATCAACTTAGGATATGAAAAACCATTAGCTGCAGTTATAACAACAGAAAAAGCACAAGAACAGCCCAGGAGGTAGCAAAGCCTTGGACCCTGAAGCAAGCGGTCCCCATTCAATCCCTGGCATGATATATACCAGAGTGATGCTCTTGTTCTCTCTATCTATCTATCTATCTATCTATCTCTATCTATCTCTGTCTTTCTCTCCCTCCCTCTCCTTCCCCTCCTCCTCTCCCTCTCTCTCATTAATTAATAAATAAAAACGTCAAAAGCAGAAAAAGAAAACACAAGAAATAAGTAAGCAGTCTATATAATCAAAATTTACATTTCTGAGAAGTGCTTTTGGAAGTCTACTTGACCACCTCAGTTTTATGGTTGAGCCTGCAACAAAGATGTTTATCCCAGTACTTTGCTTCTTTCTTCTAGAAATCTGTGCTGTGGATCCTACTGACTTCAGGGTTTAAGTGTAAAAAAAAAAACAAAAAAAAAAACGAATGATAATTTGTTTATGAAGACAAGTGGGTTGACGCTTATAAAAATATTGATTCATGTCTTACTTCTCAGTGGAAAATGCCACCCATGAAGTCTGTTGGCACTTGCTTCTAATAATATACTTTCAGGAAAGTCAAAAAAGTTAGTGTATGCTTCATTTGCAAGAACACAAGTTATTTATTTTTCTTAACAAAAAATATAAAGTCTACCAGAGTTCAATTTTAACTAACAATTTAACAGCACAATTTACCTACATTATGTAAAATATCAAAACTATAGTGAACACACCATATTTTATCATCAACTGTAATAGTATGTGTCCCTTTTTACCAGGAATATACATCATATTTAAAATCTGAAGAAAATATTCCTTGAAAGAGTCAGTTTTCACTAAATGAGTCTTAAATTTTGAAAATGACTGACTCTCTTCCTTTCTTTTAATGCTTTTACTTATTTATTTTGCATAGAGACGTATGTTGAGAGGAAAGGGGGAGATAGAGATACATAGAGTACTGTTTCACCACTTGTGAAGCTTCCCTTCTGCAGGTGGGAGCCAGGGGCTTGAACCCAGGTCCTTGTGCTCTGTAATGTGCATGCTCAACCAGGTGCGGCACTGCCCGACCTCCTTAACTCTGGAGAGTAGGTTCACATATGCTATGTGGATTTATATCTTTCTCTTCGTACAAAACAGTATCCTGTTTGTGTAGGTATTTCACATAGTGCAGGTGGACCTGATAGAATGTGTGTGTTTCATGGTTATTAAAATCACTCTATATACTCACCATGCCCTTCTCTTGCCACTCTGGTCAAAGAACAGTTCTGTTCATTCCCAGGACTAACATCTGGAAGCCACATGAGGTAACCTTTGCCATGATGTGCTACTTGTTTAGCACAGACACGCTAGAGTGCAAACACCCTGTGACCTGCGACACTTGCGCACACACACAGACACTGGGTATCATCACTGACGGTGGGGAGGACTGAGCTGTCAGTAATTTAACTGTGTTCTCTGTCTTCACACGAACTTCCAGAATACATGAAAAAAAAAAAAAAAAACCCCAAAAACTGTGCAGGTGAGACTCCCTCCATAGTGATTTCAGTTCACACAGGATGTGATGGTCATGTTAAACTCTGGTGGCAAACACAAGAGGATACATTGTTTTTCTACAGGTTGTTTTGTAGAAAGCACCAGCTTTCTCCCATAATGTCATGATGCACGTGCTCCTTTCTGAGAAGGGGAGCAAAGATGAAGACTATAGAGGGTGTTAAAAGCTCGGTGCTGCTGTTTGCATCCTTTAACATTGATGTGTCAGGGGCCGGGCAGTAGTGCAACGGGTTAAGCGCACTTGGTGCAAAGTGCAAGGACTGGCTTAAGGATCCCGGTTTGAACCCCCCCCTCCCCACCTGCAGGGGGGTCACTTCACAAGCGGTGAAGTAGGTCTGCAGGTGTCTTTCTCTCCCCTCTCTGTCTTCCTATCCTCTCTCGAGTTCTCTCTGTCCTATCCAACAATGACAGCAATAACAATAATAATAACAACAACAATGGTAAACAACAAGGGCTACAAAAGGGGAAAAAATAGCCTCCAGGAGCAGTGGATTCATAGTGCAGGCACTGAGCCCCAGCAATAACCCTGGAGGCAAACAAACAAAAAAACAACAACAAAAAACAAGTGATATGTCATCGTGTTCACTGATTTCTGTGGCATGTCCTCTAGTGTCATTTGAAGAAGCGTGTCTAGGTATTTCATTACAAACTCTTACATGAGCTGAAAGGAAAGAAAAGGACTTTCAAAAGTAGTAATAGGTGTAGGTGTGACTTAGAAAGGAAGAGAAGGCAGTGTCATAGAAAAAAAATGAGCACATATATATAATTATAGATAGTTATAGAAATAATAGTCAACCTATATCTGTGACCTTGGGAGAACCACTGTCATTTCCAATGGAGGGACTGGGGGCACAGAACTCTGGTAGTGGGAACAGTGTGGAATTATACCTGTTACCTTTATAATTTTGTAAATCAATATTAAATCATTAAAAAAAATTTAAAAAACCTCACAAATTTGATAATCTTTTTTTTTTTCTTTTCTTCTCCTTTTCTATTTTGATAGTGGTCTATATCACAAATTAGAAAAATAAGAAAAAAAGAAAAGAAAAGAAAAGAAAAGAAGAGAAAATTGGGGGGGTATTCTTTACATTCCAGGGTGGCAATTAATTATTTTGGTGTCTGAAGTTTGAAAAGAAGTCCTTTGAGTAGAGCATTCACTGTGGCGCAAAGGCTGTTGACTCAGAGTCTGTCAGTGTTTCCGACTGTTGTCTTTCTTGTGACTTGTGATTAACTAAATCCTTTCCTCCAGAGGTGTCACCACATTCCTCAGAACCCCTTTCTTAGCTGTGCTGTCTCCCAGGTGTCCCACTTCAATTAGCTGGAGGACTTTGTTGCCCCTGAAGGAGTGTTGCTGTTTGCAGTTCTCCATAAACTCACTTACACCTTCTGGGTGTTCTGTGTGGAGCCTGTTGAATCTGTACGGTGATGGTCATGACTTGAAGTCAAGTGGCAGCGCAGTATCATTGGAAATGACAAAAGTTCAGTGACAGCTCATGGGTTTGTAGTTTTCTGTGAGTCCTCTAGTTTCTGCCACTCCCCAGTGTGAGTGGTCTTGAATCAGAAAGGCGTATAATAATCTTCTCTCCTAGGCTACATACAATCAGGTGTCAATATGAGATTCCTCAAGGTGATGTAGACGGAGGATAGATTTTGTTCCCATGGTTGGTCATCCCTCCAATTTAGCTGGATGCCCCACTTAGAGTAATATTACATGAAGATTGCTAGGAGAAAGCTTACATTGACTTTACTCACCCACATCAGTTCCACTTAGGTACTGTTGATGATCTCGGCTATGTCTTGAGCACTAAAATAAAGAAATAAAGATTGCTGGTAAATCTGTACTCTTAGAGAACGTTGATTCCCTTTCTGTAGATCAGAATGTAGCAGCAGGAAAGGAGAAAATTAAAACAACCCCCTGCCCCTGCACACACGCGCGCGTGCGCACACACACACACACACACACACACACACATACATTAACACTATCTGCTTACTTGTTAGATTCAAATAAGCTTCAAATAACCAAACCCCTTTTTGTTTTTACCATTTTAGTGTGTGCATTGCTAAAGGGAGTAAGCACACTGAGGGTGGTCATAGTGACAGGGGGATGGGGACAAGTTCATTCTTGGATTCCATGTGCTATTTGCAAACTTTGTATTTGTTGGGGAAACTGCTCCAGTGATATGTTTTATTATATTGTGGAAGATAGAAATGGTAACATGACAAAGAAAAGAAAAGGGAAAAGGAAAGAAAGAAAGAAAGAAAGAAACGTCAATATGACTCAGCTCAGGAAACAGTCTTAATTTTTTTTTTTATTATCTTCATTTATTTATTGGATTGAGACAGCCAGAAATTGAGAGGGAAGGGTGTGATAGAGAGAGAGAGAGAGAAACAGAGACGCCTATAGCCCTGCTTCACCATTCGCAAAGTTTTTACCCTGTTAAGTGTGGATGGGAGGCTCAAACCTGGGTCCTTGCACACTGTCACATGTGCACTCAGCCAGATGTGACACCACTTGTCCCCTTAAATTTTTTTTATCATCTGCATTTATAACAGGGCTTTCATTAATGCCATAGAAAGCATTTTCAGCTACTTTAAGAAAGTTGAAGATAGTCAGTTCCCCATGGTTTCTTCATGAAGTTCCGTGTTTATAAACTGTAGCCAGAATTCCCACATTTCATCCTAATACTTGTTCATCTGTCTATGATTCAGACTACCCATATACTATTTCTACTAAGTGTTACGTGTGCTTCTTAACTTCCTTACCTGGTTCTTCTATTTCTGACTGTATTTATCACTATAATAGGTATATTATGAAGTTTTAGTAAGTTCAGAGGATAAAGAATATATGGAAATATATCTGGGCATTGGTGCACCAGGTTGAATATACATATCTGCTGGCACCCCACCTGCAGAGGCTCCTCTTGACAAGCGGTGAAGCAGGTCTGCAGGTGTCACTGTTTCTCTCTTTATCTCCCCTCCCCCCCTCCCCTCTTAATTTCTTTCTGTCCTGTGAAATAAAATGCAAAGAAAGAAAAAGAAAAAGAAAGAATGGCCATTGTGAGCAGTGCATTCATAGTGCATTCATAGTGCACCGAGCCTCAGTGATAACCCTGGTGGGAAAAAAAAAGAATATATGAAAAGGCAGGGAAGGCATTTATAGATTTTACAATTATCACTGTCTAAAATCTATAACCATCAGTTTCCTGCTGTTAGATGAGCATTTGGTTAGAAACTGGATAAGCCCACTGAAGACATTTGTTCAGCTGAATGTTATAGATTGTTGATAAAGTGTAATTTAAATATAACAGGTGAATGAAAGATAGCTTATCTTTGAATGACTCCCTCCTGTATTAGTTTTTTGACAAAAAAAACTAATACAGTTAGTTTCATCACAAATACAGTTAGTTTCATCATCAGGCCTCCTCATCTACAGGATTTCGCCACTTCCAGCTGACTCTTTATTTTTAGCTGAAGGTTGACAGACGGACGTCCTTCTGCATGGGTGCAAAGTGTATGTGGTGCCCTATGAGGCAGCTCTCAGCAACCTCTTGCTCCTCTTTTCTTGCCTGCACTCATCTGCCTTTCTAGTGGATTTCTCACTCCTCCATAAAGGAATTTCTTCTCATGATAGCATACAATATCTTGCAACAGTTGCACAGTTGTCTGACTTAGTAGATCCACTCAATTTGGACATTGGGTATTTGCCGTAGACATGGAAACCGTGTTTGGTGGCTGCTTGTCAAGTGAATGATGAGGGAGATAGAGAGATAGAGGCTGTCAACTAGGTAACAAAGCAGCCGGGGGAAAAGCAGGTGGGTGATATTGTTTAGTGTTAATTACACCAGAGCTCTTGGCAGCACTCTGGGAACTCTTGTTAGAGTGTTTTGATATATGTATTTGTTGAACGTACCGTTCTGTTCCTCAGAGTCCTGGGTCTGGGCATTGTTGGTGCAGTCTCTAGACTGCTGAGGATAAGGAATAATTCAGTTCCACTACTGGATAAATAGATCATTGTGCAGTGTTCTCAGCAGCTTTTAGAGGAATGACCCCTTTGAGGTTCAGAAAGGAACAAAAAGTGATTACGTTTTGTAAATGTTATGCCACTTCTTATTACATATCATGTTCACTGAAAAGCAGTTCTCACAAGACAGTTCTGTTTGCCCCACAGGTCGAAGGCCATAAAGTCTCTTTCTCTCAGCATCTGCATTTTGGCATTTGTTTGTCAGAAATGAGGTGGAGGCACAAGTATTCTTCCTGCCAGTTTATGTGATGCCATAAAGCAGTATTTTTCTTTTTTCAACACTTATTAGCTCAGCTCCCCAGCTGTGAAGCACCACGCCCTGGTGTGAAATTGAGAAGAACTCTGACAAGTTTATATTGGCTAACGTTTATAGCTTTTCTTATGGGTGGGGGAAGGGTTTGGTATGAACATTATAATTGTGTGTTTCTTAATCGCATGACTCCTGTGATATGGAACAAGAGCATATTATCAGTATGCCATGTCTGATTCCTCTAAGAAAAATTCAGGGGCCAGGTGGTGGTGGTGCACCTGGTTGAGCGCACACGTTAGAATGTGCAAGGACCCCAGTTCAAACCCCTGGCCCCCACCTGCAGAGGGAAAGCTCTGTGAGTGGCGAAACAGGGCTGCAGGCGTTTCTCTGTCTCACTACCACCCCCTTCCTCTCAATTTCTGGCTGTCTCTATCCAATAAATAAAGATAATAAAAATTACTTTTTAAGAAGAACAACTTAAAGATGTATAATTAGAGGGAAATAAAACAGGACATTAAGTAATTAATTAGCTAATTAACTGAATGATGTACTAATTTAAGTATTCTTGTGTCATACAAGATAAGAATGAGTGCTTTCCATGAAAAATATTCTCAAAAATCAGAGCCATTCAAGGAAGACACACACTCAGGCTTTACTTAAATTGTTAGATTTGGACATAATTGTTAATGCAATTGCTTCGAATCTTTATTTCCATTGTTTTCCAGGTAGGCAGTTTCAAAAAGACAAAGTGAGGTCAGTTTCACAGCAGGTTCTTTTTGGCCAGCAGGAAATGGGTTAGAGCAATTACTGTTGCCTGATGTAACACATTAAAATGAAATGATTGGCTACAAGCTAAACCCTTCAAGATAAACAAGCTTAATCCTTGGCTGTTCCTATTCTTCTCTCTCACACACCCTGACATGTGACAAGCGAGGGGGAGATTCTCCAAGCATTTTTTAGAGCTTGGTATTGAGTGAGGCTGGACAAGTAAGCTCAGATAAAGCCCTCTGTATTTATGTTCTGCTGAAGGCTTAGCCATCAACACAAGACTTGCCTGCAGCCTTCCATCCAGCCTTTACAGATCTGAGGCAAGGCTTGAAAAGGCTGCCCAGATTCGCCCAGCTGGGTGGAGGGGGACCCATGTGTCAAGGTTTGCACTTGCCCAGCTGGCATTGGCAGTGACCCACTTCCCTGCTTCCCTTGCTGGCGGGCCACCAACGAGCATCCTGAATGGGCAGAATGGCTCTGTGTGTGTACACAAAACACCACCTGACAGCTGTACATCACTTGAATAATCTTGAAAATCCAGGGCCACCTTCAGCCGGTGAATTCTTTCCATCTTAAAATTGATACTGACAATTCCATTCCAGAAGAAAGGCCAGAACTTTAAATATTTCAGGCTTTTATTTATTTTTTTTACTTCTCAATAATATATTCTGTTTGGATTTTAGTATCAGCAATACTCTTTGTCATGGTATGCAATAAATATACGAGTCTGTGTAAATGACACTATTTGAAACAACACGCATTTGACAGGTTAAAAACAGGATATAGGAATGCAATCTGAGCGTGATGTCTATAATTCGTTTTCTCTGTCATTTTATTGGGGGTTTAACTGTTTACAATACAGTACCACATGGATAGCATTTCTTCTCTCCCTGTGGTAGCTGTATGCAAAACACTCTCACCCCCAACCTGGATCCTTTTTTACGTCATCATATACCAAGACCCCAAAGACTCCACCAGCCCTGTCCCTCCCTTTCTTTCCCAGAGTCCTTTGCTTTGGTGCAATACACCAAGCCCATATACCTTATACAACTTAAAAAAAGCCAAAGTACTGAGTTTTATGCCCGTTGAGAAGGCATAGTCTACAGAAATAAGTGAGCCCTCTCTTAGAACATTCACTAGTTCTCGGTTTTTATATTTTAACCATGACTGTGAGGTAAAAGGAATTCTATGACCCCTGATCTGGAAAGCCCCCTTTTTGAGCATCTAGATAAAAGAGGAAATGGTTTACAATAGCCAGATGACATGTTGAACCATAGAAGAAACTAGGAGACATCCCTCAGATAAATAATAATAATAACAACAACAATAATAATAATTACACAGGCAAAAGTTATGCATTGTTTCTCTCAGTCAACCTTTTTTAAAAAAATTTTTATATTTATTTTCCCTTTTGTTGCCCTTGTATATTTTCATTGTTGTTGCAGTTATTGTTGTTGTTATTGATGTCGTTGTTATTAGATAGGACAGAGAGAAATGGAGAGAGGAGGGAAAGACAGAGAGGGTGAGAGAGAGAGATAGACACCTGCAGACCTGTTTCACTACCTGTGAAGTGACTCCCCTGCAGGTGGGGAGCCAGGGGACTCAAACCGGGATCCTTATGCTGGTCTACGCTGGTCCTTGTGCTTTGTGCCACGTGTGCTTAACCTGCTGCGCTACTGCCCGACTCCCTTGGTCAACCTTTTAATGTAGTCCATGTTTTCTTTTAGCTTTGGAAGACATAAAGGCAAGCTGAGATTTAGAAACAGATCTTAGATCAATGTGAATTTTTTTATTTCTTTTTTTACACTATTTATTTATTTTAATTTATAAAAAGGCAATACTGACAAAACCATAGGATAAGAGGGGTACAACTCCACACAATTCCCACCACCAGATCTCCGTATCCCCTCCCCTCCCCTGATAGCTTTCCTAGTCTTTATCCCTCTGGGAGTATGAACCCAAGGTCATTGTGGGATGCAGAAGGCGGAAGATCTGGCTTCTATAATTGCTTCCCCGCTGAACATGGGCGTTGACAGGTCGATCCACACTCTCAGCCTGCCTCTCTCTTTCCCTAGTGGGGCAGGGCTCTGGGGAAGCGGGGCTCCAGGACACATTGGTGGGCTTGTCTGTCCAGGGAAGTTTGGTTGACATCATGTGGATTGTTTTTAATGGAAGAGTTATGCATACAAGCAGCTTGCTCTAGCAGCATAGGTAAATGTGAGGATGGAATTTGAGTAGATTGAAATAAACTGTAGGAAGGGACTCATTAGGAGACTTTCAATTTTTGTTATACATTATTAAAGAAGTATTGACATTCAGGGTCACCATTCTATATCTTTCCAAAGTGTTGGTGTGAGTACCTAGGGAAAGGAAGGACTGACTGAATCAGGCCATGTTTTTTTTAGGGAGGAGCGTACAGACTGGAAAGATAGAATGGGTTAGGGCTTGGATGAAGTATAGGGAATAGTCTAGTCTAGAGTAACACTTTCTGTTTTCCTGAAGTTATACAAATGAGGAATGTAATGGAATAAGAGCGGAATGAAGACCTATACAACTCTTTTCAGTAGAATTTTGATGACAGCTAGAAATACTTGGAGTCCAGACCAAGATCGTAGTTACTTTGGAGATTCTTCAATAGTTAGGAATCATAAAACTCTAAGAATCAAAGAAATTGTGCTGGTAAGATAGCTTACTTAAGAAAGTGCCTGCAGGGGCCGGGTGGTGACACACTTGGCTAAGCACACATGCTACAGTGCACATGGACCTGGGTTCAGGCTCCTGCTCCCCGTCTGTAGGAGGAAAGCTTCACGAGTGGTGAAGCAGGGCTGTAGGTGTCTCTCTGTCTCTCTCCTCTTACTATGTGCACTTGACTGGGTGTGCCACTGCCTGGCCCCTTTGTCCGTCTCTATACTCCCCTTCCTCTCAATTTCTGGCTGTCTCTATCAAGTAAATAAAGATGATTAAGGGAGGGAAGGGAGGTAGGGAGAGAGAGATTGAGATAGATAGATAGATAGAGAGAGAGAGAGAGAGAGATGGAGAGAATGTCCACATTGCTATTGATGCCACCCAGGTTCAAGCCCAGCTTCTACCACACGGGGGGGGGCACTCTGTTCTGGGGTGTTGTTCCCCCTTTCTCTTTCTGCCTGCAGAAGTCAGCCTGGAGTGGTCATGATAAAAGTAAAGAAATCATTTTAAGAGACCGTTTGTTTATATGAGGAGGAGAGAAAGGTTTGTGTGTGTGGACAAAGGAGGTATTAGATGTGTTTTGGGGAGGGGGGGTGAGAAGGGCCTAGCTGAGTTTCTGAGAGCAATATCAGATTGCCAAAGTCTGATATCCAAGAAAATGCGTATTCTACCATAGATTTCTAACTTAAATAGTTATCTGTATTTGCACTGCCGAAAATGGGGATTTTTATCTATAATAAAGATGTAAGTGGTTACAGGTTTGGAAGGGTATGCAAGACTGGAGCAGGACAAGACATTTCCTGCCCCTGGTGGGATGGAGGGAGGCCCAAGGACAGACTCTGTAGCCTACCTGCCAAGGAAAACAGCTGAAGACCTCAGAACAGGACAGGAACAGAAGTGCAGAGACCAATACACCAAAAAGGAGACTGTACTGTGTGAAACAGGCAAATAATGACAGGGAGTTCAGGGTAGATTTTTTTTTTTCATTTAAAAATTATTTATTATCATGTAAGATGGGAGCAGAGAGGGGCAGACCAAGAACACTAGAGCATCACTGACTAAGGACTTCACACACACACACACACACACACACACATACACACACACACACACACACATGCGCGCGCGCGCGCCAGGTGGTGGCACACTTGGTTGAGAGCACATGTCATAATGCATAAGGACCAGGGTTTGAGCCCCCAATCCCCACCTGCAGGGGGGAAAGCTTTGTGAGTACTGAAACAATGCTGCAGATGTCTCTCTGTCTCTCTCCCTCTCTATCACCACCTTTCCTCTTGACTTCTGGCTGTCTGTATCCAATAAAAAATAAAGGTAATATTAAAAAGAAAAAAGTATTATATATATTGCCAGGGATTGAACTCAGGACTTTGTGTTTGGGGATCCAACACTTTATCCACTGTGCCATCTCCTGGGTTGAAAAAATTTGAGCTGTTCATTTGTTTACTTCTGAGTTGTAAGAGTACTGCTCAGCTCTGGCTTGTGATGATGTGGGAGATTGAACCTCAGGCTTGAAGATCTTTTGCATAGCTATTATGCTATCTGACCATCCCTGGGATGATTTTGTTAAGGAGGGCGGGAGGACTCATACAAGCAGAAAGGGTAAGCCAAGGAAAACCTTAGCAAGTCAGATAGTTCTGAGAAGAAAAGGAGGTAGTGAAAGAAGCTGAGGAAATAAAGGTGCTTATGAGTAGGAAGAGTGAAATTAAGCAAGATTTTGCCTTCTTTTTAAATTAATTAAATAAAAATTCTCATGTCTACCAGGGTTATTACCAGGGCTCTGTAGTGGCAGGCACTATGGCACTACTGGAAGCCATTTTTCCCATTTTATTGGGTGGAGTTAAATTGAGAGGGATGGGGAAGATAGGGAAAGAGAAAGAGAAAGATAGACACCTGCAGACCTACTTCATCCAGTGGGCATTCTTTTTTAAACTAGAATGAATTTATTTCATATGAGGTGGACACTCATATAAGAGAGAGAAGCCACACAGGGCACTTGGGTTCAAACCCAGAGCCTGCAGCTGGCAGATTCTGAGCTCGCTCAGTAGAACAAATCTTTTACCTGGATACGAGAGGATGTCCATTTGCTAAGAGTGAAAAGAACAGGAGAAAGGTTATGGAATCAGAAGGTGTGGAGAAGAGGGGGAGGAAGCCCTCCAGCTGCAGGGAGGCTGCGGACAGACACTACATGTGCTCGTAGCAGAAAGAAAGGGAAAGGGGAGGATGGCACTGAGCCATGTGACCTGCAGACGGCAGACCCACTGGGGAGCGTTTACCTGGTGGACCAGGTTAGTACAGGCGTGTCGGTGGCGAGCTTAATGCCACCTGGACACATGTCACCTTCTGCCACATGAAACCTACATATGAGCATAGAGCAATGTTGTTTCAATGAAAACTAAATAAAAGTAAAATAATACCTTTGGGAAGAAGATTATCAGCTTCCAAATAGATCCACCACCTTAGTTCTTTTTTGGTGTAATAATCAGAATTCAGCGCTGAGAGTGCAAAAGGTCCAAAGCAAATGAAAAGCAATAACATGTTTCCTCACAGGGGGATGCCAGTGAGAAAACAGTGTCTGGGCCCCTGTCCCAGGGGGAGCTGTGGAAGGGTCTTTGGTGGGGGGCCGTCAGCAAAGCTCAGGTGGCAGGAGACGGGGGTCTGCGAGGGCCAGGGATAAGGAAGGAGACTGCGGCAGTTAGGGATGCAGGACCTGACGCTAAATTAGATGAAATTAGATGCAGGAAACCTCCAGGGGGTGAGGGATAGTGGCTCTGAAGTTTTCAGGCCAGGAGAGAATTCAAGTTCAGGGAGGTGACTGTGCAGATGTGAGGAGAGAGACAGGTAGCCAGAGGAAGGCCCTCCCCTGAGAAGATCTGCCCCCATGTATCTTCTGGTTTGTGAAACCCTGGAAAAATAAATTTCTCAGGAAGCCACCAGCTCTGGCAAGCCTGTAAACAGTATCATTATGGTGCGAGTTTCTTGTATTAAATCTGACATGTGGTGGAGCAACGTCTTCTTGAGAAGGGCCAGTGAAGACACCAAACTGGCATGAGGAAGCTGGGTCTTGGGTGGGTCCTTTCCTCAGAGGAGCAAAGGCTTCTGGGAAGCAGGCTTGAGTAATGGTGGCTGCCTTCCAATTAGCCTTTAAGGGAGAAAAATCCGGAAAAGCCTGTTTAATAACACCTAGGTTTTTTTTTTTTTTTTTTTTTTCAGCCTCAGCTGTGCACTGTGTAGCAGGTACCCTGCCGGGAACACAACCTTTGATTGCAAAGCATAAAATTTTATAGGCCTTTCCCCTCACCTTAATAAGTCAAACTTTGGGGTCTCCACTATGTTTCACTTGGAGAATAGTCCCAGACAAAGTATTTGAAAGTGTATAAATGGAGCCTGTGAAAGTATATTTTTAAAACCATCTTTGATGGTTCCTACTTATTTAGGTTGAAGAAAAATATGGAATCCTGGGTATTTTAAATGGACTTTCCTGCAATAGATTCAAAGCTGGGTGAGACAAACCAGTGGTCACTAACAGAAGTGGAAATATTTCTAAAAATGACTATTTGGTGGCAGAAATATGACATTATTTTATTAGGTTTGGTATTTATTTTTTTTCCTAACATATTTCCTTTAGATTTTCTTAATAGATTCTGTCTTTTAAGAGCGTGCATTTTTAAACTTATGCAGGAGTATGCCACATAATAGGGAAAGTCTCAGCTATAAGCAAATTTTGTTCTTATTATTGGGCCATCAGAAGTGAAAAGAAATGTTTCCAGTAATGACTTGTATTTTCTCATACGTGATGTGTGATTAACAAAACTTCCCCCCACTTAAGAGTGTGACTTACAGAAATTTAAATTTAGTTCTATATTTAGATTCTCGGGTACTTCAGTGATTTGTACAGTCTTTGTAGAGTGAGCAGTGGGGGTGGTTTCTGAATTCCTTAGAGTGGCTATAAAATAGTGAGCATAAACTGGCTTACCAAAAAAGACAAAGGCTTATTTTTTCATGGCTTCCAGGACCAGAATTCTGAAATCCAAGTATTGGCAGGGCTACCCTCTCCCTGGAGGCTCCAGAAGAGAAACCTTCCTTCTTCCTTCCAGTATCCAGTGGCCCCTGGCTGCCCTTGGTGTGTGTGTGTGTATGTGTGTGTCCTGGTGTGCACACCTCCCCACTCTCTCACTCTCTCTGCCTCTGTCTTTACCAGATGTCCTTGCCTCTGTCTCCACCGTGTCTGAGTTTCTCTGCGCCCAGACTCCTTTCTCCTGTCTTCTACAGGGACGTCAGTCATGCAGTCCTGCACCCACTTGAAAACCAGGATGGCCTTAGCCCTACATTCTTAGCAGAAACCTCATTTCCAAATCAAATGTAGGTCTAGAGCTCTGGGTCATTCTGCTATGACGGAACTCTCTTCAGGCCACTACTGATGGTAACAGTAGCATCTCCGCCTGTTTTATTTCATGCCCTCAAAGGTGTCAGCCAGACCGGCTGTGGAGAGCAAGGCCAGACATGCAGAGGTCCTGGGAGGTCGCCCTGGTTGTGCTGTGGCCATGGAGCAGCCCTTGGCCTGTCTTGAGCTGGAGTTACTGGGTGGCCCTGCATGGAGACATGTAACCTTGCATGTGGAGCCCAAGGACTTCGGATTCTTCTGTGCATAAAGGCACTTGTTGCTTGCTTTCTTGTTTAGAAGTTTATTTATTAGTTAATGAGAAGGAGAGGGAGAGAGAACCAGAGGTGCAGAGGACATGTCCTGCCGAGTCTAGAACTCAAGACCTCATGCTTGAGAATCTAATGCTTTCTAGAACAAAACTAAATTGTCAACGGCTTTCTGGATGCTGAGAGCCACTCTAGCAAAGTCAGTCAAGCCTAAGGGAGGTGTTCTTGGAAGCTCTAGCTTAGAGCTCCTTGGAGAGATGCATATCTGATGACCCGGACACTGAGGCCTGAATTTGTGGCACTAAGGCACCTCTGTCTAGGTGCTCAGTGACGGTAGGATTTCCAGCTGGCGTGGGATACTTGCTTATTGAGGTGGAATTTGGCATGAGAGCTACTACTGACCTTCAGGGCCCACCTTACATATTAAAGGAGAGGGAACACTCTGGTGAGTGTTCAGTAACTCTTAGACCGGTGACACGGGAAACTGAACTGAGAAGCCTCCTTCTGTGTCATGGAACTTCAAAGTCAAAGGCTCACAGTGTAGCCTCTTCCTGCCATTTGAGGTGGAAAATGATTCCCATGTTTTTGCAAACTCAGCTGACCCTTAATGAGATGAGTCCCACCCCCCCACCCCTCAACCATCAAGTCGATGTGGGTGAGATCACATGTTAGAGCACTGGATTCTAACAGGCAAATCCTTTCTTCTGCTGCTGAGTCTGTGTTTTCTGTGAAACTGCATAGCCGGTCATGTGGAGCAGTGGAGCACACGTGTATGTGTTGGTGCCGGTTGCCATGTGTTCCACACACAGTCCTGTGCCCTGCTGTTGACGCACCAGGGATGGGGTTTCGCACTGCTGACACTACAGAACTGCCACGTGACTGAACTTGGATGGGTTCCTGAACCAGACCACCCACCGTATTTATTTTGCTGCCAAACAGGTCAAACAAATTTGGTTGAAGGGCTTTGAGCTTTCTTGATAGTGAATAATCTCACATTTCTTTTTGAAAATGCAGTCTGGGCCATGCTGCAGCGCTTGTGCTGAAAGCTGCTTTCTGTGCATGTATTTCCAAAGACATTTCAATCCCTTGGTCAAGTTCATGTTTAGCATTTGCTTAAAAAAATCATCCTACCTTGTCAAGTGTAAGAGAATCCTCTTTAATTTTTTTTTTTTTTAATTTTTATTCCCTTTTGTTGCCCTTGTTGTTTTATTGTTGTAGTTATCATTGCTGTCATTGTTGTTGGATAGAACAGAGAGAAATGGAGAGAGGAGGGGAAGACAGAGAGGAGGAGAGAAAGACAGACACCTGCAGACCTGCTTCACCGCCTGTGAAGCGACTCCCCTGCAGGTGGGGAGCCGGGGTTCGAACCGGGATCCTTATGCCGGTCCTTGTGCTTTGCGCCACCTGCGCTTAACCCGCTGCGCTACAGCCCGACTCCCTAATTTTTTTATTTAAAGTTTAAGATGGGACTTTTAATCAGTGTTCAATGTCATTTCTCAGAAGAATGTGGTTTTCTAGATTTGTTCATTGGGGTGAGTGATTGGATCCTGTCTTTCCCCCATTTCTTCTGGGCCTGTTAGCTACTCTTTCGTATTATTTGAATGAAATTCGTCCATTGAGGTCTAGTATTAGGCCTGGTATAAAAAAGGCATTCAAGGGGCCAGGCTGTGGTGTATCTGGTAGAGAGCACACGTTGCAGTGCACAAGGGCCCAGGTTCAAGCCCCTAGACCCCTATCTGAAGGGGGAAAATTTCACAAGTGGTGAAACAGTGCTGCACCCTTTCTCTCTCTCTCTAGCTCCCCATTCCCCTTGATTTTCTCTCTGTCTCTATCCAAAATAAATAAATAAAATATCTTTAAAAAGTTATTCAAAAGGTGTTTGATGACTTGAAGTATGTGTCTTACCTTGATAGCACAGTTAGTTCTGAGCTTAGTATCTTTTGTTCTTATACTGATGATTCATTTATCCCCTAGGGGAGAGAGATAGAGAGATAGAGAGAGGTGGAGAGAGAGAGAGAGTGAGAGAGAGAGAGAGAAGAAAGAGAGCCAGCCAGCCCACCTGACCGCCATTGTAGTGTGTGTGTGGTGGCTTGGGATTACACAGGCAAATCCTGCTCTCTACCTCTTGCAGGCTGCTCAGTTCCCTTTCAAGCTCACCCCTTGCCCTCTCCATCCCCTGCCTTAGTTTCATCTGCTGAGGTCAGAGATTGCAGCTCCTGGTGTCCTACGGGGGGGGGGGGCAGGGGGGGACAAGCAGAGCACAGGAAAGCTGCTTCAGAAGGATATACTGACATTGTGTTCTTCATGCCGATGACAGTTGTGTGACCACTTGAGGAAAGTGAATGATAGCTTTCCTACTCAGAGAAGACAGTGCTGTGGCCTCAGAGCAGGGCTGGGGAGCATCTGGTCAGTGGGCTGTTCAGGGCCCTTGAAATCATTTGCTCTGGTCCTGCCAAGACGGCCACAGGCAGGACTCGAAACATTAAATCTAGGAGCTTTATTACGTAACAGCATTGAGTGCTCATTTTCAAGTTAATAATTTTGTTAGTTCCATGAATGATATTATACATGTCCATGATGGTCCTTGGCAGAAAAAAAAAAAAGGTCCTTCACCCCTGCCTTTGAGGAAGAGGAATGAGGTGACCTGAAGTTCTGGTGTTGATCTGGGCAGAAGATAATAACTCTTGACACTCTGTTAGAAGTTATTTTGCGAAAAGAAAGTCAATACATTAACATGTTTGCTGTGATAGTGAAGGGTCAGGGGCCAGATGGACGTAGTGACTTCTTCTAGCGTTTGCCCTTCTTCCGTAGCCAGTCAACAGCATCAGGTTGAGCCTGATGTAAGGTTTCGAGACCTCCTTTGAATCTGGAGAGGTGGCAGTCCTTGACTATGTGGGTCATAGTCTGTCTGGAGCCGCAGGGTCAGTTCGGGTCATCTCTGGCTCCCCAGCGATGGAACATAGCGGCGCACCGGCCATGGCCTGTTCGATAGCGATTGAGGAGGGCCCAATCATAACGTGCTAGGTCAAAGCCGGGTTGACGCTTGCAGGGGTCTGTGATGAGGTATTTGTTCTTTACCTCAGCTGACTGCCAACTCTGTTTCCAAGAGTCTGGAACAGAGTTCAGTGTAGGTGTAGGGGACCAGATTGGGTGACCATCATCTCTGGCATTATGCTATTCCACTGCAGAATACTGTGCCCCAGTATGGTTCCGTAGCCCCCATGTCCACTTGGTCGATTCCAAATTATATTCCTCCATGAGGAAAATTTCTGGAACCATCCGTTCCACCCCGGTTCCATGGCTGCCAGTTCTTAGCAACATCGCCCCGCCAGATATTCATCGGGATGCGGCATCATCTAAGTTCATTTCCCATGTCTACGCTCGACCGGACCTGCCAATATACGCGGATATCTTTGCCCACCCTGTCCAACGCTTGACGTAGCGACTAATATTGCCCCAATAACTGAGCACGTGCACTATGCAAGGTTTTCTTTAATCATGCTGATATACGGACTGTTCTTTGTAAGACAGTTCTTGCTAACAGAGTGCTAAGAGTTCAGTCAGTGTATCCATTGGATCACTGCCCTGTGAAAGATATAACAATTTGGGACTTTGAAGCATCCACAGTGAATTCAAAAGGGCCTTGTTGTTGAATCATCCAATAGAGCACACATATCATACATGAGGACTCAGGTTCAAGCCCCTGGTCCCCATCTAGGGAGGCAAGCTTCACAAACAGTGGAGCAGTGCTACAAGTCTCTCCATCTCTCTCTCTCTCTTCCTCTATTTCCTTTATCTCCTTATTTTATTTTTCTCCGTCTATAAAAGAAAAAGGAAGTAATAAAGGGGATAGGGAGGAAGATGCAAGGAAGGAAGGGAGGAAGGAAGGAAAGGAGGGAAGAAGGGAGGGGAAAAGGCCACTGAGAGTAGTGGATTCTTCATACATGTACAAGGTCTTATTGAAAACCCTAAGTGGCAAAAATCAAAACAAAGTGAATAAGTGAAATAAACCATAGCTTTGCTTTTCCAGAACTGAAAAATATAGAAAGGAATATAAGCCCCAATGAAGTTCTTCTAAGTTTGAAAAGAGAGAAATGGAATCATTCCACTCCACATTATTTTGTAGCCAAGCAGATTAATTAGAGGAAAGAGCTTCATCATTTGTGTGAATGTAAGAACTGACTTGTCTCAGTGATATATCCAAGAATAGAAATTTCAGAAAAAGAATCACAAAAGTTTAAGAAAATCGGCCTTGAAGGGCCAGGAGTTGGCACACCTGTTTAAGCACACACATTACAGTGCACAAGGACCTAGGTTCAAGCCCCTGGTCCCCTCCTGCATGGAGAAAGCTTCACGAGTGGTGAAGCAGGGCTGCCGGTATTTCTGTTTCTCCCTCTCTATCTTCCCATCTCCTCTCAATTTCTCTGTCTCTATACAATAATAAATAAATAAAAACATATATATATAACCAAAAAAAATCCAAGAAGTCCTCTGTAGTGGAAATATGAACATTTAACTAAGAAAGGCTTTGAAGAATGCTTTCAAAGATGACCCTAAATTAAGTTAACTGTGTCTTCATCTCTAACAGTGGACCCTTTATTTGCTCCTGATGTGTATCCAGCCACCTAGAACTTTCACCTGCACCCCCAGGTGTGTTCAAAGTCTGTCTCAAGGCCCCAGGTTCAATCCCCAGCACCACCATAAGCCAGAACTGAGCAGTGTTCTGGTCTTTCTCTCAGTATCTTTCTCTCTGTGTCTATTTTTTCTCATTAAAATAAAATTTAGAAAAAATTAAAAAAATAAATAAAGTCTTGCCTCTCTACTCACCACTAGGAGAATCCTGAGAAGGAGACAGGTGGGATTGAGCATAGACAAGTCTACAGTAGAACAGAGCCTGTCCTGGTGGCGTCATAAAGATATTATAAGATAGAACTAACTTTGTTTTTTTGCCTCCAGGTTTATTGCTGGGGCTCGGTGCCTGCACTATGAATCCACTATTCCTGGAGGCATCCCCCACCCCATTTTTGTTGCCCTTGCTATTGTTGTTGTTGGATAGGACAGAGAGAAATCAAGAGAGGAAGAGAAGATGGAAGACAGAGAGAGGTAGAGAAATGTTGACACCTGTAGACCTCTTTTGCTGCTTGTGAAGTGACCCTGCTGCAGGTCAGGAGCCTGGGGTTCGAACTGCGATCCTTAAACCGGTCCTTGTGCTTTGGCACCATGTGCTCTTAACCTGCTGAGCCCAGCCTCCAGATAGAGCAAACTTTTCAAGCTTCCTCTGTCCTTCAGGCTCCAGTACTCTGATGCCAGCATCATCCACCATGACCACCTCCGCAGGTTCCTAACTGAACAAGCCTGTGCATGCAGACATTCTTCCTATAAGGTCTTGGGCAGTAACTGATGTGATTTTTGAACTTGAAATGGAAATTCAAGTAGAGAAGAGGTTTGATCCATTCTAGGTAGCTGTGTTATGGGAACAGGTCTGATCTAGATTTGTCAAGTCCACTCTTTCGTGAAAAGTCAGGTCTAGGCATCTTTTTAATTATACATTCCTATCTGTAAAACAAAGAAAAGGCACTGCAGGCCTTTTCTCCTACCAGATGAGTATTTGTCTGTAAAATTTACATTTGCACCTCAGAACTGGTGTATTCTTTGCCTCATGTAATGTATTTGAAATCGAAG
The DNA here is from genome assembly GCF_950295315.1 of Erinaceus europaeus. Taxonomy (NCBI): domain Eukaryota; kingdom Metazoa; phylum Chordata; class Mammalia; order Eulipotyphla; family Erinaceidae; genus Erinaceus; species Erinaceus europaeus. The sequence continues at coordinate 5,314,980 of NC_080180.1, read as the reverse complement.
ACTTTTTTTTTTTTTTTTTTTTTGCCTCCAGGGTTATTGCAGGGCTCGGTGTCTGAACCGTGGAATCCACTGCTCCTGGAGGCCATTTTTTCCCTTTTGTTATCCTGGTTGTTTTTACCATTGTTGTGGTTATTATTCTCGTTGTTACTAATGTCCTTGTTGTTGAATAGGACAGAGAGAAATGGAGAGAGGAGGGGAAGACAGAGAGGGGGAGAGAAAGACAGACACCTGCAGACCTGCTTCACTGCCTGTGAAGCGACTCCCCTGCAGGTGGGGAGCTGGGGCCTCGAACTGGGATCCTTACACCGGTCCTTGTGCTTTGTGCCACGTGCGCTAAACTCACTGCTCTACCGCCCGATCCCTGAGAAGACATTTTTTTAAGGGATGAGGTCGAAATAAATATCTGGAAAATTTAGGATTTTCTTTTTGTCTCCACTGTGCAGTGGGACCACTGAGGCTTATGTCTTGGTGGGCAGAGTGTTTGTGGGGACTAGCACTCCCTCAATGGTTCTGAGTGAGGGTGCCATGTATTCACCATCAGTGCCTTGTTTTCGGCATACCTTGGTCTGCGGTTGCTTATTAGGTGAGTGGCTCAGGGCTCATTTCCACTGTTTTCCTTTCCTTTTTGACCCCTCAAAGTAGTTGTTACCCCATTTCAGTTAGAGAAAAGATCAGGATCTTGGTTTCTGAAACTCAGAAGGTAAGTTTTAGGCTCTGTTTTGAAAAGCATAGCCCTGCCTCCCTTGAAAAGCAAACATATCTGTTTCATCTCTCTTTGCTTCCAGAGAGAGAGCTGCTAACACAGAGCTGTTTTTCTCCTTAGGAATTTCCTTGGGATTATTCATATTTCAGTATGCTAATCCCCTGTTTTTAAGTTTCTTCTTCAGAAACAGCATACATCTCACAGCCAGAGAATTTTTATTTCTAACTCGCAGTAGAGTAGCAGGAGGAGAGGAATGCCTGAAGATCTAAGATCTTGTTTCCAAAGGAGTCCTCAAAGTAAGGCGTGGGGTGGGAATGCAGGAGGTGGTGGGAAAAGGAGACAGCAGTATAAGCAGATTATCTCTAATGTTTTACAGAGTGTTAAGGGTCTTTATAAATACAAACCACAGGGAAGGCGGATCCCACAGCTGCTGGAAGAATGCCCATGAGGAAGGAGGGGTACAGGAGGTGTGGCTACAGAAGTACCCCCCACACACCCCCAAAAATAATGTCAGCCATTCTAATGAGAAAAACACCCCATCGCTGCACCCAACCCCCCATGGGCTGACAGAGAGCAGTGACCAGGCAAGGAGCCGCAGAAATGTGCATGGCACATGACCCATGGCAGGCAGTGGAAATGGATATTCTCTAGGTTGCTGTGGTTAGTGGAGGCACTGAAGAGTAATTAGCTGGATGGAAATTGACTAGGTAAAATTGACTAGGTCTTTTTACCCTTGCTCATCCTGGAAAGAGGAGGGAAATAAAAACGCCCGTCTCTTTCTTTTCTTTCTTAGGTCTTTTTTTGCCTCCAGGGTTATTTCGGGGGCTTGGTGCCTACACTATGAATCCACTACTCCTGGAGGCCACCTTCTCCCCTTTGTTGCCTTTGTTGTTTATAGCTGTTGTTATTATTACTGTTGTTATTGCTGTCATTGTTGGATAGGGCAGAGCGAAATGGAGAGAGGAGGGGAAGACATTGTCTTCTTTCATTGGGAGAGAAAGACACCCACAGACCTGCTTCACCACTTGTGAAGCGACCCCACTGCAAGTGGGCAGCTGGGGACTCGAACTGGGATCCTAACACCAGTCCTTGCTTTGCACCATGTGCACTTAACCTGCTGTGCTACCTTGGCCCCCCGCCCGTCTCTTTCTACATAAAACAAACTTTTCGCAGGGGGCAGGCCGCCAGTGGTCATAGAGGCATGTGGTTTGCTTCTCTTCATTCAGTGCTGGGGTGGGAGGAGGAGCCACCTTCATGGTGTCTGCGTTCACCTAGACTAGGCATACACACACAGCTAGCTGATGGGGCCTCTGTCAGCTGGCCTGGACTCCAAGCAGTTTCACACCATCAAAGGCTTACAGTCTCCGAAATAAAGGTGACAAGGAAGAGAATGAACTATGAAAATAATTTCTCCCAGCGGTAAGGTTTGGAGCGAGGCTCCATCAAAGGCAGAGTATGCCCGTTCCAGTTGAGAGCACTCTTGTCCCTGATGGAATTGCAGTCTTAAATGAAACCTCCAGACTTCTGGGTTCAGGTTCCAGTTGTTTACCAACTAAAGTAACAGAGCCCACAAAAACTGTTCACAAAGCTTGGTGCTTCCCATCATTCCTACCAAACATGTTGATGAGTTAAGTATAAATGAATCAGAAACATACGGTTCATATTTCTGTGGAAATCCACGGGGTATATTAAGGGGATTAAAAGGAAATGTGTTAGGCCAAACATATTTAAGAATTTAACAAAACCAAAACCCACCAAAATAGTTGAACATTTTCTGGTGAGTCTGTTCCAGTATTCATCTTTGAGAGTGTGCTTTTTCAGTTGTTTTAAACTTAAGTTTCATGTGATACAAAAGTTCCATAGGGACAAATGCAATATTAACATTTATTTGCCAGCCTAGTTCCGTAGATTAATCCCAGGGGGTGGGGTTCCACTCAGCAGTGATGCTATGGTTAGCTATAATTCAAAGATGTTATAACTCCAGGGACTCAGAACCAAACACATGGTAATGCTGAAGCTAAGTACTATATTGAATTGAAATTATAACCTGGGTAAATTTTAGTTCACTGGTCAGTGGTTGGTATTATTTAGGGATTTGGGAGCCAGGGACAATTGAGAATGTAAATAAATCAGACGCAGAGCATGCTCTAAAAATATTCTAAACTTCCTCTTAGCTGTGCACACAGAGGCCTGGTACTCCTTTCTACAGGGCTGGGAGTAATATTCTAGGCTATCTTTGTGAGATGACCCCCCCCCCCCCACACACACACACACAGTGGCAAGTGCCAGGTGGTATCAGCTCATGCATTTCACACTTCAAGAATTTTAGTGCCTTCCAGAAGATAATCTTTTCTTACTCTACAATTAGGCAGAAATTATGGCCTGTATGAAATTCTGAAAATAGTCTGACTTTTTAAATTTTAATTTAAGTGAAACATTTTGGTTTTGTTACTGGCATGGTAGGGTCTTCCAGAAGCTATATTCTAAAGAATATTACACAAATGCATGAGTGAGAGAGAGGGGGCTATCTGTCTTTTTGTAAATTTTCTAGTATCTAGTTACTTCAAACCACAACTGCAAATAAGGAAAACATCCCAAGAGGAGGCTTATGCTTTAGTTATCAAGAATGGGTACAAGAAAATGGCAGACAGCTCAGCCAGCTCTATTTCTTTCTTTCTTCTTCTTTTTTTTTTTAAATTAAAAAAAGGAGACATTAACAAATCTATAGGGTAGGAGGGGTACAACTACACACAATTCCCACCACCAGATCTCCATATCCCACCCCCTCCGCCTGATAGCTTTCCTATTCTCTATCCCTCTGGGAGTATGGACCCAGGGTCTTTATGGGGTGCAGAAGGTGGGAGGTCTGGCTTCTATAATTGCTTCCCCGCTGAACATGGGCGTTGACTGGTTGATCATTACTCCCAGCCTGCCTAGTAGGGTGGGGCTTTGGGGAGGCAGAGGTCCGGGATGTATTGTTGAGGTCCTCTGTCCAGAGAAGTCAGGTCGGCATCTGGAACCTAGTGGCTGAAAAGAGAGTTAACATACAAAGCCAAACAAATTGTTGAACAATCATGGACCTAAAGGCTGGAATAGTGCAGATGAAGTGTTGGGGGGTACTCACTGCAGACTATTGTGTACTTTTGCTTTCAGGTATATATTTTGCCCTAGTTTATGGATACGTGTGAACATATGCTCTATCTCATGGGACCTGGTGTATATCTAGGTTTTGGGACTTTGTTAGGAAGTGAACCACCTGAAATGGAATTAGAGAATCCTATGAAAGGAAAGGTCTCACCCGAGTAATGAGGCTGAAGGGTTGTCATTCCACGCTTGATATCTCTGGACAGTCTGAAGTGAAGCATGCTGAGGTGGTACTCGTTGAGTTGATTAGGTTGGGGTCAGCGGATGCAATAATATTTGGTATGAATTGAGAGAAGCATGAAGGAAAGTGGGCCCCACCCTAAGGTTCCAGGACTGGGTGAAATATAGGCTCTATAGTGGAAATGTGAGGTTCCTGCTGTTGTAGGGTTCAAGAAGACAATCGATAGTTACTGTTATCATCACATTCTTTGGTAATTGGGTTAACTTTGAAAAATCCCTTTGTTAGGATTTGCTGTATCATACCCAACATCACCATAATTTATGTCCTTTGACATTATTTGTATATAGCCGTGCCACCGGTTGCTTCTGTTCTCCCAGGTCTAGGCTTTTGAGAGAGTCAGCATATCAAAGACTCAGCCTATATATTAAAAAGACTCAGTCTGTGCTTTAAAAAGTTTGAGACATACAGTCAATTTTCCCCCTCTCATATTAATTAAATAGTAGCAAGCTCTATTTCTAATGTAAACTTACAAATGTGTAGTAGGGAGTCCTCACTTAGTGACCAGCTTCTGTTCCTGAAACCAGGGTGACAGATTTGTCATAGAAGAGGCCCTGCCTCTTACTTTTGTTTTAGGCATAACACACTGTGCTGGGTGTAACCGCATCATCCACTTCTCCATGGATCAATATTACTGTGCATTCTGTTTAAAAGTACACATATTATTTTTATTTACTACTGAATAGAGACAGAGAAATTGAGAGGGGGAGTGGAGATAGAAAGGAAGAGAGACAGAGAGATACCTGCAGCCCTGCTTCACTACTCATGAAGCTTTCCCCCACAGGTGGGAACCAGGGGCTTGAACACACTATCATGTGAGTGCTTAACCAGGTATGCCACCACCTGGCCCCCTCACTTTGCATCCTTAATAGCATATAAAAATCTGGATTCAGTTGTGCATTGTATATAAGATATTCCTACGGTAATAAAAATATAGAAAATGAGTTCTCCTGGGAGGTGCAAAGTAAAGTGCAAATACATAGATGAAAAATTCCAGGACTGTGTAAACCGACTGTCTACAGGGACCAGGCAGAAACTGGGAGAGGTGATCTAGGTGCTTGCCTGAAGCTGAGCTGTTGGGCTGCTGTTTCCATGGCCACAGTTCTCCCACAACTCCACTGCCTCTGCTTGTCAAAGAGTCGGCTGCAACTCTGCTCAGGGGATATACAAGTAGGTCCTTAAGTGGGTACCAGCTGTGCATACGCAGAGGAACATAGCTCTGAATGGAGGTGCCCTTAGCCCAGCACTGAGCAATTTCCATAGCCAGTGGCCCTGATGGGAGGCATGTCACTACAAGCCAGTCTCCCTGGGGAGTGGCAGTTTGAGTCACTGCCATGCTGGTGTTTGGGCAATTAAGAATTCTGAAACAAACCGGGAGTTGGGGGGCAGTAGTGCAGCGACTTAAGAGCAGGTGGCGCGAAGCACAAGGACCAGCATAAGGATCCCAGTTCATTCCCCCTGGCTCCATACCTGCGGGGGAGTCGCTTCACAGGCGGTGAAGCAGGTCTGCAGATGTCTGTCTTTCTCTCCCCCTTTCTGTCTTCCCCTCCTCTCTCCATTTCTCTCTGTCCTATCCAGCAATGACGACATCAGTAACAGCAACAAAAATAACTACAACAATAAAACAAGGGCAATAAAAGGGGAAATAAATAAATATTAAAAAAAAAAAGAATTCTGAAATCAGGGTCCCAGTTGAGTCCAGTCCCATTGGAGAGGTGGCCATGTCATGGGAGCCTTACATCGGTGGTTGGAAGCTTGCAGCTGGAGTGGTTTAGGGGTAGGGGCATTGAAAGTGCTGTGGGCTCCTGAGGAGTGAAAGAGTGGAACCCAGCAGCCTAGGCATATGTCAGGGTTACCGCTGTCTTCAAAGGCCCAGTGTGGAAGGGGTTATCTGGGGATCTTCTGGAGCTGAACATTTTTTATTGCTGGGGCTCGGTGCCTGCACTACAAATCCTCTGCTCCTGGAGGCCATTTTTTTCCCATTTTGTTGCCCTTGTTGTCATTATTATTGTTGTCATTGCTGCTGTTGTTGGATAGGACAGAGAGAAATCGGGAGAGGAGGGGAAGCCAAAGAGGAGGAGAGAAAGACAGACACCTGCAGACATGCTTCACCGTTTGTGAAGTGACTCCACTGCAGGTGGGGAGCCAGGGCTTGAACCGGGATCTTTATGCCAGTCCTTGCGCTTTGCGCCATGTGCACTTGACCTGCTGCGCTACCGCCCAGTCCCCTGAACTTATTTCTTTATTCTGTTACGAAAGAGAGAAGGAGAAAGGAGGGAGAGGACGAGAACACTGCTCAGCTCTGGTTGAAGGTGGTGGTGGTGGTGGGGGGGGCATTGGACCTGTGATCTGTGGGGCCTCAGGCGTGCAAGTTTGTGCTCTTGCAGGCTGAGCCATCGGCCCTACTTCACTGAATGTTTTGTGAGAAAATAGGCCACATTGTGATATTTTAAACATTAGTTAGCTGATTTAAAAACAGAGGTTATAAAAATGGACCTGGCAGTGGAAATAGAGAGCTGTGTTCTGTTGGAGGACTCAGTACTGCTAAGGCTGGATTCCACAGTAGGGTGAAAGAAAAAGCTGACCTTACTCAATTACCTGTTTCTACTCACTATGTTCTGACCAATCAGAGCCAATGTTTAATCTATTTTGGTTTAGGGGAAAGTCACAGTCCAGGGAATTTGAGCAGCCTGTCACATCTGCTATACTGGTCAAAAGTAATCTATCTTCAGCACAACACTCTGAAGGTTTTAATCTCTTCACATCCATGGCAGGGGCCAGGGGTGGCTCACCAAGACAGTGCACACATTGCTAAGTGTGAGGACCTACCTGGATTCAAACCCTTGGACCCCACCTGCAGAGGGGAAGCTGTGGAGCAGTGATGCAGGTGTTTTTCTCTCTCTGCCTTTCTATTTCTATCTCTTTCCCTGTCTCTTACCTTCTGTCCAAGAATAGAATAGGATAGAATGAAAAAGAACAGAAATGACTGCTGGTGGCAATGGGATTGTGTAGACATTGAGATCCAGAGATAAATAAATAAATTAAAATCTATTTCATTTAAAGGAACTACTTTTTTTTGCCTCCAGGGTTATTGCTGGGGCTCAGTGCCTGCACTACAAATCCATTGCTCCTGGAGGCCATTTTTTCCCTTGTTATCATTGTTGTTGTTATTCTGTCATTGTTGTTGGATAGGACAGAGAAATGGAGAGAGGAGGGGAAGACAGAGAGGGGGAGAAAAAGATAGACACCTGCAGACCTGCATCACTGTCTGTGAAGCAACCCCCCTGCAGGTGGGGAGCCGGGGGCTCAAACTGAGAAGCACTTTTTTATTTTTGCTTTAGATTAAGGAAGATAAATTGAGCAAGTAAAGACTCACTTTTTCTGCAGTGAAGTGGGGAAAATAAATTGACAAGGGTTAGTGGATCTTCATGCTCTGTTTTGTGTATTAATGATATTTAGAAGTTGGTAGCCACCTCTCCCAAACACATCTTCCCACAAGTTGCATCTCTGCAGAGACTGCCTTTCTCAAGTTGACTACTAAGTAGGCTTTTACTCATCTTTCAAGGAGATTTTCCTTACCCTCCCTACCACCTGAAGTTAGTACTTCCTCCTTTGCCCCAGTGCTGTGCTTTTTAACAGTGTCTCATGGGTACTTAATTAATGGCCACTAAACATTATAGCAAAGAGAGCAAGGTCCCTGAACAACCTAGGTTTAAATCAAACCAAGTGACTGTGTGGCCTTGGGCAGTTCTCTTGTAGAATGAATATGATAATAGAATTTACCTTACAGGCTTTTTTGTAAGGGATAAGTGAGTTAATATATATGCAAAAGACTTGGACACTTAATATCTCTTATATAGCATTGTATACACAGACTTTAATGCATAGTATTCATATTTGTATGGGAATTAAAAAATATATTGGTATAACTGTTAATGAAAACTCTGAAATTATAGTGATCTGGGAGTTGGCTTAGTGGGTAAAGTGTTGGATTCTCAAGCATGAGGTCCTGAGTTTGATCCCTAGTAGCACATGTACCAGAGTGACATCTGGGTCTTTCTCTCCTATCTTTCTCATTATTAAATAAACAAACTCTTAAAAATATTTAAAAAAATATTAAATACCCATACTTATTATGCTGTATTCATAATACACAAACACACACACACACACACACACACACACACACACACAAAGGAGGCTTGATTATACTTACTTAACCTAATGAGAAGGTAGTTTTAGCACTGTTAAAGGAGGTAGCCAAGAAGTAGAGGTCATGCAACAGAGACCATGTTGGAAGCCAGGTGACAGATCATATGTTCAAGATGATGCACAGTGACTCAGCTGGGAAACCTCCCTGACCTCTGGCCACCACCCCATAACCTGTGGCCCCACATAGTGGCTTCTTGCCTTCATGTGTTTGCATGACAAGGACTGAGCTAGCTGCCCATGTAAATATTACCCGGCTGATCAGGGAACCATGTGAATGGGAGTATAGCTGATCATGAACACCCAAAGGTGTTTTATTTTTTATTATCTTTCGTCGGGAAATTGTGAGGAGCCTCACAAAGCATTAAGCCAGCTCCCCCTGCTCCATCCTGCATTCCTGATACTATGGCCTTTCTACATAATCATTGTTTTGCCTGAAAGATCCCCACTCATTCCATTCCTTTGATCTATCTTCTTTCTACCCTCAAGACCCTCCCTGCCTCCAAGCTATTATTAATCCTACCAGTTAAAACCCTTGAAACAGTTGCTAAGGAAATTCCTACCTTTTCAGCCCCATTTTGCTTTTTTCTGCCCCTTTCCTAGCCATTTCCATTTCCGACTTGCCACTCCGACTTGCCACTTCCGGTTCTGTCTTTTAAAAGCCGTGGCTCTCTGATCAATAAAGACATTGCATTGTCTCACCACCATGTGTTTGGTTCCTGAATCATCTCATCTCTGAGTGAGTTCTCTCCAACCCAGAGAGCACTCGCCTGGGAAGAGGCACCCCCACGCTAACCTGGCAATCTTTATTTATTATTGGATAGAATCAGCCAGAAATCAAGAAGGAAGTGTTGATAGAGAGGGAGGGAGAGAGAGAGACACCTGCAACACTGCTTCACCACTCGTGAAGCTTTCTCCTGCAGGTGGGGACTAGGGACTCAAACTCAGATCCTTGTGCACTATAACATGTGCACTCAACCAGGTGCACCACCACCCAGCCCCAGGGCCTTTATTTGTTGTTGTTGTTGTGCATGGAGGGCCAAGGTATATTATTTCCTAAATGAACACACCCTTCATTCTTTCCCTACTCCATTTTCCTGGCACACCAGTGGTTCTCACACTCACAGACAATTCTTACGTTTGGTGAAATCCATCCTTACCTGATTGTGGACCTGGGGGCCCAAAAGGGAGCTGTGGATCACCTGGTAGCAATAGTACACCTTTTAAAAAGAAAAGAAAAGAGAAAAGAAAAAAGAAAAGAAAAAGGAAAAAAGTAAAGGAAAGCAGTTGAAGGATCTTCGTATTGAACAAAGTAGCTGGAAGCAGCCGGCTTTTCATTACATTTTGCCTGGACTGCTCCTTTGATTTCAAATCCTCAGCCTTCCATTAGAGAAATAATGTCTACTCCTGGTTTGAATTTTTTTAACTGATCTAACCTGGCATGAGAGACTTAAGCCAGTTTAAATCTTAACTAATTTCTCTTTGTTTCCTGGAAAACATGTGGAATATGTTTGCTCTATTGTTTTTAGAGGGTTTTATTGATCCTTTTACATGATCCCTTTACTACTGAAGGCTTTTGAAAGAGTGGTGAAACCGCATGCTATCAATCTAGTAATAATAATGACATATTATTAGGACCGGGTGCCTATTTTGCGTTATCGGTTTCTAGCCTTTTCCATGGACACTGTAATTCCTACCATCCTGTACTAAGGAATTTTTCCAGTTGTTTCAGAAAGTGGGTTCCCAGGGCTGGCCTGCTCCCCTCTTCCACCTCCCCAGGTCTGACCTTGGACTGCTTCTCCAGGGACTAGCAATACTGGGGGTTAGTTTTCAAGTCCTTTCTTTCCCAGCCTTCTGTCTTTAATTGCTCATTTGCATTTTTTAGGAGAACAGCTTTTACCTTTGCTCCTTTATTCTGCAGATTGGTTTCCAGAGCCCTAGACTCTCAGCTGAAATGGTTGCATGTGGTTTGGCGTCTGTCTGAACCTCTCACTCACTCCTAAAGCAAAAGTCTCTGGCTATGCTTACACTCATCCCAGCACACAGGATCCCTCCCGCCCCGTGGAGCAGCCTTTGTTAGATCTATTTTTCCTTTGTGTAAGTATTATATCCCTTTTCCCATTTTACTGGAGTGGCCTGTATCAGTCTTACTCTGATGAGTTTCAACTTGAAACACTTTGCTGATTGCTGGGTCTTGAGAAGCTTCTTTTCCCAAGAGCCTTCCGAAAACTGCATCTGCATTGGTGTGATTTCTTTGTCTTTCTTTCAAAGTTGCTTTTCTAATTATTCCTGTTAGATTCTGAACTGGCTGTTGAACCCATGTGTGGTCATCTTATGAATATTTTCCTAAAAGTTGGGTATTCAAGTTTGTTTTTCTTCTTATTCAGTTTCTTGGCCTACACCTTGTTCTCTGCTGCAGTATAGAATTGGGTTTTCCATTTTCTCATGTCCTTCTGACACTTCTTTTTCTTTTCTTTTTTTTTAAATTTTCATTTATTTCTTTCCTTTTAATTAGTGATTTATTAATGATTAACAAGATCGTAGGATAAGAGGGGTAGAATTCCATACAACTCCCATCACCAGGGTTCTGTATCCCATCCCTTCTATTGGAAGGTTCCCTGTTCTTTATCCCTCTGGGAGTATGGACCAAAGTTCTTAAATGACACTTCTTTTTCATAAAATAGAATTGCATGGGCTCATCTCTTACCCCAGGGATATTTTCTCTTCTTTTCTTTTTTTTTTTTTTTAATTTATTTATGAGAAAAATAGGAGGAGAAAGAGAAAGAACCAGACATTACTTTGGTACATGTGCTTCCAGGGATTGAACTCAAAACCTCATGCTTGAGAATCTAATGCTTCATCTACTCTGCCACCTCCTGGACCACCCAGGGATATTTTCTAAATAAAAGCCAAAGCACTGGTTTCCTGGGAAGGAGTCAGGGAGGACAGTGACTTCAGAAAATTTCCCAAGATGGACAATTGCATTAAAACTAGGGGCCAGATGGTGGCGCATCTGGTTGAGCGCACATGTTACAGCATTCAAGGACCCAGGTTCAAGTCCCTGGTCCCCACCTGTAGGGGGATGCTTCACGAGTGGAGTGAAGCAGTGCTATAGGTGTCTCTATCTCTCTCCCTTTCTATATCCCCCTTCCTCTTGATTTCTGGTTGTCTCTATCCAATAAATAAAGATAATAAAAAAATTAAAACAGAGAGAATTAAAACTAGGAAAAAACAGAAGACCAAGAAGTGTGATCAGAGAACATGTAGGTATAAAAAGGAGTCTTGTACTTCACTAGAAAGATCATGTTCAAGCAAAGCAACAAGAAAATCACCTTAAGAAGAAACCTTCTTTACTTCATAAGAAAGAGCAGAATACCGTCTAGCTCTGGTGTGTTTGGGCAGGGGTCACACCTGGGGGTTTGTGCTTGCGAGTCCTTTGTTCTTCCTCTTAAGTTATCTCAACTTCCACCTTTGCTTCTTTAAGAAAGTCATCTTGGGCTGGGGAGAGAGCATAATGGGTCTGCAAATGACTCTCATGCCTGAGGCTCTAAGGTCCCAGGTTCAATCTCCTGCACCAACATAAGCCAGAACTGAGCAGGGCTCTGGTTTCCCCCCCCCCCCATAGAGAATTTACATGTATACATGCTATTAATAAAAGAAAACCATCTTCCTGGATCATCACTGATTATAGAGGTCAGTCTACTATCACAGTCCTTTCACGTCTGTAGAAATGCCCTGGCCTAAACATTTTTCTTCCTCCTCCTCTTCCTCTTCCTTTGTTGCCATTTTAACTATATTATGTGTAGATACACCAGGGACATTCTTTCATTTATTTTTTACTTCAAATTGGACACTTTAAAAAATAACCTTTTGATTTATTAATCACCAAGAAGGAAAACTGGCATCTTTTCTGACTTACATGGTAGCAGAGCTTGACTCTGGGACATTGAGGATGCCAAGTCCTGTGCTTTAACAAAACCCCATCCTGGGGTTTGCAAATGAGACATAACTATCCCAGATTTTTAAAGTGAGGGAATCAGATTTCTAAGGGCAATTTCTTCAGCTGATTTAGCTGGAAACTGGTTTGGGATACCTACATACAAAGACAAATCCATGCACACCCTCCACCCTCTCACCTTCCTCACCTACAACAACAACAAAAATGTTAACTTCAGACTTCTCCAAGAAGCCAATGGTTGAAAGTTCGGATAAGCCACGCTAGTATGGACTGTAGTTTAGCATTAATGGCACTTACTAGAGTTCAATGTGTCGCTTTTGGGGAGTCTGTATGCACAAAGACACATTCATCACCATAAAGAATAACTCCATTGTGCTGAATGGCAAAAATGCAACGACTCCCCAGCAGATGTGAGGAACCGCAGGCCAGAGGTCGTATTGTGGCTGTTTTTGGATTGAGCTCCACCACAGGCTACATCCCAACTCAGCAAACAGCTTGGCACTGTCCAATGTACCCTGGGAACTTCATCAAAGTCGGATGAGTGAAAGAGTCAACCAAGCCAGGATACGGGAGAAAGGGAAGGCGGGGTTGTCCTGGAATGAAACGGGCAGGTGTTACGAGAGCAGCGGTAGCTGGTTTCACAGCTGACATGCTAGTCGGTGTGGTGAGTGTGCCCCCAGCTCTGCCAAGCCTCTCTCAGCTAGACCCACAGAGCTGCCTCCACAGCCCACATGGTAGCCGGAAGTTTGGATGCCATTAAAATGGGAGCCCAGTGATTTGCACGTTTTCCTTGGGATCTACTGACACTTTTAAAGCCTTCAAGAACAGGAGGGAATGGGAAATTTGGGGCAGGAAGCAAGAACTCCAGATACCTCATACAGGTCTCACTCTGCTGCCAGAGTGGGATGGGCACAGTCTGCCCTGTGCCCTGAGAAGAGAGGAATTCTCCAAGCTCCCTCCAAATGGGATGGATGATAGTCTAGGATTGAAGGGAAACCAGCAGTGAACCGCTCAGCTGTTTGCCTGGCTGGAGCTGTGTGTGGGCTGGAGCAGACCCTGATGAGAAGCTACTGGGTCTGAGCACTCAAAGCCTGAGTCCAACAACCAGAACACCTAGCACCCAGCACCTATTAGCAGTGTTGTGACCTTGGACAAGCCACTCCATGACAGTTCCTTCCCCCTGTCTGTAGAGGGTGGCCACTGGCAGCATCTGCTGCAGTGCTTGAAGGAGGAACAGACGGGCACTTACACATACTTGACCCTTGGATAAGGTGAGGGCCAGGGATACCAGTCCCCTATTGTCAGAACTCTGCGATTCCCCCAAAGGTGAAGCACCGGCCATCCATGGGCATCTGCTGGGCACTGGTTTCAGGACCCCTCAAGGATCAGCTCCCTCATAGCGAGCTCCCTTTACTTGCTGGTTCCTCCATGGCTGGCTGAGTCCATGGGTGTGAAATCCATGGAGAATGAAGACTGGAGGGTGGGAGGGCAGGTGGTGGTTTGCCTAGTTAAGTGCACACACTACAGTGTGCAAGGACCCAGGTTGAAGCCCCTGGTTGCCAGCTGCAGGGGGAAGCTTCACAAGTGGTGAAATAGAGCTATAGGTGTTTCTCTATCTCCCATTCCCCTCTCAATTTCTCTCTCTCTATATCCAATGAGAGAGTTGGGGGGGAGAGAGAGAGAGAGAGAGAGAGAGAGAGAGAGACTGCATTGAAAAAGAAAATCTGAGTTTCAGTGAACTGATGATATCCAAACTCACACTCAGGGGTCAACTGTCAGTGCCAAAACTGACCTGGCACCCTGTTGGTTGTTAGGATTGTCACTGTTATAAAGTGACTATCTGTGAAATAGGGAGAAGGATTCAGGGCAGGAGACCCCAAGTTCCAGCTGGAAAAGACACGGTAGAGTGGAGGTGGTATGGACTTGGCTCGACAGAGACCCCATTTCTCTATCTCTGTGGTGTATGCTGTGTTGGCTGGCCAGTGTTCACCCCAGAGCAGTGCCAGGTGGAGGCAGGAGCAGATTGCGGCAGACAGGGTATTGGGGGAGGTCAAGAACAAAGAGAAAGACACCGAGAATTGCTGCTTGGCCCTGATGCTCCAAACAGGCCGATTCAGCAGCTGGATAGGAAAAGGGGTGAGTGAGTTTCCAGATGTGTGTCAGGAAGAGGGGCAGGAAAGTCACAGCCTGGCAGCCCTGAGTGATGATCGTAACAGGGACATGAACTGTGAGGTACAAAGCTGAAGGAGCCCACACAATGATAATAAACAGTTCGGCACGACTTGTCCACCCTGGACCACACACCACATTGCTGTCCAAACAGTCCTTAGGAGAAGATGCAGGGCCTCAGAACAGGGAGAACTCCACAAGCAGTGCAATCCTGTCACATTTCTCGAAGCTTCCTACAAGTATCTCCACAGCAGGAATAAGCGAGACATTTTGCAATCACTTGATTTGTTTGATTGATTCAGACAGCCAAATGGGTTTACTCAGTTTTCTTTGATTACTTGATCCAGAAAATCCAGTTGGTGGCTTGCGTGATTTGGTTCAGCTGTCAACATTCATCAGATTCACTGTATTTTGATGAAGTTTTGGGTTTGAATTGCATCCTGTTGTGATTTTTATGTTCAACTATTTTCTGCATCTTGACCTGAAAATACCAGTGCTGTCAAAGGCAATTAAAACAATCCAAGATGATTTAGAAATAATAGAGAATCTTTATTTTAACTATTACAAAAAAAAAAAAAGGACCAGTGTTGGGGCCAGGTACTTGTTTGAGCACATACATCGCTCAAGGACCCACGCTGAAGCCCTCAGTCCCCACTTGCAGGGGACAAGCAAGTTTCATGAGCTGTGAAGCAGTGCTGCAGGCCTCTCTCTCTCTCTCCTTCTCAACCTTATTCAATGATTATTGTATAAAGACAGAGGAATTGAGATGGGGAGAGAGAGATAGAGGGAACTGAAGCCCTGACTGACCACTTGTGAATCATCCCCCTGCAGGTGGGGACCAAGACTTGAACCTGGATCCTTGTGCACTGTAGTGTGTGCGCTTAACCAGGTATGCCACTGCCTGGCCCCAGGTTGGCCTGTCTATCTGTCGGTCTGTCTTTTTATCTCTCTATATCCATATTTCTATCTCACCCTCCTCTCTCAATTTCTCTATTGTATTATCAAATATAAAAAAAATAAAATAAAGCAAAAAAAAAATGAGGTAACTAAGGTAAACAAACAGAGACAAATCAGTGTTCATGCCTGGAATACATCCAGCAGGTCTGTCCTCTAGATGTACAGTGTTCATCAAGTCATGGTCATGAGAACCTTTTGTCCTCGCTCAGTCAGATATGTGTCCTTGACTCAGAAGGCTTGCTGCTGGTACCAGAAAGGGCCCAGAGCATCAGGGTGGGAAATTTCTCCTGACACTCTCCAATGCTTTCCAGTTGAATTTTGTGTTTCTTCTTATACCCTTCCTCCTCTATCTGCTTCACTCTCAAGCTCCTTTTTCATTGACTTAGCAAGGATACTTCAAGCCCAGTTATACTAGCTCCAAGGAATTGAGATGAGATCATACCACAGACAGTGGAGGGGCCTGAGGCAGCCACTTCACAGCTACAAATCTTTGCTCAAACACCTTCCCAGAGAGACTGTCCTGGAGACCTCCATTAACATCAAAGCTCCCTTCACACTTGCTGTCCTCTCTTGCTTTTTGTTGACATTCTTTCCTACTTTATACAAAGTCACTGTCCCTCTGTCTCTCCCAACCTGATCTCGGGCCAGAATTTTATCTTTTTTCCCCTTATTTTATTTGCTTATCTATTTTTGGACAGAGAGAGAAATTGAAAGGGGAGGGGGGAGAGAGAGGGAGAGAGAAAGTGAGACACCTGCAAACCTGCTTCATGAAGCTCCCCTCAACAGGTGGGGAGGTGGGGGTTTGAACCCAGGTCCTTATGCACTATAATGTGTGAGCTCAGCCAGGTGTGCCACTGCCCAGCCCTCACCACCATGGCCAGAATTTTATCTTTACTCTTTTTGTTCAACTAAAATCTCTAGCTGTTTGTTATTCACAGACATTTATTAAATACTTTCCAAATAAGCCCTTAGATAGTTAAGGTTTTCTATAGGTGTGTGGGCATAAAGACAACCGAGTATATAATGACTTTAAAAAATGTTTGTTAGTACTTTGAGGGTCTATACTTTTTAGTTGTGCTTACAAATAATTCTTTTTTAAAAATTTAATTTTTTGTTTGTGATGAATAGTAGGTTACAAGACTATAAGATTACAGGGTATAGTTCCACATTATACCCACCACCAACAGTCTGTATCCCCTACCCTCCCAGTTCCCCAAGATAACCACCAGAGTTCTTGCAAGTCTTGGAAACAGTTTCTTCTTTCTTTCTGTCTTTTTCTTCTTCTTTGTCTTCTTCTTTTTTCTTCTTCTTTTTCTTCTTCTTCTTCTCCTTCTTCCTCTTCTTCTCCTCCTCCTCCTTCTTCTTCTTCTCCTTCTCCTCCTCCTCCTTCTTCTCCTTCTTCTCCTTTTCCTCTTCTTCTTCTTCTTCTTCTTCTTCTTCTTCTTCTTCTTCTTCTTCTTCTTCTTCTTCTTCTTCCTCCTCCTCCTCCTCCTCCTCCTCCTCCTCCTCCTCCTCCTGCTGCTCCTCCTCCTCCTCCTCCTCCTTCTCCTCCTCCTCTTCTTTTTGGCAAGCTCATATGAATCAGATCTCTAGATTCCACATGAATGAAACGATCTTCTAGTTGTCTTTCATCTTTTTTCTTATTTTGCTAAGCATAATCACTACCGGTTCCATTCATTTTGTCCCAAAGGACACAATATCATCTTTATTGGAATGCAGAGTAGTATTCCATGGAATATATGCCTTTAACTTAGTAAGTGCACTCTTTTGGTAGTAAATGGGTGTAGATTGGCTGGTGAGGTGGCTCGGAGATAAGGTGCAGGTCTTACATGCATGTTTGAATCCCTTAATTGCATTTGGCATATTGGTGCTCTGACTTCTCTTTCTCTCCTCACTGGTAAGTAAATCTTTCAGAATATATGTGCATCAAATGAAAGAGTCAGTGGCTCTTTCTTGTCAGAATTGTGATTTCATCTCTTATCTTACCTGCATTGTCTGCCAGAACCCAGAGCAGCCCAGTGACCTCCAAGGTGTCCATTCCATCATGGTGGCATTGAAGTCTGTGTGACTGACACTGCTGCCTTGTGTCCTTATATCCATGTATCTCCACTCTCTTGTCACAGATATATTCCTACATGAAGTGCAGTGAACCTTTTCAGGAAAACATAAAATCAGTGAGTGGTTCACCTGCAGGCTTGGGAACACCTGTGAAACTGAGGCAGGCCTGTGTGTCCCTGCTTTGCCATTTGTCTGTGACCACCACGGTCATAACTGGAGGCACTGGGCATCTTCCACACTGAGCTTTGGCACCTCGTAGAGTGTTCACTGTGCCTGGTTGATGGGGGACCCAAAGCCCTGACTTTCTGCCCTTGACAGTGAAAACATATTTAAACTTATTTAAACCCTCCCTCCCTCCTTCCCTCTCTCTCTCTCTCTCTCTCCCTCCCTCCCTCCCCAAATTATTGTATCAAAGCAGACCTCTCTGAGATCAAAGAATGTGTCCAGGGTGGTGGATAGAAAACCACACACAGTATTTTCCTGTGGCTACATAATGACAGAGCCAAACCAAGCTGTTATCTATCTAGATTGTAGACTTGCCATTCAGAAGGAATTTCTGGGCAGCTGAGGAAGAAGCTAGAGTCCTCAACATTGGTCTCTTTTGCTGTAGTGGGAAGAGACAATAGGAGCAGCTAGGCCTGGTGAAAATTGTGTTAACTACTACCCAGAAGCCCACACCTGTCTCCAAGCCTCCTTCCTCCATCTTTGATTGTGAACTCTGCAACCATACTGCCCACTAATTCCACCATTCCTGTCATAATAGCTCTATCGGTCGCCAGCCATGACCACACCGCTCTCGTTTCTGCCCCTTGTTCAAGGTATTCCTGTCCTTGTTTTAAAGACACAATTTAAGAGTTCCCTCCTTTGAGATGTCTTCCTTGCAGAAACCAATCCAGAGACTCTGTCTTCTGATTCCATCAACCTTCATTTGCTAATTCACTTGCACTATAATTGAGAGTGTCACACAGACCAGGTCCTGGTGGGAGTCATGGGGAAACACTCAGTGATGGAAACCAACCAGAAACGACACAACATTCACTGCTGCAGCTCTTCATCCTCTTCACTCAAATGCACCATTGTTCACATTTTGTGTCCTTGGCTCTCCTGTTTCCTTTCTTTCCCTGCTTTTGTTCTGAACTACTTGTGATGGGCTGTGGACTGGTCTTTCCATTCATTACTGTGGTGCTAGAAATAGACTTACACTGTGTGTGAACAACTTCTCTGTCCTCACCTCCTTCTCAGTGGGAGCTCCTTCTCCAGGGCTGTCACCCCTAGGGTTTGCTCATTCCCAAGGTGCTTTCCCACAAAAGGTGCTGAAAGCTTCCCTGTCTTGACCAGTATTCAGTCATGTAGGACAAGCCAGTACCTGTCTTTCTCCTCATCTACCTTCAACCCCAACTACTTCTCTTAGTCTTTTCCCAATTCTGTGTCTTAAAGGGCAAGATGGCTGGAGTGCTGGACACTGCATGGGGCAATTCTGATGGGATTCCATGCTCATTTCAAACCTCATGGTCTTCCCTCTATTCCACCTCAGGTGAAGGTGTGGGATAGATTTAGATTCACTTGTCCTGCTTGCTTGAGTCTTACAGATTATGAGGAGGAGCTGCATTTAGCATGCTACTATTGTGGTCTAGAATTTCTTTTTAAAATAGTTTTCAATTTTTGTTTATTTATGAAATAGAGACAGCCAGAAATTGAGAGGGAGAGAGATAGGGAGACACCTGCAACACTGCTTTTCCACTCGCGAAGCTTTCCTCCGCAGGTGGGGACAGGAGGCTCAAACCTGGGTCCTTACCTATTGTAACATGTGCACTGCCACCCAGCCCCTGGTCTAGAATTTCTTTAAGTAAGAAGTTAGAAATATTTGTTGTGATTAGTGCTTTACAGGCGCAGTGCTAGAAGAAAAGGAAATCAACCAAACAGGTACTCTAAAAATTTGGAGAACATATCTTACGTAGTTACAGTTCACACTCGAGATAGAGTGATCATCCAGGTAGGCAGGATCTCTGCCCTCATTTGATGACATTTGCTGGAAGAATAGATACAGGATCAGTTGAGGGTGGTGTAAAAATTATTGAGAAGTGAGAAAATGAAGCATGGCTGAGGATACAGGACTAAGGAGGTATGGGCATGAGGCTTTCTCCAAGCCAATGACATTTACTTACCATCCTGAAGACTATTAGGAAGCTAGACAAGCAAATGTTTGTGTGCAGATACAAAGAGAAGAAGCAAAACATGTCAAGTCTCCGAGCCAGGAACACATTTTGATGTCCTTGAGGAAAGGAGGAGAGTGAGGGATACTGTATTGACAGTGGAGGTGGAGGTCTGTCAGTAGACAGGGTCTGAGGAGCAGATGGAATTCTGCAGCATCTTATAGGTCAGATAGGCTGATGCCCATTGCTTAGGTGTGATAAACTCTCCAAGAGGTTTGTTTCAGAAGGTAAATAATGGGTTTGGCTGATGTCTTAGGAGATAAGCCAAGCTCTGTGTCACACATACGAGAGAGAGAGAGAGAGAGAGAGAGGGAGAGAGAGAAGAGAAGAGGAGAGGAGAGGAGAGGAGAGGAGAGGAGAGGAGAGGAGAGGAGAGGAGAGGAGAGGAGAGGAGAGGAAAGGAGAGAGAGAGGAGGGGGAGGAAGAAAAAGAGGGATAGAGCAAATGAACAGGAAGAAAAGCTTCAACACTAATGGCTCAATGCAACATTAGTAACTGGTCTTGAACTTGCTCTTGACACAAAGCCACTGTGTTGTAACACAGTTGGCATACCTGTGGGTTTGACTGTCCATTTCCTGTGACTTAGGCAGACGGTTGATGTGTGCGATTTCCTGTCTCTCAGGATCGCTTCTGCGGGCTTTTCATGCAGTCCACAAGTTTCTTTCACTTTCCGACTTTGCAACTGTGTGCTTGTTGCCCTCCTAAAGATATGTGTCCAAAGCTAGCTGACTTTTTTTTTTCCTTTTTTTTTTTTTTCCTCCAGGGTTATTGCTGGGCTCAGTGCCTGCACCATGAATCCACCACTCCTGGAGGCCATTTTTCCCCCTTTTGTTGCCCTTGTCGTTGTACCCTCACTGTGGTTATTATTATCACCATTGTTGATGTCATTGTTGTTGGATAGGACAGAGAGAAATGGAGAGAGGAGGGGAAGACAGAGAGGGGCAGAGAAAGATAGACACCTGCAGACCTGCTTCACCACCTGTGAAGCGACTCCCCTGCAGGTGGGGAGCTGGGGGATCGAAACCGGGATCCTTATGCAGGTCCTTGTGCTTTGCGCCATGTGCGCTTAACCCACTGCACCACCGCCCGACCCCTGCTAGCTGACTTGATTAGTGCACAGCACCTGCTCTGAGGGGCCTCATTATTGTTCTCATCTAATATTATCTGTGAGCTCAGCTCTCTGTTTTGGCATCTTGCTGCCCCCCCCCCCCGCCTCCCCATGCTACTCATTGGAGTGTCTGCTCAGTCTTCCCTGGGTCCTTGACTTTTATCTCTTCACCACCTTCCCACTGTTCTCTCACTGCAATGAACACACCCAGCCTGCTTTAGCTCTGCGTATGCCCATGCTGGCATTCTTCCTGTCCCAGTCACTCCTGTATAAGAGATTGCTGTCCACTTACTCAACACAGATTTAATGACTGTGAATTGAATGCCACACCCTATCCTAGAGCCTCTGATGAGTTTACAAGCAAATAAACAAAAAAGGCTTAGAAGAAAACCATGTGCAGTAAGAAAGTTAAAAAAAAAAAAAGGAGTCGGGTGGTAGTGCAGCAGGTTAAGTGCATGTGGAGCAAAGTGTAAAGACCTGCAAAAGGATCCTGGTTTGAGCCCCCGGCTCCCTCACAGGCGGTGAAGCAGCCCTGCAGGTGTCTCTTTCACTCCCCCTCTCTGTCTTCCCCTCCTCTCTCCATTTCTCTCTGTCCTATTCAACAACAATGATATCAATAAGAACAATAATAACTACAACAATAGAACAAGGGCAACAAAAGAATAAATAAATAAATAAATAACTTAAAAAGATAAAGTTAAAAAAGAATTCTAGGAAGAGATGATATTTGTCCCAAACCAGAAAAATGAAAATGATGTGCTCAAGAAAAAGTACATTTAAGAATCATCAGAGTACAGTTTATGTTTAATTCCCCAGCATAGAAGAACACACACCACACCACACCACACCACACCACACCACACCACACCACACCACACACCACACCACACCACACCACACCACACCACACCACACCACACCACACCACACCACACCATACCACACCATATCACACCACACCACAGCATATCACACCACACCACACCACACCACACTCTTTCAAGGTACTTAGCAATGTATTTGAAAAACAGAGCATATGAGTATTAAAGTGGTGAGGTAGGTATTTCATGGCTGTTCCTGTTATTGTGATCTTTCTCACTGTAGAAATGAGTATCTGAGTTTTCCCTTATGTTACTCTGGATTTATCTGTACAACCTCAGGAGCCCATAGCTCAGCTGGAAATCAGATCTTCCCATGCTTTTCAACATGTAAATCAGTAACTGCTTCTTGTGAAGAAGACAGACTCTTCTCTTGAGAAAAGCTTCACAAACTTCTAATATATTTACTTTGTCCGTGCACTACCTGGACAAGCAGGACAAATTCTCTAGCGCTTGCACTAAACAGAGGGCAGGGAGTGCCCAGCCAGGAGATGACAGAAGAAGAGCTTCACTCGATCCAAGGAAGGAAGCAGCTGGAACCCCACCTTAAAAGGTGAGGCAAAAAAGCAGAAATCACCAGCTTACCCAGGACTAATGGCATTTGGAAATGAGGGAAGTCAATACTAGACTTAGAACAAGGGATTTGGACAAAAGAGTAGGAGTGGATGCTGGCCATAGTCCAGGAAATGTTGGAGTAGCCTCAGGGACATTTTTATAGGGCGCATATGGTCTCAGCTGTGAGTGAGGAGAAGGAGCTCTTAAGGGCTAAGCTAGTTGTTAAGGAGGCCTCCATCTTTCTGGTGTAAATGTATCTGAGAACAAAAGTATCACACTGCAATATGAGAATGGCAAAAGCTGAGTGGCATGTCAAGGGCATGCAAGTGTTCGGGCTTCAAGGAAGACTTGAGAAGCATGACATTTGAAAAGCTGGGATGGAGTGGAAGGTGGGGCAAGAGTAAGGAACCTCTGAAAAGAGCTGGTCACACAGGCCAAAGCTGCTTGGTGCTCCCTGGGCTGACAGTGAGTGACATATTCGGGGTTCTGATCTACTGGGCCAAACACAGACACAGGAATCTAAAAGGTGGTGGTGATAACAGAGTCTCCTGTTTCTCTCAATGTAATGTGGGTCAGAACTCTGACAAGGAAGGAAAATCTAGTCATCTGACTTTGGTCATGGATTTATAGGGAGTTCTAGGCCTTCCCTAGTTAGCCTAGAGCTAGAGTCCCAGTGGCAGAAGTGGACAGAAAACAAGGAAATCAAAACCCAAGCCGACAGCAAACACTGAGCGGTCCGCGAGAAGCCGAGTCTTGGTGGGCTGGTTGGTGCAGAGGAAGGGTTAACCCAAAATATGCCAGTCACAGATCTTAAGGCAGGAAGACTAGCTATTGGCCCAGAGGGTCCAGTCCTCCAAGAGGCCATCATTGTGTGAGGCCCCGTCCTTTCCACACTTGATGAAGGTTGAGTCTTTGAAATGAAAAATCTAGAAGGGGCGGGAACACTGTAGTTATATAATCAAAGAAGTTGTTCTGTCATCATAAGGATCTGGACTTTATCCTCAGAGTGACTGGGAATCTTTGAAGAACTTTGAGAACTGACCAAACATAATATTTATTTTTGGAAGATGACTCTGCTGGTGATACGGAGGGCCTGGACATTTGGCTTCTGCCTGGAGGATTTTTTTTTTCCTTATTCCAGTCTGTGTGGTAACAGTCTGAAATGAATCAGTGGCAGCAGGGGGTGGGGGTAGGGGAATACCACTTTATTCCTTTATAGATTATTTGTTCTTAAAAATATGTGGCTTAGGACTTTTTGAAAAGACAGTTGCATTCCTCGTGCTCTTTTAGGGCACATTCTGCTTCACACGTAAGAAGAGTGGCCCAGTCTTTACGTGCGTTCTTTCCCTTACTCCAAATGCACACAAAAACCCTTCCCCCTACTGGCTTGTGCACCGAACCACACCATTAGTGTCTTTGTATTTTTAAAGTGTAAAACTTGGCTCTTGGGAGTCGGGCGGTAGCGCAGCAGGTTAAGCGCAGGTGGCGCAAAGCACAAGGACCGGCATAAGGATCCCGGTTCAAGCCAGCTCCCCACCTGCAGGGGAGTCGCTTCACAAGTGGTGAAGCAGGTCTGCAGGTATCTATCTTTCTCTCCCTCTCTCTGTCTCCTCCTCCTCTCTCCATTTCTCTCTGTCCTATCCAACAACAACGGCATCAATAACAACAACAATAATAACTACAACAATAAAACAAGGGCAACAAAAGGGAATAAATAAATATTAAAAGAAAACTTGGCTCTTGTAGAACCCATTATAATGAATCCCGATAGGTGCAGGGACTTATACTAGAAGTCTTTTTTTTTTTCTTTCCCTCCTCGGTGTATGGGAAAGCAAGATCATTCAGAGAGAGGGATAAAGTGACAGGTCTGGTCTCCAGGGTGAGAACAAGGGAGGCTAGGACTGTGAGAACAAAGGTCTTTGGCTGTTTCAGTCTTGTCCAGGAGATAGATACAATGAGGAACGGGAATCCTTTCACCAAACAGGAAATTTGAGCGCATTTGCTTTCCTGTGTTGATGTGGGAAGTTTTCGTCAAGTGCACGTGAAGTTCTAACAGGCCCAGAGAAGCTCTTCATGCGCATTGCATTTGCACGGAATCATTCTCACTCCAGAGATAGGCAGGGAATGAGCTAAGCCAGGCTGCCATACTTTTTTGTTAAAGCAATTCATGTTGCTAGAGGGAATCAAAAGCTTTGACTGAGACTCGACTGTTTCTTTACCTGAATTTACCCCCCCAAAACTTTGGAGCATTGTTACATGATACTAATTCCATTTTCCTCGGTAGAACCTCTTTCTGCTGGGGCCAAAAGCAATAACAACAATAATAACCAATACACACACACGCACACGCACACGCACACACACACACACACACACGTTTCTAGAAATAAGATATATCTGGAGAAAAAAATTGAATTTGGATTGAGTTATGCAGTGAAACCAAGTGGATATGATGTCTCCATTTCTCAGACTGGACTGTGGCAAAGCTGTGAAGAGAAGCTTCTGGAATCTGTGGCCTCCTTATTTTGGCAAGGCATCCACTTGTTTGGTGGACCAGTTGGGACAGTGATTCTGGGAGTCTTCCTGGAACCTCCCCAATGTCTGCTTCCTTGGCTTATTGATAAGCCTCCCTCCTGCATCTCATCATCTATCTCCTTCTTGAAACAAGTGGATTCTGTTATGACGACTAAGAGTAATGGTGCTTCTGATAATTGCCCTTGCAGGATTGAGGACTCTAACAGCTAGTTTGAACTGGGGGCAAATTAAATCATATACTCATAAGAGCACAGTTATGAAGGGAAATACTTTACAAAGAGAGTGTGGTCTCACTTGTTTTAACTGTACTGACTCAGTCTTTATGAGCTACAGTATTCTTTGAGCCGCTGAAGGATCACTTGTTCTTTGTATTTAATTTAAAGTAAAGTGTCTGATGTGTTTCAGAATACTCTGCAAAGATTTTGACTAGAGAGATATGACATTCATCTGGTGTTTAGATGCTGATGTATTCTTGCTTAAATAACAATCTCTGGCTTGGCTTTTTGAACATATTGGTTGAACTTGGAGGTAGTAGAAAGGATATGAATATTGAATAAAACATTCTGAGCTGAGTTGGTGAAATAGTTCACTTAGATAGCGTGCTGTTTGCCATGTGTGCAACCCAGATTTGAACCCGGTTCCTACCATACTGAAGGAAGCTTCAGTGGCGTGGTTTCTGCCACTGTTTCTGTCTTCAAACTAAACAAACAAACCAAACCAAACCAAACCAAACCAAAGTCAACATTGTTAAGAATGGGGGAGCCCTACCTGGTGAACATCTTCCCCCCACCCAGACCTTGTATAAGAATTTCTGGGACTTTTTACCCCCAAGAACCTGCATTAATTTATGTGATTTTTTTTTTTAAAAATAATTTTTACTTATAAAATGGAAATACTGACAAGACCATAGGATATGAGGGGTACAACTCCACACAGTTCCCACCACCAGAGCTCTGTTTCTCATCCCCTCCCCTGATAGCTTTCTTACTCATTATCCCTCTGGGGGTATGGATCCAGGGTCATTGTGGGGTGCAGAAGGTAGAAGGTCTGGCTTCTGTAATTGCTTCCCCACTGAACATGGGCATTGGCAGGTGGATCCATACTCCCAGCCTGCCTGTCTCTTTCCCTAGTGGGACAGTGTTCTGGAGCTCCAGGACACATTGGTGGGGTCATCTGTCCAGGGAAGTCTGTTTGGCATCATGGTAGCATCTGGAACCTGGTGGCTGGAAAAGAATTAACATATAAAACAGAATGAACTGTTGACTGATCATGAACCTAAAAGCTGAAATATTGCAGATGAATATTTGGGGGTCTCCTTTTTAGAAAAAGCTTGTAGGATTATTTTCGGTATATTCCAAGGGGCCTGCGACTTTACTAGTTTTTGTCTGAGCCTGACATCTGATATGCAGGTGGACCCAAGTTATTGTCTGGGGAGATGATGTCATGGCTGGAAAAAAGGGCTAGAAAGCTGGATCAGGGAAGAGAGTAGCTCCCTAATATTGTTGACTGTAAACCTCATCAATTTGATCTGGGGCCCATATTCAGCTTAGGAGTCTATGTGACCTCTGCATCCCTGTAGGTTGGAACTTGCATTCTATGGTTTCTAAACATTCTGTGTGTTTTTAAACAAGGCTGTGTGTTCACTATTAAGCATGCTTAGTAGGGGACAGTATTTTAGAATGTTAAAAGAATATTGTCTCTAGAGAACACTAACACATTTCAAAATGGATCAAAAATTTTTTGATAAATTTATTACGGGATTTCAATTCAATAATTCACTCTGGAAGACAAACATGAAAATGATGTGACTATCTTAGAGATGTACTTTCAGTATTTTTCCAACTCTTTCAAAATTCACAGCCAACCATTTAGATAATCAAGGGAAACAGAAATTGAAACTTTAGTGATTCATCTTTACCCAACCACCTTGTGATTCTTGTTCTGCTCAATATTCTAGGAAATAAAAATCACAGGGGTGTCTAGAGCGATTTATAATTTTCTTCCATTGAATCTAACATCTATCTGCTGGATACACGGTGTGCAGGGATTATTGCGCTAGGCTCCATACATACCTGGAAGGAAATGAATAAAGTGTGTGTGGGGGGTGTAGGTGGGTGTCACAGTACGGGCAGGCAGGTGGACACATGGCCAGGTGGAGTTGATGTCGTGTGCCAAGGGCTATGATGGAGTTGGGGGAATCAGCCTGGGATTCCATGGCTACACTCTGCAGTCATGTGGAATGCTTTAAAAAAGTACCAGCGATGTAATAGTGACAGCTTGACTAGACCTACCCTATGACCCAACAATCTCTCTCCCCGGGATTTACCCAAAGGAAACAAAAGCACCTGTCAGAAGGCATCTGTGTACACCTATGCTCATAACAGCACAGTTTGCAATCTCCAAAACCTAGAAGCAACCCAGATGTTCAAGGACACAGGAGTGGCTAAAAAAACTGTGGTACATGTCCACGATGGAATATGACTTAGCTGTTAAAAAATAATGAGGTTGTTGTCTCTGAGTCATCTTGGATGGAACCAGAAGATATTATGTTAAGTAAGATAAGCCAAAACAAGAGAAGAACAACTACTAAGTGATCTCATTTATAAGCAGGACTTAATAAGTAGGGACAGGGAGGGAGAACATGAAATGAACTGTGGACTGGGCATGGTGTATTGCATCAGAGCAAAGGATTTTGGGGAAAGGGGGAGGTAGGGGTAGAAGAGAACTGTGGGATCTCGGTGCATAATGAAATTGTGCTCATGTACCAATGACTGTGTTGTAGAGCATTAACCCTCCCACCCCTACATACACACACAAATCCCAGTGCTTGACTCCTTCCGATGCATTGCTCTGAGATGTGTGGCCTAGACATCAGAATTACAGAATCACCTCCTCTGATTCCAGTGTGCTCCAAAGTTGAGAGGCAGGGTACAGAGTGGACTAGAGGGGGAGGAGGTGACAACCTGAGAGGAGGCTGGAAGTAGATAGAGCAGATGTTCTTGGTCACCCTGCATCCCAATCCTAACTGACCGTCAGTTCTGTTTATGACCTACGAGATTACTCCAGTCAGCTCACTCAGATCAACCCCTAAGAAAGTCATCCTCCCATATTAGTTTTATAGCATGCAAAGCGGTTTCTCCTGTTGGATCTAATTCTACTCTCTCAGCAACACCAGGGGGAGGACAGGAAGTCAGAAGGGCTGTCCTCAGAAGTCAGCCGGGAGCTGCCACACCCAGCTGGGAGTTCTGCTACCTAGATTTCACTCTGCAGCCTCCCGCCTTTCTCCAGCATAAAATAGTTGGCCTGGAACCAGAGTTAAAAAGTAGAGACATCTGGAGAAAAGAATGATGCAAGACAGTATACTTGGGTGGAGGTCAAAGGAAAGGCCGGGTGTTCTGGGGCCAAGAAAGGCAGGAGAGGAGCTTCTGGGCCTTTGGACCATGGCTCTGCAGAAAAGGGAATTCTGGGGGCTCCGGCAGGTCAGGTGGCAAACAACAGGTGACAGATCCCTTTGGTTGCCACTTGATGTGACCTCATTAAAATGAACAAAGGAAGCTGTTGAAAGCAATTGTTCTCCAGGAAGCGCTCTCAGAAAATGCAGACTCAGACCTGACTTCTCCAAGAGCCTGCCTGAGTTTCCAAATAAATAGAACAGTGTAAAGCCAGCTGTCCCAGTCATGCCCCATAAGGCTTCTAGCCCTTTGGTACAAGAAATAGATTTTTTTTTTTCTCAAGAGAGTATGGTCGCTCTTTGTCTCGTGTAACTTGTTTGTGTCATGAAATAACTGGGTTCCTTAAAAAAAAAAAAAAAGACTGCAGAGTCACGCAAAGTTGCAAAGTCATTCATGGAGAGAGCCTGAAGTAACTAATGAGGACCAGATGGCCCATACTTCCCCGCAGGCCCTGCCCTTGGGATCCCTGTGGAGATGAATGGGGCACTGACACTGGGACAATCTTGTGTGTCAGGAAATACAGTGATTGTGGGTGAGAAGTAATTGTTCTTTCTAGATGTAGAAAGGCAGAGAGAGAGAGAGAGAGAGAGAGAGAGAGAGAGAGAGAGAGAAGTTTCTCTTTTCCCCTTTCCTCTCAATTTCTCTCCTATAAAGACAGAGAAAGACAGAAAGAGACCTCTATTATTCCCTCTCAATATCTCTCTGTCCTATAAGGAGAGGGAGAGAGAGAGATTGAGGGGGGAGAGGTATAGGGGGGAGAGGTTGAGGGAGAGAAAGAGAGAGAGCGAGAGGTTGTTGGCTTTGAGTCATCTTGGATAGATGCATTCAAAGGTTGCTACAAATGCCATGGGGAATGAGTTTGAACCTAGCTCGCTGACCAAGGAAGTGATTGTTTTCTAGAATTCTTCCTGCAGTCTCTGTGGAGTAAAGGTAATAGAAAACTGCAGTCTCCTTCCTTCTTCTTTACCTGGATAATGTACTTAAAACAGCTTCTCTGGAATTTCTGTCCTGATGCCCACTTGTCCTACCGGGCCTAGGCCCTCTCCCCACACCTGCAGGGGTAGGACCTGGTGACTCTCTCCAGAATTCTCTCAGCCCCCAGTGCTTAATACTGTTTTGTTTTCTGGGCTGTGATTGAACTTGCAACCTTTGTGACAGTTTATGACAATAATAATTTGATAGCCGGCCTTGAGGATCATTATGTTAAGACCAGTAGTTCGAGGAGAGCTTCTGAGCAAAGGTGGAGATAAAGGCTGCAGCGAGAGCCCTGCAGGGCATGGGAAAAATGTAAGACTTTTTCTTGGTTGCAAATCATTTTTACTAGAGGACTAAATTTAATTGAGAGAGATTATATGTGGAGGTGGCCTAGGTCACATCTTGAGTAGTAGTTGAGTTTCTTTCATAGCTTCTCTGACTTTTCCATACATACCCCCTGTGAGTCTTGTATTTATTCTTCCTTTTAAAATGGGAGCCAGCAAGGAGAGCTTACTTGGATAATACGCTGCTTTGCCATGATTTAAGCCCAGCCCCCACTGCACTTGGTGTGTGTGTGTGTGTGTGTGTGTTTTATGCTCTGTCTCTATCTAAAATAAAATGAAATAAAGAAAATAGGTTACTAGCGTTGGGTCCAGGCAAAGATCGCTCAGCAGGTCGAATGAGTGTCTTGTCATGTGTGCAGTGTCACATGGAGCCCTTTTAACACACAAGAGGTTCTGTGGCCCTGGAAGAAGCTCTAGTGGGCTCTGTCTCTTTTTTTCTCTGTGTTTGTATCTGAATGAAGAAGTGGCCAGAGAGAAGAAATCACATATTTATGAGGCCCTAGCTCGGGGGGGGGGGGGCGGCTTATCACATAAGTCTATATACCTAATTTTCTTCTTTCTTTTAGAAATTTTTTAAATTAAATTTATTATTGGATTGAGACAGAGAAATAGGGGGTCAGGCGGTAGCACAGCGGGTTAAACGCACATGGTGCAAAGTGCAAGGACCGATCAAGGATCTTGGTTTGAGCCCCAGGCTCCCCACCTGCAGGGGGTCTCTTCACAAGCTATGAAGCAGATCTGCAGGTGTCTGTCTTTCTTTCCTCTTCTCTGTCTCCCCTCCTCTCTCCATGTCTGTCTGCCCTATCCAACAACAACATCATCAATAACAATAATAACCACCACAACAATAAAAAAACAAGGGCAACAAAAAGAAAAAACAATATCTGCAGGAGCAGTGGATTCATAGTGCAGGCACTGATCCCCAGCAATAACTCTGGAGGCAAAATAATAATAATAATAATAATAAATTGAGAGGAGAGGAGAAGATAGAAGGGAAAGTAACAGAGAGACACCCGCATCACCACTCTTGAAGCTTTCCCCATGCAGGTGAGGACCAGGGGCTTGAACCTACGTCCCTGTGCACTGTAATGTAAGTGCTTAACCAAGTGTGCCACCGCCTGGTCCCTGTACCTACATTTTTTTATTTTAGCTTTAGCTTGTTTTTATAGGTAAGGTATCCTACTGCACACAGGTTTATTGGCCTTACCTCTTTATATCACATTAGATTTCTGTGATTCACCTATGTTAACACAGCCCTTCACTTCCATGCCATCTACTAGTTAAGTGACAGTTTTAAAAAATCTCTTTTCCCGTTGGCCGTCTAGTAGATTTCTTGTATACTGTGCTGGGTCAGACTTCCAGAGAATGCTGAGCAGTGGCTGTGACAGATGGGCTCACATCCTAGAGGGAATCTACTTGTGCTTTCTCACACTTGAGGATGCTTTGTTTTTGGCAGGTGCACTTTGGCAGATGAAGGGGGTCCTTGTCCATTTCTACTTGGCAGAATACATCCTCAGGAGCATGCCTTAAACTTTATATCTAGGATCTGTCTAGGATATGATGTCATTGTTTACTGTTTCTTTGGTAAATGGGACTTAATGATTTTTGTGATTGAAATTAAATGACAACAACTTGTTGTGGTTGATATATATATTGGATGAAGATAGAATTGAGAGGGAAGGGACATATAGGGAGAGACAGTAGGGAGCTTTCTTGCTGCAGGTGGGGAACTGGGGCTTGAACCCAGGTCCTTGTGCATTGTAACATATGCACTCAAACCAGATGTGCCACCACCCTGCCCCTGGTCAGTTTTTTTATGCGTTGCTGAAATCAGTTTGGTAGTTGACTGCCGATTGTGCTTACATGGCTTGCTTGCTAACTCTCTAAGCATACTCCTGCTAAGAGAGGAGAGAACTACTGGCTGCCTCTTGTAACAAATTTGTGATTTTGTTCCTCTGTGGAGACTGAATTTTCTGTGGCCCAGTGGACAGCTGCTGAGAGATAAGTGCCAACACCTGAGAGATAAGTACCACACGTTCACACTCGCCAAGACAACTTTTGATCAACATGTCCTCTCTGGACTTGGGTTTCGCTTCAATTTGTATGTGGACATTTAAGGCATGGAGCCTTTCTGTTGATGGAAAGAGCTAGCAAATGCCTAGAAATGCCAGTAACTGGGTGATTTGACACCAAACATATTTAAGATGAGGCTCTGAGTCACATACATCTCTATGCATTATTAGTAGAGTAAATTTTCCACAACAACAAAGGGGCCCAGTTTTCCATGGCAAGTTAATGGATTATAAAATCAGTAGGCTTTTCATGAGAGCAATTAAGAAGAATGGGGGGAGGGCAGAAAGAACTTGCATCTTTTAAGAAAAGTTTACCTTTTCAAACAACTTTCCGTAAAACCACCTGAAGTAAAAATATAAGGTAACTGTGTTCAGTGGGGTCAAATTTAACTTGAACATATCTTTCATTTCTATAGCTACTTTATTATATTTATACAAGGCTACAAAAAATTAATTGGGTGATTTAAGTGAGTCAACTGTCACATATATTATGAGCTTTGCGTGTGTGTGTGTGTGTGTGTGTGTGTGTGTATAAAGCAATTCTGACTATGAGTTTAGCCTTTTACCAATTTATTTCACCTAGTTTGCTAGAAGTGACTTAATAAGCATGAACATACAAACTGTCAATAACCCTCCAGGGGGAAAAGTGAGTCTGACCTGAAAGGACCCCTCTGTTAGGCCAGGGAGATGATGGAGTGTGTGAGGTCACCGGTCCCTCTGTGCGATGCCTGTTTGTCCTGCCAAGGCACATGAGGCCAGTGTGTGGGGCTGGGGTGGGGGTGGGAGCAGGGACTCAGGTAAGTGTGGAGAGAAGGTCAGCTGCTGAAAGTTCAACTCACAGCATGCACTCAGGAAAAAGCCAGCACAAGTCTTCTTCTCAGTGACAATTTCACAATGTGTGAATATTCGTAGCACTGAGCACTTGGCCTCTCCATACCTGAGTTCTCTCCTGATTACACTGACCAATGTACATTGGCTACTTTGCTTCATGGAACAATGTTCAAGTCCTAACAAAAGCTGAGAATCTGCTGGCTGATTACAGGGAAGAGCAGATGGAACTGGCTTGTATCCTGCCTCCCTCATTCAAACACTGTGTGGCACTGGGCAGACTCTTGAAACTCTCAGCTTCCTTAAATGTTAAATGAGGACAGTGAGCAAAAAGGATCAAGAGAAGGCTGTGAGATCAAGTCACAAATGACAAAAAAAAAAAAGCGCAACACACAGCAACTCTTCTGGGAATATGTCCCTTTTGAACCTGTCAGAGTTCTTAAACCTGCTGAAGTTATTGGCACTGAATTGGGTATTTTGAAGGAAATGTATAGCCTTAAAAATACTTATTTTAGAAAAAGAAGACTCTGTTACTGAGGTGATTATCCAGTGACAAGAGAACAAAAGAATAAGCATATTAATGTAATTAATAATATATACAGCACAGATGTGCCAAGAAGTAGCAGTTCTAATAAAGTCAGTGACTTGCAGCAATGAGACAGGCCTGTGATAATGTTCGCCAGTAAAGAGAAAAAAAAAAGTAAAGATTCTCTGGAATGATATGAAAACTTAGATATATCACAAAGCTATGGGTGTTTTAAAGTACAAAAACAAGGGGCCAGGTTCACACACATTATCATGCACAAGGAACCAGGTTCAAGATCCTAGTCCCCAGCTACAGGGTGGAAGTTTCACAAGTGGTGAAGCAGGGCTGCAGGTGCCTCTCTTTCTCTCTCCCTTTCTATCTCTCTTGCCCCACTCAATTTCTATCTGTCCTGTCAAATAAAGAATATTTTTTTAAAAAATAAGAAAACAAAATTGATATCATGAATCCAATAAACCAGCACATTTAGATAAAGGAAATAGACTCCTAATAATCAACACATTCTCAAATATACTCAAGAGAGATGTTGAGAGCCTATAAAGTCTTATACACATTGTGAATATTGAATCAGGGCTTGAAAAAGTTCCTACAAAGAACATAGCATCCTCAGTTGCTTTGACTGACTTTCAAGAGGCAGGACTCGGGTCTTTGACAGCTTGTCTGGAGGAATACTGTTACGCTGTGTGTAAGGCCCAAGTCTGAGCCCCAGGATACCCATAGGAGAGCAAGGGAAAGAGCTACTTGCTGTGTTGTCTCTCTCTTGGGCCAGAGCAGTGAAGCCTGACGCTGTTGACTGGCTACGGAAGAAGGGCAAACGCTAGAAGAAGAAAGTGGCAACAAAAAGGGGAGGGGGTTGAGGAGGAAAAAGGGAATGGAGAGGAGGTGGAGGGGGCAGAAGGAGGGAGAAGTCTATTGAAGTTCAGTACATCTCAAATATCAGAAAAGAGGGACTCTTCTGTAGGTGGGGAGCAGGGGCTTGAACTTGGGTCCTTGCACATTGTAATGTGTGCGCTTAACTAGGTGCGCCATTGCCTGGCCTCTAAGCAAGGATCTCTTAGTCTGATCCTGTTCTTCCCTCAGAGGCTAAAGCAAATGGCTGGACCTAGTTTATCCATCCACGTGCAGGAAGGGGGCGCATGGTGAACCAGCTCCTTGGGGAGTTTGTATGCTTTGTCATGAACACGGTCCAGGTCAGGCCAGGCCCCCACCAAGCTGAAGACAGCTTTGGTGCTTTGGTGTCTTCTTCGTGTCTTTCTATTTCTGTCTCTCTCTGAAAAAGTTGACGGGGATCCATGAAGCCCCAGTAATAACCAATAAAAGGAAGTGAATTAGAAAAGGGTGAGGAGTGTGTATATAGGGGGGGGAGAGAGAGAGAGAGAAGAGAGGAATCTATTTTTGTTTTTGGTTTAGACAGAGCAGGAGAGGGAGAAGGTGAGGAAGAGAGAGAGAGAGAGATTGATTGAGAGAGATCATAATACTGAAGCTTCCTTCTGTGCAACAAGGGCTGGGCTTGAACCTGGGGCTCACACATGGCAAAGTAGCACACTCTCTGAGTGAGCTATTTTGTCGGCCCATAAGCAAGAAATAACCAACATGTGAATTCTTTGTTCGAAGCTAATAAGTACTGTGAAAGGAGGGAAAACTTGGGTGAGGGGATAGGGAGAGTGTGTTTATTACTGCTTTGCATTGGGCTGCTATGGAAGGGACCTTCCCCACCTCACTGAAGGAAGCTTTGGTGCTGGCATCTCATTCACTGTCATTCTGCCTTCTCTGTTTCTATTTAAAATAAACAGACAAGCAAAAAAGGAGGAGGAGGAGAAGCAAAAAAAAAAAAAGGCAATCCCTGAAGAAAGGCTCAGGCAAGTACAAAAAATGTTGCTGACTTAACTAGGTTCTGGACAGAATTGTAAATCACTTTACGAGAGAGAAGTCAAGGACTCAAGACAGCAGCAAAAACAAGTGTATGGTTAAAATCTGCAGTGACCATAGGAAGCTTGCAGATTGAATGTAAAAATCTGCGTAGAGTGCTGAAGACTCAAACCTCCGAGTTGCAGCTCAGGGAAACAAATAACTGTTAATCTATAGGGTAATTTCAAATGCTTCAAGGAAGAAGAATAAGTCACGGCTGAAGATATTTCCTCTCTCTTTGTATTTATGCATGAAGATCATATATATGAACATATACAATACACCTGTTTATGTGACAGATGTACAATCTCTGTAGCGAGAAAAAGAAGAAATCACAGTCTCCCAGTGAATATATAAAATACAATGTATTTAATCACACATTCACACTTATAGTACACTCTTCTCTCCCTTTCTTTTTGCCTCCAGGGTTATCGCTGGGGCTCTGTGCCTGCACTATGAATCCACTGCTCCTGGAGGCCATTTTGTTGCCCTTGTTATTGTTGCTGTTGGATAGGACAGAGAGAAATTGAGAGAGGGGAAGAGAAAGATAGACAGCTGCAGACCCACTTCACTGCTTGTGAAGCGAGCGACCCCTGCAGGTGGGCAGCTAGGGGCTTGAACTGGGATCCTTACACTGGTCCTTGCACTTCACGCCATGTGAGCTTAACCTGCTGCGCTACTGCCTGACCCCCTCATGCATTTTCTATGTATAGTTACAGATACACATTCTATTTTTGTACAGAGACAATTTTGAAGGGGAATTAGCGGAGGCAGACAGGAGTATATCAGCAGCAATGGTAAGAGAATTAAGGATACTAATAAGTTTATGGAAAGTTATTTAAGATGAAATCTCTAAAATAGTTCAAGAAATAGTAACCTAGTGTTGTGTAGTGTTGTTATGAATGGCAAAGAAGCAGAAACTCTGAAAATGTACAAAATGAGGCACCCAGAAATGAAAACAGTCATTGAGCTGAACAAAAATGTCCATTGACTTAAACGGCAAAATTAACAGATCAGTGGAAAGACCTTGTAGAACCACATATACACGGTCTTTGATGGCACCCCAGAGAATCAAAATGAAAATGAGGAAAGATCTAAGTTTAAGTGGAAACACAACATTTCTCCAGCACAAATACCAATAGTTTCTTAGGTAGGTAACACTCAATGATGACAATACAATGACATTTGAAATAAATAAAAATATTATCCCCGTTGTTCTGCCCTCCACATGTTTGAGCACAAGAAGACAAAGCCGTCATGTTTATGATGAATGGGTCCATAATAGTGGGGATCTCATAATGTTTAGTGCTGAATGTTAATGAAAACAGGACACACTAGAGCTCATGAGACACCCCTAGACAGTGTGATGATGGCCATTTATAACTGCAGATGTTTACACTGGAGATGTCCTGGAGAGAAGCAAAGTGTTTGTTTCGAGCTTCAGCAAGAAAAATTCAAAGAGTAAAGTAGAAGGGAGATGAGATAGCCTGGTGACTAATTTATTGGTGTCTGTAGCAGCTTAGGGAGGAATCTCAGCACAGAACATGGAGACAGAGCGTAGGTTTTCCCCACCACTCTGCAATTCTCCTTACCATCCCGACTGCAAGAAATCGTAACTGAACATAACTCCGTGTGGAAAAACAAAAAAGCAGAAAAAGACCCGGTTACTATTCAAAGCCAGGAAGTAATATCATAAGTGGATGATTTTGAGACTATTATCACACTGTTGAAAACAGTGTAGTCTTTAAAATTGGACTTAATATCAATAAGTGGATAAGATGATGATTTTGTTTCTTTCATAATAACTAGAGCTTTACTGATCTAAGATGACAGTTTTTTTTGGGGGGGTGGGTGGGCGGGGGCTGAGTGGGGCAGAGTGGCAGAGAGAGAAAGAACACAGCACTGAAACTTTCTCCAGTTTACTGGGGGCTGGGCTGGAACCTGGGTCCCATGTATGGCAAAGCACCACACTAGCCAAGTGAGCTATTTTGCCAGCCCAAGATTAGACTGTATCATTATGCACAATATTGGAAATAGTACAAATAACAACTATGTTTTGAAATACTAATATCTACTTACAGGAGGAAGAAAATCATATAACCTATAATGTTCTTTGTTCTTATAAAGCCTATGACAAATTTTATATAAAATGATGGCAATAATCATTACAGTATTTGTCTTGGTCTTTAAAAGACAGCAATAATTTGGTGGGGTTGTTATTTTACTTACATTACTTTGCTTAAACCTATTTATTTTATAATATACCATACATACCATAGTTATATGTCATAAAACTACCTTGAACTACCATTTACACTTTTCTCTTCTACGAATTTATTTATTTATTGCTGCCAGGGCTATTGCTAGGCCTTTTGTTGCCTGCACTATGAATCCACTACTCCTGGTAGCCATTTTTTCCCCATTTTTTTTGGATAGGATTGAGAGAGGAGGGGGAGATACGGAGAGAGAAAGATAAACACATGCAGACCTTCTTTGCCATTTGTGAAGTGTCTCCCCCTGCAGGTGGGGAGCCCAGTGCTCAAACTTGGGTCTTTGTGTGTGTCCTTGTGTTTAGTATTGTGTGCATTTAACTGGGTGCACCCCTGCCCAGCCCCTAGATTTCTCATTTCTAATTGAACTGTTTTGATTCACATCCACTTTTGGTGAAAATTCACTACTCTATAAATAGGTCTTAGTTCTATAAACAATAAAAGCATTCCATCTTTTTATGGAAGATAGTTGATATGTGTTTTAATTATTTAGCTATTTACAATAAGTTATAGTGTAGAAAAAACCATGGAATTTGAATTCTAAAAGCTTGCATCCCAGCTGAACCATTTACTAGCTCTGTGGTTCCAGGAAAAAAAAAAAACAAACATCTGTGAACCATTTCTTTCTGATCTCTGAAATGGGGTTTAGCAGACAGGATCAGAAAGAGAATTAAATTAGATATATACATGAAAGTCACTTCTGAACTATCACCTAGTTTGTAATACTGTCAGAATTCTTTACATCTCTGATGGTTTTAATTGATCTTCATCTGCATATTTTCTGAATTAAGGCACAACATTTTAGTGCTCCAGTTCTACAAACTAAAAAGCTATTGGGAATCCCATGACAGAAAAATCAAACAGCCTAACTTGGATTATTGCCCGCCAAACATCATTCTGTGATTCTCAGGATGACTTAAAGGAAAATGCCAGAAACAGATCCAGAAACTGCCTGGGAGACATACTATAAACATGAAACAAAACCAGGTTTATGTATATAAGAGCAGGTGATCAAATGCTGAGGAGGTGAGGACGGAAAATTCTGCTCTCCCAGCTGCTTTCCATCTAAGGAGCAATGTGCACAGGACAATAAGTGACTTGGAAACCTGTGATGGATGCATTTAAGTCACTCCGGAGCACCAAGGGCACACAGGTGGCTGGTCCTGGCCTGCCCCCACACCTGTCTTTGTAATAAAACTTGCTGCTGCCTTGCCTTTCATCAAGACTCCCTGACAAACTTTGCAGATGTGCTGCACTAGCTTTTCAGGAAGACGTTGAACCCATTTTGAAGGGAGAAATCTCCAAATCTTGTGATAAAGTAGATGTTTGAGGGGTCCCATGGTGGACTAGAATAGAACAAAGACATCCTGAGAGTCCTCCTGAAGTGAAAATAGTATATGTTGTGATCCCCGCCCCCCCAGCTTAACTCTGTTGAACACTGGCTTAGAAAGTTAACATTTACAAGGCACTTGCTGTGTGTGGGACAGTGTGCAAGGGCTGAGGTGCAGAAATGAGTATGGACTGGATCTAGTAGTGAAGAAATGAGTTTTTGATGGAACAGAATGGCATCGATGCAGAACATGCAAAAATATACATGTTGAAGGAGCCTGAATAGTGTTAAATG
This sequence comes from Erinaceus europaeus, assembly GCF_950295315.1. NCBI lineage: Eukaryota > Metazoa > Chordata > Mammalia > Eulipotyphla > Erinaceidae > Erinaceus > Erinaceus europaeus. Next base: position 5,276,238 of record NC_080180.1, on the reverse strand, counting down.
AGCATAGAAACAGAGCAGAGTGATTTGGTGAGGGCCAGGGGCAGATAGCATAGTGATTATACAGAGCCTGAGGCTCCAAGGTCCCAGATTCAATCCCCTGTACCATTATAAACCAGAGTTGGTCAGTGCTCTGGTAAAAAGATATTCAGAGTGATTTGGTGAAGTAATTGTGGAAGACTTTGTAGAGCAAATAACAACAAGAGAGATTAGGTTTTTGTGGAAGTTTTCTAAGGGAAAGAACAAGGCCCACAAGAGTAGCTTAATGAAAGTGTCAGTCAACATCTATGCCAAGTCCATAAATTCACAGAGCTTCTGGGATTAGCAAGACCACACTGCAAATGTGCATGACTGTGTGAAAGAATGTGAAGACTGCAAGATAAGAATGATTCTTGGAAGCAGGTAAGATTGGAAGGTTAGGCTTTCCAAGGAGATGTTAAGCCCATAATCCTCAGAATGATTGTAGGAGCCAAGTAAGTTTGTGAAGACTTTGAAACTGTGAACAGGAGTTTGTTTTTCTGTTTTACAGACATGAGCGGGGTGATTCTGAGGGAAGTGTGGTCAGTGGGTTGAAAAGAGGGAGGGGGCAGAGGCAGCAGTTGTCTGTTCTAGTGACTCTACCTGATAGCTGAGCCTGGGACAAGGTGGAATCAAATACTAGGCAGAGGCTATGCCTTTCCTCAGGTTATACCCTGAAGGTTCAGGAAGAGGCACATGGGAGGCGAGTCCCATACCTTCAGCTGGTGGCTGAGTGGATGGTGATGGAGAAATGCAGGCACGGTCTGGCCATGCAGAAGACCTGGAAGATGTAAGCTTAGCTCTTGATAGATTAACATGAGTACGCACTAGTATGAAGTCAGAAGTTAATCTTGACTGAGATAGAAAAGACCCATAGCTGCCCCCTACAATTGGAGTCTTTTTTAAAAAAATTTTTCTTTTCTTTTCTTTTCTTTTCTTTTCTCTTCTCTTCTTTTCTTTTCTTGTCCTTGTTGTTTTATTGTTGTAGTTATTATTGTTGTCATCGTTGTTGGATAGGGCAGAGAGAAATGGAGTCAGGAGGGGAAGACAGAGTGGGGGAGAGAAAGACAGACACCTGCAGACCTGCTTCACCGCCTGTGAAGCGACTCCCCTGCAGGTGGGGAGCCGGGGGCTCAAACCAGGATCTTTAGGCTGGTCCTTGTGCTTTGCTCCACATGCACTTAACCCAATGTGCTACCACCCAACTCCCAATTTGAGTCTTTTAAGAGTAAAACCTGAAGGGCCACATACCATAGGGTACTCTTTAAAACTGAAGAATCAGGCCACCCATTTCAAATATACCCTCATCTCCTACATAACAAAAACACCTTCATATCAGCCTTGAAGGCCAGGTGTGGTTTAGAAATCTATGTATGCATATAAGATGTGACAGTTATGCTTGTGAAGCTCACCTCCCTGCCTCTTTCTTCCACCTCTGCCGGCAGCCATGATGGGCTGGCCTCAGGTGCTCTCGAGGAGTTCAGCCTAAAGACTTGAGCTGTGTTCACCCCAGGAGCTGGAACTGATCACACATGTCTGGAGTGTAGTCCCTGGTTCAAGGAGAAGGCATTCCTTCTTACCCCAGTCCTTGCACTTTGCACCATGTGTGCTTAACCCACTGCACTACCGCCTGACCCCTGAGAACATTTATTTCATCTAAAATTTTCAATTATTTTGTAAGGAGAAAGGGGCCCCCATTTTTTTTTCCTAGTTAAAGAGTCTTGCTGTAATTGTTAAAGATCACCAAAATAAATTCAGAGTTGAAAGCAATGTCTTTTAAATTCAGGAATTCACATAATTAAGTCTAGACTTGTAAGCACACCAAGGGCTAACATAAAAATGAAGTCAGAAACACACACACACACACACACACACACATTTGTTTTCCAGAACACTGCTCAGCTCTGTCTTAGGGTATTGTGGGGGATTGAACCTGGCACCTTTAGTACCTTAGACACTAGCCATTTTGCATAATCATTATACTACCTCTCCTGGTTGAAAAATACTCATTTTTTGATGAAACAAAATGTGTAGTGATACCCTTAATTCCCACTTTTGTGAATAATCTTTGGAAAACCCAGAGTTTCTATGAAGGATGGAGCTTTTGGTATCTGAGCTAATCCCCTCACTTGACACTCAGAGTACTTCTTCGCACTGTTTATATAAGAACCTAGATCCCTTTGCTTCTGGTAAGGAAAGTTCCTGAAAGTCTCCTCTATGAAGTTAGTTTCCTGGTAGGAGGAGACGCACACAAATGGCATCTTGGCCTTAGAGCCCTGCCTGCCTCATTCAGTGAGAAACAGGAGAGACACATGTGTAAAGGGCAACAGACACCAGGGAATCATCAGTGTGTGGAAAGGTGCAGGAATTGTGGGGATAAAGAGAACAGATCAACAGAGCTGGGCTGGGCAGCCACAGAGGGGAGCCTCTCACTCTCACTTTCCTCCTGGACTACTTATAACCCAGGCAGAGTATTTGCCTTCAATTCTTTTTCTATTCTACACTTATCATGTCAGCTTTGGGCTCTCCCTCCACCCCAACTCTGGAATCTGTTGTTCATACAGTCTTTTTCTTGGAAAGTTAAAATAATGAAAATAATGAAAGTGGTGCTGGATTAAAGAGAGTAAGCATTGCAGAACTGTTTCCCTCCTCATGTTGGACTGTGAAAAAGCTCCTCGGTGTCACTGTGCTGCACAATTGGAAAATACTTGAGCTCGATAATCTCTAAGATGCTTTCCAAGTCCGCCACTGTAGAGCTTTGCAGACTGGGGGTAGCTGGGTGGGCTTTGAAACTGGGCAGCATATTTGGATTAGTGGTTAGGAAGAGTGAAGATATTTCCAACAGGAAGAAGAGCATAATAAAAGAAACAGTGAGAGGAATAATTCTGGTTTCTTTGGCAGAGGCTATGTGGAATCATAAAGAGACTTTTCTAACTGAACTAGAGAGACCATAAGGCAGAGCAGTGGGAAATAACATTGAAATTCAGGGTACTTGCTTTTCATAGGAGAGAAATGTTATTTCTGGAGACTTGGAATAGCTGAAAACTCAAAGAACTCCAAGCAACTTTTCCCAGAGCGGGGAACACATCTTTGGAAGGTACACATTTGTCATTATTCAATGTGCTTTTTTGCTTTGAAGTTCCAGTTTTACATCCTCTTTATCATTTTACCTAGAACTCTTCTGGATTCATGTTGGTGGCTTGTGACTCTTGCACCCGTGCTTTCTCCCAAGACGCCTCTGTTCTGAAGCTACTGGGGGTTTGTGTTTCAGCTCTGGCTTCACCAGCATTACTTTGTGTGAAAGGAGATAACATGCAAGAGCTGAGGTGATAGTGAGAGTGACTGCTTAGATCCTTAAGCCAAGAGTCACTTGCAGAACTTGGGATGAGAGTGTCCCAGAGGTTCTCAGGACACTGACAGCAAGGCTGACCTTCCTCATACTGCTTTAAAATGGGGGCAGTGAGACAAGGCAGACTGCACCTGACTCAGTTCTCCAATCTGACAAGAATCAAGTTGGATTTCTCATTGGCTTAGATCTGGCACCGACATTCCTGTCACCCCATAGACTCACGCTGTATTTGTGTGTGGTATAGAATCCATCCCACTTACTTTTGTTGTGGGACTGGACAGTGGCAGGAGAAGTGTGGTCGGCATCTCCCTGGCTCCCCAGCGGCGTGCCTCTGCCTCTCTAGATGCTCATGTCAGTGTGGGCTCCCTGAATTGTCATGGAATTAATTGTCCCATCTGGCTCACACTGGGAGGAGCTGATTCGAGAGAGGGAATTCATCACTTAGGTCCTGAGGACTTGGTTGATACTCCCCACTAAGGAAGCCCTTGCTGAATGCTGTTGATTGCTGGGCTGGCTGCTAGTTTCTGCAAAGCTGTAGAGGTGAATAAACACACAGTGAGAGTCACCCAGAGCAGCACAGGAAGCAGTCTGTCTTGGAGAAGGTGCTAGAAAGGCCTTTAGCTTCTTGGCTTGGCCACAAGATCCCTGAGGATCAGGCTTTGGTTCCAGTTCAGGCATTAGATGTCCACGCCAAACTACAAAACAGGTGGCTTAACTGAAAATAAGGCTCAGGTTTCCAAACCCAGTTCAAAAATGCTTGAAGGAATCTTCAGGTGAAGCAGGCACAGAAAGCAGAAGGTAAAGGCAGAGGGCTGGTATCCCCACTGGGCGCCGGGGATGTGTGGCATTTTGTCTGGTTCATAGTCTGCAGAGACTGCCATACCATGGCAGGGAGGGGGTTAGGGAGGTCATGCCTTCAAGTATCCTTGTCACTGTTCCTGCCATCCTCTGGGGGGTAGGGAGCAGTCTCCACTTTTTCTCACTTGAGAAGTATTCCTTCTGGGCCTCTTTACCATTGTGGTACCAGACCCAGGCTCAGACAGAGATACAGCCATGAGCAAAACCAGCCTCCCAGGGCATAGGCTTATCTTCCATAGGGGAAGTAGGTAGCCAAGTGAATAGCCACATGGCTTGTCTTGATTTGATAAGTCCTGTGAAGGAGAATCAGAGTGAGTAATTGAAGAGAGAGCAGTTCCCAGGAGTGTATGTGAGTGCCCGCAGGAACAGATTAGTGAGTGCACTGGCCAGCTCCATGTGAGGTGAATTCTGGGACCCCATCCTCCATCCAGGAGCCTGTAGTCAAATTGACTTTCCTGGCATAGGAGGCATTTCTAGACAGGACAGAAGAGAATGTTAAACAAAGTCTGTGCTTAATTAAAGCTCTAGTTTGGATTGAATGTGGACAGGAGAGGAGGAAAGAAGCTTTCCCTGGACAACATACACTTTACCAGTACAAGACCCAGACTTCAACCCCTGTACCATTGGTGTTCGTGTCTCTTCTTGCTCTCTTCTCCTCCCTCTCTGTCTGTCTTAAATTTAGAAAGAAAAATAGTTCAGAGAGGTCAGTGGTATCTTGCAGGCTCAAAGTCTAGGCATGACAATAAGCAAACAGACTAAAAGAAAGGAGAATGACTAGTTTGTCTAGGTGTGTTGAGATATAGCAATGCAACTATCAATAACATTTTTTTCCCTTTCCTGGGGGATTTAATGGTTTATAATTGACAGTAAAATATAGTAGCTTGTACATATGTAACATTTCTCAATTTTCAGCATAATACTCTAGCCCCCCGCCTAGACCCTCCTCTGCCATGCCATAAAGTTTTAGGACCTGAGCACTACCACATACCCCAGAGTCCTTTACTTTGGTGCAATACAACAAAACCAGTCCATGTTCTGCTTTGTGGTTTCCTTTCTGTTCTTATTTTTCAACTTCTGTTTATGAGTGGGACCGTCCCATACTCATCCTTCTGTTTCTGGCTTATCTCACTTCACATGATTTCTTCAACCTTCATCCAAGATGAGGTGAAGTAGGTGACAGACCATTTTTATTAGCCGAGTAGTATTCCATTGTGTATATTTATCACAACTTATTCAGCCACTCATCTGTTGTTGAACACCTGGGTTGCTTCCAGGTTTTGGCCACTACAAGTAGTGTTGCTGTGAACATAGGTGCACACAATCATTTTGGATGGGTGTGTTTGGTTCCATAGGATATATCCTCAGGAGAGGAATTGCAGAGTCATAGGCTAGGTCCACTTCTAGCTTTCTGAGAGTTCTCCAGACTGCTTTCCACAGAGGTTGAACCAACTGACATTCCCACCAGCAGTGCAGGAGGGTTCCTTTGCCCCCACAACCTCTTCAGCATTTGTTGCTGCTGTCATTTCTATGTATGACATTCCCACAGGGATGAGGTGATATCTCATTGTTGTCTTTATTTGCCTTTCTCTGATAGTCAATGACTTGGAACATTTTTTATATGTTTGTTGGCCTTTTGGATCTCTTCCTTGATGAATATTCTGTTCATATCCTCTCCCCATTTTGGATGGGGTCACTTTTTTGTTGGTGTTGTTGCTGAGTTTGGTGAGCTTTTGATATATTTTGGTTATTAGCCACTGGTCTGATCTATGACATGTAAAGATCTCCTATTCTGTAAGAAATCTCTTTGTTTGGGTGGTGGTTTCTTTTGCTGTGCAGAAGCTTTTTAATTTGATATAATCTCATTGGTTTAATTTTGTTTTAGCCTTCCATGCAATTGCATTTATATTAATAATATTTTAGATGCATAAAATATATTTTAAATTCACATACCATAAAACTCATCCTCTGAAAGTATACATTTCAGTGTTTTTTTTAGCTTAATCCCAAGCAAACCCACCATTCTCTTAATGTCACAACCTTGTCATTATCCTACCACCCAAACACACACACACACACACACACACACACACACACACACACACACACACACACCAATACCTCTACACCTCTGTTATTGGCAATGACTGCTTTCTTGCTTTCTGTTTCTGTGGAGTGATCTAGGATGCTCATGACAGAACAAAGATGGTTTGGCTTTCCGTGTATGGTTTCATTCCTGTGGTGTGTCTAAAGCTCATCCATGTTGTGTCGTGTGTCACTGCTTCATTTGTGTTCAGGTATTTTATTTCACTGGATGGACAGACCATGTTTTGTTTATTCACTCATCAGTTGATGGGCATTTGGGCTGCTTCTAGCTTTTTGCCATTATGAATAATGCCGCTATGGGAATCTGCTTACAGATTTTTATTGGGCATATGTTTCCAATTCTCCCGGGCATTTACTGAGGGATGGAATTGCTGGGACATATACTCGCTCTGTGTTTATCTGTTTGAGAAATTGCCAAACAGTTTCCAAAGCAGCTGGAGCATTTATATCCCCCCAGAGACTGTGGAAGTTGAAATTGCTTCACCTCCTCCTCAACACTTGCTGCTCTGTGTCTGTTGACGATAGCTTTCCAAACAGGCATCTCACTGCGGCCTTGATTTGTACTTTCTATCCAAATGAATACAGATTCTGAGCATCTTTTCAGGTGTGTGTCGTTTGAATAACTCTCCCCTTCCATGGAGAAATATTGAAGTCAATCCGTTGCCCATGACGGTAGCTTTTTTTTTTTTTTAATTATCACATTGTAAAGACTTGATCAGTCAGATTGATCAGTAGAGATCATGAGAGTCCCTGAAGAGAAATGGGGCTGAGGGGAGGGGAGGACACAGGAGGGGAGAAAGCTGCAGCAAGAAACACATTGCTATCAGATTTTACCTGTAACCCACCTCTGAGCCCTCTGTGACCAGAGCAGAGATGCAGCAGACAGCGCACTCTGTGTGCAAGCTTGCTTTCAGACCACACGTGCAGTGCATGCACAGTGAGCACAGTGCCTGCTTTGTTTGTTTGATTTTTTTTTTCCCAGAGAAAGGTAAACAATGTGATATTTTTTTTTAGCTGGTGGAGAAAGGTTCCCACTATACATGGAGAGCCATCTCTTTCAGCATCTCTGTCTACGTGGAATGAAGACATTGCATCTATAATTAATCTCTCTGTGCTTAGGTATTGATTTATGTGAGGTGCTTTTGTTCACGCCTTCATAGTTAAAATAACACCCAACAACCAATGGGTAAATGGCATCTGTAGATGAATTATTTCTCAAGGGCATAGGATGTGTCTGTCCTTAGACTCCATGTGGAATCAGGACTGCCAGCATAAGCAGTGTCACCACTCTGGGCCATTTCTTTTTGAAGGAGGGAGAGAGAGAAAGAGAGAGAGAGAGAGAGAGAGAGAGAAGAGAGAGGAGAGATACAACGTCACCAGAGACAGAGGGAAGAAGAGACACCACAGCACTGAGACCCTCCTTAGCCGTAGTACTTCTGGGTGGTGCTGGTACCCCAGACTTGATTTCACTCATGGAAATGCAGGCCCCCTTACCCAGTGAACTCTCTATGTAGCCCCATGTCTGTACTCTAAAAATGATTCCGACCCTAAAGTCTCCTCTGTGTCCCTTTCTTGTCAAATACATCAGCATCTCCGTCCTTGGAATAAATTATGCAAGTTGACAGCTAATTGTGTGCCAGTGAGAGTGACTGCTTCTCCCTGACCCACTCATGCAACGTTTAAGCTCAGAGTCTTCTTAAGAAGTAAAAGTGTCTGGAATAGTTACTCAAAAATGAAGAGAATGACTGGCCAGGCAGTGGCTCACCCAGTTAAACACACATACTACTATGTACGAGGACCTGGGCTTGACACACACACACACCCCCCCCCCCCCGCCCATTTCTCTCTCCCTGTCTTACTTCCCCTTCCTCTCAGTTTTTCTCTGTCCTATCCAATATAATGGAAAGAAAGAAAATCAGAGAGAGTTAACTGGTAAAATGCTTCTTTAAAGCCAACTGATGTTATTGGGGGCTGGGCTGTGGGACCTCTGGTTAAGTGCAGACATTAGCATGAGCAAAGACCTGAGTCTGAGCCCATGCTTCCCACCTGCAGTGGAGTAGTTTCCTGACTGATGAAGCAGGTCTGTAGGTCTCTCTCTTTATCTTTATCTCACCACTCTCAATTTTTTTTCTGTCCTATCAAATAAAGAAAAATAAAGGTAAAAAAGAGAGAGAGAGAGAGAGAGAGAGAGAACTGATGTCATTATGGGGGCTATGTTATGATTCCCAGTTTTATGCACAAAGACAGGGATATACTGAGTTCATAAAGTGGTCGAAAAAGTCAGATGAGAGAACAAAGGTGGAGGACAAGGAGAGTTGGTGGTATCTTCCTGAGGCCCTTAGGTCTCCAAGGTACCACGGAGGCCACCTGGATCCCAGTGAACAGGTGCTTATCAGACTTCTGAATGTGCTTGCTTCCTCTAGTGTCTGGTGCCCTGGCTGCCTGGCATTGGGCACTGCTCACCATGAGACGGTTGGCCCTCGCCCAGAGATCTCTGCCACTGCGTTCTCCTGGGTCACTTATTCTCTTGGCTTTCTAGAGCTGTGCATCATGTCTGCCTTTGCAGCTGAGAGAAATTTGTCGTTCACTCCTTTGTGATCTGTCAGCGCGTTCATGCCCTCCCTGCAGCCCCGCTGGCTGTGGGGTGGGTGGGGGACTGTGAAGAAGCAGACATGGGCTAGCGCCATGTCCCTTCCCCACCTCTCCAGAGAGCAGCCCAAGACAAGAGCTCTCCAGTTACCCTAAACTTGGACGGTCCCTCATTTTCAAGGCACAATAATGCCTTCTGTTTTTTTTTTTTAATTTTTTTTTGAGCATTACAGTACTTCATTATTGCCACAGGGGGAACTGTTGGCTTAATTTTGCTTCGGAGACTCTGCTGCTGAAATTATTAAGCTAATGATTTATGCCCCCTTCAGAGACAGCCATCTCTTGTGCTTAAAAAATGGTTACTATGTTTTGTTTACTGTTTATAACTACCAGCGGTTATGCCACCAAAACCCTCTGCCAGCTTGCAGGGTTTATTTATCCCAGTGGATCTCTAGAAACCACTGATTAATATAGAAAAAATTTGAATGGTTTATATTAGAAAGAAAAAAGAAAACCTCCCTCCACTCCATACTATGAATCAAACCACTGTGCTCTGCGATGAGAAGAAATTCAGGAGAATGAACAATGGCTGTCAGATTCTCTTCACTCTTGGGGGCTTGGGGCCTTTCAGTGGAAAGTCTGAGCTTTTGAGGAACAGGCTCTGAGGTGCCCGCTGTTTGGGGCTGTGAGGTCACATGTTCCCCTGCAGCTGCCTAAGTCACCCTATGGGAGAGCCAGCTTGCTTAGGCCAGAGCTGCACTAGCTGGAGGCAGTAAGGTCTGAAGGCTGCCAGAATTCTCTCCCTAAGCCCTGAGCCCTGAGCCCTGAGGCTGGGCTGAGCTGAAGAGGGCTGGGCCAGCCTGCATGCATTATTTTCTTCTGAAGTGCTTTTCCTTAACCCTGCAATGGACAACCCTGTGGGCCTTGGGCCAGGGAGGGGTGTGACAATGACTAGTTTGAATCCCCTGAGGTGCCCTGTAAGCACAGAACACCAAACACCCTCCCATCATCTTTGCACAAAAGGAAATGTGCTTCCTTAATATTCAGAGGTAATGGGGAGAAGGGAACATTGCTCAAATCAACCACTTCATTTTTTTTTTTCTCTCTCCAAATAGAAATTCTGTTTTAGGGAACTTTTGTACAGTCAGAAGAAAGACTGGAGAGACGGGATAAACAGGGTGGGGCAGGAGCAGGCCTTGAGTTCCTGTTTTCCCAAAGGCAAGAGAAACTGGAGCAATGGCTGGTGACAGCCATTGGCCACCTGACCCTTGGACAGTGGCTGTCCCCCTGCTAGGCAGCCCTGTGACTTGAAGCCATGGCGTCTCCACTCAGAGCCCATGTTTAAGTCCTGAAGCTGCTTCTCCCAGGAAAAAACAAGCAGAGCTCACTGATGTTTGAGGACAGTCCCCTCTCTTGGCCCTTGAAGAGCTTGAATCACACAGGCCTACTGCTTTCTGAGCCCCACGAGTGCAGGAGCCAGGGTCACCTCAAAACTGTTATTTTAACACAATGCTGAAGAATCTGAAGCTTATTCAATTCCACTGAAGTATCTACATAATTGTTTAACTCAAAAATGTCATTTTGTACCTGGAAGCAACCCAGGTGTCCAACAACAGATGAGTGGCTGAGCAAGCTGTGCTCTACATACACAATGGAATACTACTCAGCTACTAAAAACAGTGACTTCACCGTTTTCAATCCATCTTGGATGGAGCTTGAAGAAATATGTTAAGTGAAATAAGTCAGAAACAGAAGGATGAATATGGGATGATCTCACTCTCAGGCAGAATTTGAAAAACAAGATCAAAAGAGAAAACACAAGTAGAACCTGAAGTGGAATTGGTGTATTGCACCAAAGTAAGACTCTGGGGTGGGTGGGTGAGGAGAATACAGGTCCAAAAAGGATGGCAGAGGACCTGGTGGGGGTTGTACTGTTACGTGGAAAACTGAGAAATGTTATGCATGTATATATAAACTGTTGTATTTACTGTCGAATATAAAACATTAATTTCCCCAATAAAGAAATGTTTAAAAAATGTCATTTTGTTACAAATTATTTTTAAACTGCAGAAAATCTAAACAACAACATGGTATGTGATTTGAAATTTTACCCAAGAGCAAAACAGATTAAGTATAATATTTAAAAAAGCATGGCAGGCAAAAATATCTTTCATGTGTAGAATTTTCTGGCATAGAATTCCAAGGCTTTAGTAGGTAGATGTGGAGATTAGATTTCTCAGAGTTAATCAACAAAATACATTTTTAAAGAATATCCAGTGAAAGAGTTTGAACATAACTTGAAAATCAAGAGCTGGTTCAAGAAAACAGGTGACCAACAATCAAGTATATAAAGAAAAGCCTGCTGATGTCTTTTTTTTTTTTCCACATTATTTGTTCTGGTGAATTTTCAGTTTTTAATTCTGTAACAGCTCCTTGTAGCATCTGGACTGTAATATTACCTAAGAGCTAAAGACTTTATTGCCTGTTAAGTACCTCTTTATACCCAAACATCTCCAAGGCCACAAAACTTTGAAAGTAGAGTGATCATTCAAAAGATAGCAGGGGACCAGCTAATGTTGCACTTGGTAGAGTACATGCATTAATTGCCATGCACTAAGACACAGATTCAAGCCCCTGGTCCCCACCTCTGGGGTGCTGGGGGAGGGGGACTTCACAACAATGGAGCAGTATTGCAGCTGTCTCTGCTTCTCTGTCTCTCTGTCTCGCGCTCTCTTTCTGTCACTTATAATAAAATACAAAAAAAAAGAAAAAAACTGAATGAGTTCCAGGAATGGTGGAGTTTTCATGCTGGCACTGAGCCCCACTAAAAATTCTGGTGGCAAAAAATAAAAATGTAAATAAAAATAAATAAAAATAAAAATTCTTTTTACTTATTTATTTCAGATAGAGAAAGAGAAAAATTGAGAGGGGAGGGAAAGATAGACGCAGAGAAAGAGAGACAGAGACATTTGCAGCCTTTTTTTCATCACTTGTGATGCTTTTCCCATGCAGGTGGGGATGGTGGACGGGGAAGGGGGTTTGATCAGGGATCCTTGTGCACTGTAACATGCACTCTACCAGGTGCACCACCACCCCACCCCCCAAAAATATTTCCATCATCCCCTAATTTTCCTCTTTACATCCTTTGAGTCATTTCTTAAGACCGCAATTTCTGGTATATTCTATAATCTTGTCTTTTCAATTTTGTCATTTCTTAAATTTCATATAAATAGAATATAACTCTGAAGTCTTGTAGTCTTGGGTTTATCTTAACACTTTTGAAATTAATGTGCCAACAGTCCCAAAATTTTAAGTATTCTTTAGTAACCTTCAGTTTTCAAGGACATTTTTTCCAGGTACAGAATTTCATAGTGTTTCAATATGGTATTCTCTCATGTGTAATCAATGCAATGAACTTTTAAATAAATCAACACTTGACTTTTAAAAAAGAAACAGAGAAAGGAAAAGGGACAGAATGATTATTTGTAGTAATCATGTTCAACCCCTCTCATAAAATTTCAACCCATTTGTTGACTTGCAGACTTTGGCTGTTCTGCGTATCTCCCATCTCCTATTATCCCAGCATTGCCTCTGGTCTTCTCAGCAGTCCATTGACCTTCTGGGAATTACCATGAATCCTGTGCCAGGCAGACCCAGTGACACCCCCCCCCCCATTTCTTTAAGTTTATTTTCTGGATTCCTCTGTTTAAACCATGTTTCCATTTCATCATCAGTTGTGACTTACGGTGAGTGCTTGCTCGCTCAACCATCATTTTTGTGCTCAGTGGCCCCTGACCTATGACTTAGACTTATGCAAACATGCAGAGAGGAGCAGCCCCTTGAAGAGTCTAAATATGACATGATGCTCTGCTTTTCTCTTTCCTCCTAGGGAGAAGCCAGGGCTTGGTGAAACTTCCCATTCTCCATGCGGTGCTGGTGGAAGGGGCACTGATGAGTAAGTGACATTAAATTTCCTAGTTATTTTTGACTGATTTCATGCTTGTCTGCCTTGCAAGACCCTCTTAACAGATTTCTGGATTTCTCATAAAGGGATTGGTCCCAGTGTTGATGTATATATATATATATAATGGCCTTTTCATGGAGGAAGTAAGGCCCAGGGATTTGTATTCTGCCATCTCCATGACACCACTAGATTCTCATCTTTGGAAATTCTATTCATAGTTCCTTTTGTGGTTGGATGACAGACCTTTCTGTGTGCTCTACAAAAATGTTGATACAGTCAAGTTTATTGATGTTTATGCTGTCTCTGTGTTTATTACTTTGCTTGGTTTCTACCTACCCCTTTCTGAAATAATAGTGTTAGAGTTTGCAGATAAAGTTATGGAGTCTGTCTATTCCTTTTTAGTGTATCAGTCACATAGGTTAAATATATATTGCTATTCACTTTGGGCTTCTAGATATCTTGTCCAATGATGAGAGAGATCTCCTCTCACCCAAGTATGAGATTATGTGCTCAACTTCCTACTCTCACTTGGATTCCCATGATGAAACTCTGCCATGTCACTGCAATCTCACTTTGGATCAAAACAATAGGAACATTAGACTGTTTGCTTTCTTATTTATTTATATTTTTAAAATTTTTATTTATAAAAAGGAAACATTGACAAGACTATAGGATAAGAGGGGTACAACTTCGCACAATTCCCACCACCAGACCTTCATATCCTACACCCTCCCATGATAGCTTTGCTATTCTTTAACCCTCTGGGAGCATGGACCCAAGATCATTGTGGATGCAGAAGGTGGAAGGTCTGGCGTCTGTAATTGCTTCCCCACTGAACATGGGCGTTGACAGGTCTATCCATACTCCCAGTCTGTCTCTCTCTTTCCCTAGTGGGGCAGGACTCTGGGGGAGTGGAGCTCCGAGGCACGCTGGTGGGGTTGTACAGCTGCTCTGCTTTTCTACATGTAATGGATATTAAAACAGGGTAGAGAGACATACTTAAAAGTTGAAAACTCATCAAGAAATTCAACTGCATGGGAATATAATGGGATTTCTACAACATAATTCACATGTTCATAAAAAGAATTTAAAGGTACATTTAAATCTATTTTGAAAGTTTATTGAATCACATCTGTTATTGAATGCTTTCCCTTCCAGCTAGTTCAGAGACTTCTAGGTTAAGGTATCATCTTTGGGGAGAGCTTGGTGGTGGTCTGTAGTATAGTTTTCATTATCTGTAGATGTTTAGGTAGAAAGAAGGAGACTTCATCCTTATATAAACAGCTGTGGCATTATACATGACAAAAATTACTCTGGGACTATAAAGAGACCGATTGTAGGCTCAGTTACTTTGCTGCAGGGGATACTTAATCGTAGAGACCAAGATAAAACTCAGCACAAAGAGTTTCCAAAAAGAAGGATGAACAATCTGTATTTCATCCCCAACTCTCAAATTACACTTCATATCAAAATCAAGGAGAATTTAAAATGCCTTTTCCAACACAACACACACACACACACACACACACACACACACACAGTTTTACCCTTGCACACCACAAATTCATAACTGAAGACACACAGGCACACAGGGTATGCACATAAGAATGTATAAAACTTGTAAAAACTAAGGCAGTTCTCTTTTATGAGTAGTTACCACTAATTTTTTAATTAAAATGTATACATGAGAAACCAATAGGTGAAGCAGGGGGTCTGTAAACTATGGTTTAAGAATGTACTTCAAGAACAGAGGTAAATTGAGAGGGGAGGGGTAGATAGAGAGGGAGAGAAAGATAGACACCTGCAGACCAGCCTCACTGCTCGTGAGCGGGGGCTCAAACCCTGGTTCTTGGCATAGGTCCCCGCACATAGTACTATGTGCACTTAACCGGGTGCGCCACCGCCAGGCCCCAGCAACTTCATGCAGTATTGTGTGTGCACCTGTGTGTGCTGCATGTGTGTGTGAATTCATAAGTGTGTGTCTGTTTGCATTTTTGTAGGGAGAGATTCATTAGAATTACTGGTCCTCAAAGGGATTCATTATCCAAATCAGGAAATTAAAACTGATTGACAGTTTCTTTAATACCAGTCTGGAATGATTTCCTTAGTGGAAATGAATACTTGCATTTTATTGCATGTCCCCATGCAGTCTGATGTGACATACAGAGACAGCTTAATGGATGAAAGAAATAGAATAGCACAGGCTAGGGGGGATGGATCTACCTGCCAAAGCCATGTTCAGCAGAGAAGCAATTACAGAAGCCAGAACTCTCCAAAAACATTTTTGATCCACACTCCCAGTGGGGGAGAAGTGATAGGAAGAAGAGCATAAGAGGGCTCTCAACTCCAGTTTCATCAGGATCTACGGAGAGAAGAGGAATAAGAGGGACATGTGAATGTATTAATAGGGTCATGAGTGACTTGGAGAGGAAGAGATGATGGGACCTGGAAGAAAAAGGGTGCAGTTATGTACAAATGAAGACAGATAGTTTTAGAGATGACAGTTAACCCATTGTCTGCAACCTTAGGAGAACTGCTATGGCTTGCAATGGAGGGATAGGGGATTCAGAACTCTGGTGATGAGAATAGTGTGGAATTATATCCCTGTTAAAATGTAATTTTGCAAATCAATATTAAGTAACTAATAAAATTTAAAAAGTATCACTAAAAAAAAAAAAAAAAGAATAGCATCAGCTCAGACCACAGCTCAGTTTGGATTCGTAGCAATTCTAGAATAATGGCTTCAAACACTGACTGTTGGAGAGAGCCAGTTTCCATCTTGACAGCAGGTCACTTGACAGTGATCAAGTATAGCTACCACTAGAAATTAATTCTCATGAACAGCAGCCTGTGAGACAACAAAGTCGTTTGTACTTCAAGTTTGCTTAAACACCCAGAGGACCTGGGTTTAATTCCTAGCACCCTCGTAGGCAGGAGCTGAGAAGTGCTTTGGTCTCTGTCTGTATTTCTCTCTGCATCTCCCTCATTGAAGTAAAGTAAGGTGCTTTAAAAAATAACTTTCATGACTGTCATTCAGTAAACTGTGTTGAAAATGAAGATATTACAGCTGAAAGTGATCAATTCCTAGTTATCTTTGTTTTTCTCTGTTCTTGGGCTCGCCTGTAGCCATGGTGGTTAGATATTGGTAATAATGCTGACATTGTGCATCTGATCCCAGCTCCGTTCAGGTCTGTGACTGGATGCTGTCTGTGGTAGCTTCTACTGGTTGTTTTTATCACACTCATGTTTGTGTATATACACATACACAAACATATATATATATATATATATATATATATATATATATATATATATATATGTATGTTTATATATGTTGTACATATATACATTTTATTTGATAACAAATGTTTTGAATGTCTCTTTAAAATAATTTTAGATTTTTCTTTATTATGCCTATATGCTTAGTTTAATTTTGTTTTTCTTTACAAAGGTCTTTATGTTGTACATACCCTTAAGTTTGTAATATTTTTTCTTCTTGCTTAATTTATTAATTTACTCTCTTTTCTGATGGTTGACAAATAAGCATCTTTAAGGCGGTCATCTTTCATTTTAGTAAAACTTTGGCTTCTCAAACACACTTTGATTAGTTATTATTTTCTAAATACTTCTAGTTGTATTTTTAATCTCCTCCATAGATATGACTATTCTTTGGGGGGAAAATTAAATTTCAAAACAATTTGAATCACTTGACTGTCCTATCTTTGTTGTTTATTTGTCTTTAGGCAAAGGTAAGTCTTAGCCTTTCCAAGTTAAAAAAAAAAGAAAATCCGAATTTGATGACTATAGGCAAATAGAACAGTAACATAAAGACCATCCCTGGGAGCTGTGTCATTCATAGTGAAATTAGTCTCTTTGTGTAGAATAGCTGCAAATTCTACACAATGCTCGGGTGTGTTTAAGGAAAATGACTTGGTTAGGATATTCTTCCATAACTGTCTTTCTCCACCTAGTGCTTCTCCTCCACTTTCCCTCTCTGTATTTTAAAATCATAGGTAGTTTGGCTATTTTTCCTTATGAAAATAATAGTACCATGGGGAGGCTCATGGACATGATTCATTCTTACCTGAAAAGACCGTTTATAGTTTTCCCCTCAAGGGATAGATCAGAATAACCTTTCTCTAGGTTTATACTTAGGGCCTTGATTGTATTAGTCAGAGTTCCCTAGAGAAACAGAACCAACAGGATGTGGTGTGTGTGTGTGTGTGTGTGTGTGTGTGTGTGTGTGTGTGTGGCGGGAAATGGAATCAAGATTTATGGAACCTGACAAGTTCAAAATCTGCAGGATGAGTGGAAGAAGGTTAGAAACCCAAGAGTGTTCCAGTCTGAGGTCCATTGTCTGCACAATTGCTCCTGCCCTAAGCTCATCCTTTTAGTCATTCAGGTGATAGGATAAGGCCCACCCACAGGGTGGAGGATATTTTGCTGTAGTTAGATTTGACTATTTTAAGGGCTATTTTTTGATCCAAAGAAGACCTTCACAGGAACACTTAGAATAGTGTTTGACCAAATACTTGGGCAGCCTGTAACCCAGCGGATGTGGCATGTAAAATTGTCCACTTGAGAGCCCAAGAAAGTTTCAGGATAGCTTTCTTCACTAGAGTCACATACAGAAAACACATCAAACGTAAAATGAGTTGTTGACTTTGCTAAGATGCTCTAGTATAAACTGTCTTTTTGCTGGATTACTAAGAATAAGAAATCCCTACACAAAGAGAACTTATGAGTGAAGTATGTACCTCATGAGAAACTTGCAGTACTGAGAAAATCCCCAACGAGCTGTAATTCCCTTTAACTTGCATCCTCAGAGGTAAAACAGAAAAGAAGCTATGTCAGCAGGAAAACTAGATAATTTATACCAGCTACAAAAATTCCTTTATCCTGAATTTTGTCATAGTTCACCACATGAAGATCTCCTGTCTAGGTAACTGCTGATTCAGGAGCTACAATTCATTTGCAACTTTAAACAATATTTTAGACTGAATTCCATTTACTATTATATAGATAAGATTTCCTGTACCACCACTGCTTCTTATTTTATTTTGATAATATGTTTCTTACTGGTATCTTACCAAGGCAGATTTAACCCTCAGGCTAAATACCCAGCAAACAAGAAGTAATTTTACACATGTTAAAAAGATTATTGGTATTCAGTTAGAAAAGGCCTGTACACATTCTCTAGTGATGCATTTTCTTAAGCAGTGTGAGTATTTGGGAACAGAATAGAGCAGTCTTTTCTATCATTTCAGATGAACTACTCTTTAAAGTGTATTTTGCTCTCTCTCTTTCTCTCTCTCTTTTATTTCTGTTTATATGAGCTGAAAGCCTACATGAATAATGATGACTGTACCTTGGGCTTTGCACTAAAATATCCCATGCAAAGAAAGGCTTTTAGCTGCCTGTGTTCCCTAAGTATGTAAGTAACTTTGCAAATATGACCATTAAACCTTTTAACTGAGTATTGTCATAAAACCAGGCCTGGAAGCAAAAACTCCCTTTCAAATATCTTTGTTTTGAATGCTAAAGGTACCTTACCCATTGAATCTTTCAGATGTCTTTTTGTATTTTTTTTTCCTTTCCCATAAAAGAATTCCTGTACTTTAGAACGTAAGGCCATTATAACCCCTCAGGTAAATCTTGGATCTTTCAAAGTCTGCCCTTCAAAACCTCTGGACATACAAATCAACTTGAATGTCACAATTACAACTTTCACCCTTGACTTTTCATTTTCCTGTGCACTGTTGTGTTTTTAAATCTGTGACCAATCCTTTGGAGGGATGATTTTATTATTTTATCCCTGCCTGCTAGTTCTCTCTGAAGAGCAAGACATCCTTAAAGAACTTTGCAAATGCAGCTAACTATTTAGCTTTCTCAGAGTGCATCCCTCTAAGCATAAATCCACCAGCCACTCAAATAAACATATGAAAGAATGGAAAAGCATCTATTTCTATTATTTATACTTTGAAGCTATAGCGCCTCACACATGCACAGTTCTCTTGCTCTTTGGCCAGCCTTTTTATTCTTTTTATATTTCAATTATATGGGGGTGGGAGAGAGAGAGAGAGAGAGAGAGAGAGACCAACTGTACAGGAACTTCCTCCAGGGGCCATGATGTTCCCATATCGTGCCTGGGCTTGAAACCTGGGTCCTCTCATGGCAGAACGTGAGCCCTACCTGCTGGGCCATCTCCCATCCTTCCCTCATGATTGTAAAGGTAAGAGAACCCAAGACAGATGTTAACTGTGAAGCAGCAGCAGTGGAGGGGACGGAAGGGCACATGAGAGGAGCTGAGCTGTAGCATCTCCCTTTGCAACTCACCACTAGAGGTGGTGGCAGAATTCCTGTTTCCTATATTTAAATCTGTAGTTCCAGAAAACAGTCTGCAGGCTGAAAACCATAGTGATTATACCCCCAGATATGACATAAAATAAAAGCCTAAACCTGAAAGCAACCTAGGCGTCCAAGAACAGATGTGGCCTTTATACATGGTAGACTGCTACTCAGCTATTAAAGATGGTGGTCACCTTCTTCACCCCATCTTGGATGGAGCTTGAAGGAATCATGTAAAGTGAGATAAGCCAGAAACAGAAGGATGAATATGGGATGATCCCACTCATAAACAGAAGTTGGAAATATAAGAACAGAAGGGAAAACACAAAGTAGAACTTGGATTGGGTTTGTTCTATTGCACCAAAGTAAAGACTCTGGTTGGGCGGAAGGTAGTGGGGGAGAAGGACTTTTCAGGTCCTAGTGCATGATGGTGGAGGAGGACCTAGGCTGGGGTGAGAGTGTTTTATAGAAAACTGAGAAATATTACACATGTATTGGCAGATGTATTTACTATAAATCATTAATCCCTGCAATAAAAAAGAATGCCAATCTATACATAAGATCAATACATTATGGATCAGAACTAGTCTGTGTCCCAGGCTGGGAAATAATAATAGTAATGATAATCATTTCTGTTATTATTTAAAATGCACTGAACCTCCTTTAAGATAGTAGACTTCACCAGAGGTTATTATGGGATTAGAAGGACTTTTTTTTTTCTTTCACCAGAGCACCATTCAGCTCTGGTTCATGGTGGTGTGGGGTATTAAACTGAGGACGTTGGAGCCTCAGACATGAGACTCTTTGCGTGACCATTATGCTATCTACCCCCAACCTCAGAATGATTTTTTTAAAAATCCTATCACCAAGGAGCAGTGCATCATGGTTCTTCTGGTCCTTAGGACGGTGCTCAAGGGTGTCCCAGTAGCCTGCACACTGCAGGTTCTCAGCGGCTGAGCACCACAAGTTTCCTTCTCATGCCTGAGGAGTCTTCCTGCAACTTGGGAAGTTCACTGGGCAGCTGCACCGCTTGTGGTTCACAGTCCTAAGGGTCCTGGGACTGAGGAAGAGGCTGGTCCTGGGAGATCCGGGTGCATCACTTTCTCCTGAGGCAGCCAGACCTCAGACTCCTAAGAGAGTGCAAAGGAGGCTGGTGGGGAAGGGACTGTGTTGAGTTTTGTCTGGAGGACTCCCTAATCACTGCTAGTGTCTGTGCTACAACTAACAGGCTACTGTGCACTGCTTGTGTGGCAGTAGGACGACACTGAAAAAAATCTCATTTATTTTTCTTTTGATGTATATTTTTTTCATGAGGGAGAGAGGGAGAGATATCAGAACACCGCCCAGCTCTGTCACAGGTGCTGCCAGGGATTGAACCTGAGCCTTCTGGAGCCTAGGTCATGAATGCCCAGTGCTCCAATGCCAAGCTCTCCCCACACGGTCCCCACACGGTCCCCAGTCAGTCACACAGCATTACCCGATTGAAACAATTGCTCTGACGTAGCAAGGGTTTGTGAATTCTCAGCAATCTGAATCTGTTTACAGGTTCTCCTTTAAACCTCATCTGTTGCCCTTTTGGTTGGTTTTGCTGTTACTGCCTCTTTTTTGGGGGGGCCTCCAGGGTTGCTGGAGCTCAGTGCCTGCACAGCAAATCCACTGCTCCTGGAGGCCATTTCTCCCCATTTTGTTGCCCTTGTTATTGTTGTTATAGTTGTTGTTGGATAGGACAGAGAGAAGAGAGGGAGACAGAGGGGGAGAGAAAGATAGACATCTGCAGACCTGCTTGACTGCTTGTGAAGCGATCCCCCTGCAGGTGGGAAGCCGGGGGCTCGAACTGGAATCCTTATGCCGGTCCTTGCGTTTCAAACCATGTGCACTTAACCCGCTGTGCTATGGACTCACCTCCATGACTGCCTTTCTTTTGCATGTAGGAGAACAGTGGCAGAGAGATTATAATGACTTGTCCCAGGCCACACCATAAGCCAAAATTAAATAAATGAGTCCAGGTCAGTGGTTGTATTCTTCCTAAAAGCTTCTATTTCCGAAGTTACCTGCATCTGTACAAACAACATCAAATCAGTGTGGGATGAAACTAGGTAGAAGATGAAGAAGATTAAAGATATTTCCTCACTGACTAACACCCGTTCATGTAAGGACACATATTTAATCAGGAAATATGAAAAGAAAAAAATATATATCAGAATAAACCATTTCCTTAGACGCCTTATGCTATAACCTTAAATCATTCTTGGTATCACTAAAGAACAGAAGATGCAGCATTCACTGAAACTGCATCTTGTCACTCTCCAGCTTTTTCTCGAGTGGGGCACACTGAAACACTTAGCATCTTTCTCCTTTGTCTTCTGTCGTGTTAATCTAGCTTCCCCTTGTCATTTGTCCACTTCATTTCTGCATCCGCCCTCTGTTTCCTATCTACTTGACAAATTGTAGTGTTTTAAAGATACAGACTTGGTTACACACAGCTTCTCTGGAAATCACACATGAGTTTCTTTTTTCCTTTTTTTATTAGTATTTATTTATTTATTCCTTTTTGTTGTCCTTGTTTTATTGTTGTAGTTATTATTGTGGTTGTGACCGATGTCGTCGATGATGTTAGACAGGACAGAGAGAAATGGAGAGAGGAGGTAAGACAGAGAGGGGGAGAGAATGACAGACACCTGCAGACCTGCTTCACCACCTGTGAAGCGAGTCCCCTGCAGGTAGGGAGCCGGGGCTCGAACCGGGATCCTTCTGCCGGTCCCTGCGCTTTGCGCTACATATGCTTAACCCGCTGTGCTACCACCTGTCTCCCTCTTTTTTTCTTTTTTTTATGAGAAACTTTTGCAGAATGATTTCCTATAATTTTGCTTCCTTCTTCAAAGGAGTTTAAAAGTATAGTTGAGCTTATCACTAATTGCTAAGGATGAAGACTTCCCTACAAAAGCAATGAACTTCCTTCTTTATATTAAACACTTTCTGAGACAATCTGTCTTTTCCTAATGCACCACAAGAAAGTCTGTAAAGCTGGGTGATATTCAGTGCAGCTTTTGAATGAACCAGAGCCCTCTGCTTTTGCTCTGGCCCACTGGAGTCCACTCTGTGACTTGAGCCATGTTTCCCATGCATGGCTTTGTCGGATTCATAGTGTTTACATCTATCCCAGGGTCCCTCACCACATCACGTTTCAATGTAAACAACTGAGGTTTGTTTCCCTCTGTTGGAATTCCTGAATAGCAGTCCTGCCTATTACAGCGTTAAAGATGTGCCATGGCAGCTGCAAACACCTTTTAAAAAGAAACTTTGTGTGGCAAACTATCATATTTCATCTCCACTCTGGCAAACGACGCTCTGCTTCCTTGGCCCCAGTTCAGACTTCATTTTGCAAACCAACTTCCTGCGGCATGAGAATATACATTTTCCTGGGCCAACTATTCCAAAGTGGACATCAATTTGGGACACCTAGAATTTCCAAGCTCTCCAGCTTTTGGACATATGAGCATTGGAAATGCCAGATTTTCACAATCCATGCCAAACATCTGGGCTTTCGGAGGCTGCACGGTCAAGAGTCTCTGTTTCAGCATTTAAGTGCCAGGAGCAAGCGATCCATCGGAGACAATTACTCCCTGGCGAAGGGTCAACGCATAGCTCCACCTTCTCAGGCAGGCTCTCTGTCATCTGCTCAGCCTCTGAGAGTGGAAGGGAAGGTGGACCACAGGAAGGGGTGGGATGTGGGGAAGCTAGTGTTCACGCAGTGCGGATATTTGACAAAAGGGAAGCTAGCCTTTCATTATCCCCCCCCCCATTTTTGTTCTTTCTTTCTTTTTGTTTTTTTTTCCAGTTAATGCCTAACTGATTTTTTCTACTTTTCCATCTTTGAGGGGCTGGCAGTTGGGTTCCATTTGCAATCTGTTCCTTCTCAGGGATTTCAAAAGCTAGTAGTGTTATGAGATGGAAAGTAAAGACTAGCTTGGGGAGCGAGTATCAGAAAGAGCAGTGCGGGGACACATCTCTGGAGAGGATCATATTTGATGTGAGACCTGGATGAAAAATTAAATCAAAGAAGCCCTAAAAAGCTAGATGTGGAAAGCATTTCTGGTAGTGGAAAGAGCTCTTGCAAAGGTTTTAGAAGAGGAAATAATGTGTTTGCAGAACAGAAAAGAAGGCAAGTTACTTGAAAGGTTACTTGACTCACTCAGTAGATCATTCCTTTCTTCCCTGACTCTTTTAATGTTGGCAGTTGAGAGTTAGCTAGGAACCCTTCTTCTCAGGGTCATTACTCATTTTAAAACAATGGGACTTACAGAGATATCTGCTTCTAGGTAGTGAGATGTAAGGGGTATTGGGGGAAAATCTTTACCTTCAAAAACAATAGTGTCTCTCCCCTCCTTCTTCAAAATGGTTTAAAAATATAACTGAAGTCATCACTATTTGCTAAGAATTAAAACTTCCCTACAAAAGCAATGAACTTCCTTCATTATATTAAACACTATCTGAGACAATGTATTTTGTCGTAATGCATCACAAGAAAGTCTATTAGTAGTGTAGCTTTTGAATGAACATGAATATGAATTTTCTGCTTTTTCTCTGGCCCAGTTGAGTCCACTCTGTGATTTGAACATGCGAGAAGACAGCTGCAGACATTTTGTAGCCAAGAGGATATAGTGTGAGGACTGAGGTCTAGTCTACTAAGAATGTAAACATCAAAGTTAGCCTGCATCCTTGGTCACACTGACGTTTCAACTAATTCTGAGTTTAACTCTTTTTGAACACTTGGGTCAGTAAGTTAAATGTCTGTTAGGGCTGTTGTCCATTTGTGCGTTCGGTGCTTATTCTCAAGTAGAGTCTTCTGCTACAATGTCTTAGTTGAGATGGATATTCAGTCGCCTAGACAGTTTTGGCTTTACTTTGGCTTGCTTCTTCCCTGTTGTTCTTTGAGCCGTATTGTGACTGTGCACATAGGAAAATTCTGCATCAGAGTTAAATCTGCCTGGAGAGGTCATAGGTTTTATGCAGCTAAGTTACCCTGAACTTCTGATCATTTACTTCTCTATCTAGAGTTGAAAATTGACAGGATTTATAATTGCTTATGATGGAATTAGGAGATAGACTGTTTTCCCTGCCGTCATGCAAGAAGTCCTCCTTTCCCTCTGACACCGGTATTAAATTAGCATTCTCCTCTACGGGCCTCTATGAAAACAGTGGAAGTAACTAGAGTTACAATCTAGTCCAGTCTATTTGAAGAAGAGACTCAAGTAGGTCAAGCGGGATTATTTGAATTACTTTTTTTAAAAAAATCATTTTTCTTTAATTAATTAATTAATTAATTGGATAAAGACAGAGAGAAATCGAGAGGAAAGGGGAGATAGGGAGAGAGACAGAGAGACACTTGCAGCCCTGCTTAACCACTTGCAAAGCCTCCCCCCACCCCATGCAGGTATGCTGGGGACTTGAAGTCAGGTCCTTACACATTGTAAAAGTGTGCTCAGTAAGGTAAGCCACCGCCTGGCCTTTGTTTGTCTTAGTCTCCTGTTTTGTCAAGAGCAGCATCCACTTTATTTTGCTGATCCACTCCCCTCCAAGAAAATACATTTTATTTAAAAGTCAAAATGGGTTTGTTTCCTAAGTATAACAACATAAGAGTTTCTTTTTGTCTCTTAATCTTGATTTATACCCCATATTTAAAAAGCAAACCCTGAAAGCAAAGACCATAGGGATAGGAGGGCTAAAACACAGACAGGACCTCAGTTGGAGCCATATGGTCTGGTGGCATTTAGTTTATAGCAACAGAGATGCAGGTGGAATCAAAGAAAATAACTTAGAAGGACTTGACTATGTTAGTCATTCTTTCTCTCACCTCGTTTTGCACAGAGGCAATAGATGCTTCCGAAGGAAGCAACGCGTGAGGATTGGGGATGTGATCATGAGATATTCACGTGGATGGCAGAGAGAGGGCATGCAAGGTGGAGATAGGGGTGGTGAGCCTATGTGATGATGACGGAGTCCAGGGGAACAGGTGTTATAGAGGCACACCAGGCATATTCCAGGCTTGAGCATTTTCAGGTGTTTCTCTGTGGCTGGAGTGGGCCTCCTCCAGAAGCCAATGAGAACAGCCACTGCTTCTTTGGGTGTGTGATCAAATGCCGTTGTCCCAGTAACTTATTCCGTGACAACTCTGTCCCTCTGCTTTGTTTTCCCTTATAGTCCTTAGAACCATTTGCTATATTATATATTTGAATGATTTTATTTTATTTTATCTGTTTTGTTTATCTATGTACTCCTATTTGAAGTCACTAAATTTTGCAAAAGTAGGATTTTGTTTTATGTTTCCTGCTTTTTTCATTGCTGTAGACCTAGCACACACACTAATGTTAGAAACATAACGTGGGAGTCGGGCGGTAGTGCAGCAGGTTAAGTGCACGTGGCTCAAAGCTCAAGGACTGGTGTAAAGATCCGGGTTCAGGCCCCTGGCTCCCCACCTGCAGAGGAGTCGCTTCACAAGTGGTGAAGCAGGTCTGCAGGTGTCTATCCTTCTCTCTCCCTCTCTGTCTTCCCTTTCTCTCTCGATTTTCTCTCTGTCTTATCCAACAACGACAACAACAATAATAACTACACCAATAAAACAACAAGGGCAACAAAAAGGAATAAATAAATAAATATTTAAAAAAATAAACATAACATGACATTAACCATAGAACATAAGGGCCCAGGTAGTCACCAATAGTGAGGGAGTGCTCAGAGAAA
The DNA here is from genome assembly GCF_950295315.1 of Erinaceus europaeus. Taxonomy (NCBI): domain Eukaryota; kingdom Metazoa; phylum Chordata; class Mammalia; order Eulipotyphla; family Erinaceidae; genus Erinaceus; species Erinaceus europaeus. Next base: position 5,250,271 of record NC_080180.1, on the reverse strand, counting down.
ACAGAACCAAGGTGGACACTGAGAAGAGGGAGCCAGATAGAACAACGGGGCATCAAGTAAATCAAGTGCCATGGTAGACAAAGGGGAAAAAGTGTCGAGATGAAATAACTCGGGGGCCAGGTGGCAGTACATCTGGTTAAACATACATAATACAGTATGCAAGGACCTGGGTTCAAACCCCTGGTGCCCACCTGCAGAGGGAATGTTTCAGGAGCAGTGAAGTAGGGCTGCAGGTGTCTCTCTGTCTCTTTCCTTTGCTATCATCCCCTTCCCTTTCAATTTCCCTCTTTCTCTATCCAGTAATAAATAAAAATTAAAAGAAAAGAGATTAAAATAATAACCAAAGCAATCAGACTGCCATAAAGAGACTAAGAAAGAGAGTGGACATGCCCACTAGATGAAAGTAGAAATAGATTTTAACTTGAATTAGGAAAAAGTCCCCAGGCATCATGCATTCTGACATATGCATGTTAAGATCTCTTTGGAAATCTGGTTCTTACAATAAGGCAGGAAGTTAGGAAAAGCTACAGGAGCATCTGTTCTCATGAGATTTTCCGACTTGAATCACAAGCTAGAGGAAATGTGGATAGTTTGGATAAAGTTCAGATACACATCTGAACTTTGGCTATTTAAACCAAACTGAATACAATATGCTACAGTTCATCTTCTATAGTAAAATAAATAAATAAATAAATAAGTAAATAAATAAAACTTTCATTTTAGAATGTTGACCACAATGGTTTTGACACCAAACATTTACTTATTAACTGTTCACATCTGTTCTGCAGTGGAACAAAATACATAGACTTTCTGATCTCAATAGATTTGTTAGAGGTGGAATTAAATAAATCTTTTGTCAATGGTTGCCTGGTGTTTAGTAAACAAATGTGTTTACATATATTTTTATCTTAGTAGTTGTAGTCCAGTGAAATGTGAAAGTGCAAACAAAGGCAGTAAGATACTGAGCTTTATTCTAAAGTTCTCCCAGGCATAGATCAGTGAGTATGTTGACTTCAATATGAAACAATGGTTCACTACTGAGTTTTATGAATTTAACAGACATTTGTCTTTCACCTGGACTAGACAAGGCCAACTATATGGAATATAAATTGTGTGTTGGGTTGCATTTCGTTTGATGCAGAATACAATAATTTCCTTTGTTTATATAATGTTTTGCTGAACTTGGTCTATATTTTAAAGCAATCAACAGATAATGTACAGTCTGGGAACCAACCCAATGGGAAAAGGGCTTAAATACAAAGTATAAATCAAAATTGGTGAACATTTTTTGGTTTGGCTAACACCTTAAAGCAGTTTTCAAATATTTAGATTCAGCAAAATCTTCAATGTGTATTGTGCAGACCCGCCCTCTCCTCTCCTCTTTTTTTCTTTTTTACCTGACATGCATTGACTAGAAAGTAGGATCTGTAAATTTACTTTTATAGCTAATTGATATCATACCTCATAAAATCTATACTGTCTGGAACTCCAATTTTTATAAGTAGTAGCTTTTAGAAGGAACACTGCAAACAGAACCCTTAGGCTCTAAGTTAATGAGGCAGTCTAATTGGTAATTGTGTTATTTAGCTATACAAAACACTCTTCTATCTTGAATTGCATTATATTAAAGCAGGAGGTCAACTCTTGAAGAAACCCTAACGTATGTTTTAAAAACAAGTCGGCATATTCTTCACTAATCTTTAGAAAGCTTTTTGTAGTTACTGCCATCTTAGTTTTCAAGAGCCTGGCATCTTAGAAAATTTAGTTCCAGACAAACTCAGCAAGTAGGGTTATAAGCAATGGTATTGTTCTGGCATGAGGAAGAGTCAAACACAACTAGTTTATGAAGTCAGGAAGGGCATCTGTCCTACTTCCCGGCTGCTCTAGGGAGAGAAAAAAAAAATCAAAAGTTATTCTTAAAAATTACATGATGAAAAAGGATAAAGGGAAACCTGGAAAAGGTTTGAAATGCCCAAAGAGGAAGGTCTGTGAATCAGCTAAGAAGGATGACAAGGCTGGAGGCTCTTGTACTTAATGATGTTCTATCTTAGATTTTTAAAAAATCCTCCTTAGGAAGTTAATATTTAAAAATTGTGTGGAATTTAGTCATTAAATAATATTAGAGACACTGCAGATAATTAATCTGTAACTTTTTATGTAGAGGTTTTACAATGTCTTTGATGATAAGGAGATCACTGCTAGACCTACACTTTGGGAGGTTAGCTGTATCTGATTGATACAATTTGGTTTTACTGTAAAGGCATCCCTGAGGATTAAGAATTATGCCAAATGGCTAATGTTGTCAGAGAGAAAAACTTCAGGGTTACCTAAAGGACCTTGAGGTTCCTGTTTCCCCTAAAGTTTTTAAAGTATTCTGAGAGGTCTTTGTACTTAACTAGATAACAATGTAACTAACAAACAATAACTAGCAGTGGTTGTTGTTGATAATATCTATGAAGACTGTTTGAATGTAGCTATCCTGCTGGTAAGGACACAGAACTCTGGTGGTGGGTGAGATGTGGAATTATACCCCTGTAATCTATGATCTTGTAAACCATTATTAAAGCACTAGTTTTTTTTTTTTTTTTTTAAGGTTCCTTTTAAGTTATTCTTCTCCTTGGGGGCAAGGGAGAAGTAAAACAAACAAACAAACAAACAAAACTAGCTGTCTTAGATTCTGACATTTCTTTTGAATAACTGTAATAGACTTTTATTTTAATTTGTAAAAAAAAGAAGCACACACCCAGAAACAGTATTCCAGTAAACTATAAAGGAAAATGGAAACTAAGGAAAGAGAGAAATGAACAAGAATGACACGATGGAAAAAGAATCTGATCCAAGGCTTCAGGAAGGTAAAAGATTTAGGAAAAGAGAAGGGAAGAGAAAACTGAGTGGTTGACAAAAGTTAAGATGTCTGGGCCTTGCAAGATGACGCACTGGGCAAGCTGTCTGCATGACTGTGTATGTGGCCCAGGTTGGAGTCTCAGTACCCCATGGCAGCACCAGAGCAGTGCGAGGGCTGTTCACGTCCCTTGTTCTGGTGTTCTGTTGGAGCTTTCTTTTCATTGCTCTTAGTGTGTTTTATCTTGTAGCTTCCTGTTACTACTGCTCTATATGTATGCTTATATTTCAAGTAGGTTTACATTCACTAACTTGTAACTGGGTCTTGTTTTTGATTTTCTCTGACAAGACTACCATTTAGTGTATTTAGGACACTCACACAATAATGATATTATTGATGTATTTGGATTCCATTCTGCCATATTTATGAAAGTTTCTTGACTTGCTTTTTGTGTTTTGTGTGTCATCTGCCACTTCACCCCTGTGAGAATGTCATATATCAGAAATGACAGCAACAACAACAAATGTTGGAGAAGTTGTGGGTACAGAGGAACCCTCGTGCACTGTTGGTAGGAATGTCAATTGGTCCAGCCTCTGTGGACAGCAGTCTGGAGAACTCCCTCAAGGCTAGAAATGGGCCTATCCTATGACCCTGCAATTCCTCTCCTGGGTAATCTATCCTAAATAATCATACACACCCATCCAAAAATATTTATGTTTATAAATATTTTTATATTTATGTTTATGCACAGTTTATAATAGCCAAAACTTGGAAGCAACCCAGGTGCCCAACAACAGATGAGTGGTTTATATACATAATGGAATACTACTCAACCATTAAAAATGGTGAATTCCTGGATGGAGCTTAAAGGAATCTTGTGAAGTAAGATAAGCTAAAAACAGAAGGATGAATATGGGATAATTCCACTCATAAATAGAAGTTGAGAAATAAGAACAGAAGGAAAAAACACAAAGCAGAACTTGGACTGGGTTTGGTGTATTGCACCAAAGCAAAGGACTCTGTGGTGAGTTGGGAGGGGAGTGTTCTGGTCCTAGAATAGGATGGAGGAGGACCTAGGTGGGAGGGTTAGAGTGTTATGCAGAAAACTGAGGAATGTTACACATGGACCAACTACTGTATTTACTGTCGACTGTAAACCTTTAATCCTACCCATAAAAAATGCTTATTTAATTTTGATTTTTTTGTGTTTTTCACTTCATCTGCCTTTTATATTTTTAAATAAGCTTCATATATTTTCTCTCCTTTATCTAGTCTATGAACTGTTTCTTTTATTTAGAGTGAAAGAAATGATTGACAACATGAATTCAGTAACTCATCTTTACCAGACATTACTCTGGTAGATATTTAGCAAATTATTTCAGCTTTTTCCCATATGTCTTTAATTCATCTTGATTTCTTGAATATCTCAAATGCTTTCCCAAAACTAAACACATGAATCAACCATTTCTGCTGTCTAAAACATTCTTGTCCAATCCCTTCCCGTGGCTGCTGGCTCACCTTCTAAACCATAGCATACAGCAAACACCTTGTCAGAGAGGTGGTCTGGGCTCATTAACTGCCAGTTGGTTGTTTTCCTGCCCCTGTTTATTTATTTGCTTACTATTATAACTGTCATTGCTATTTCTCCTTGAATCATCTTAAATTCTCTTGGAGCATCTCATAAGATGTATAATTAATTGATGTCTTGGTTTGTTGTCTGGCTATATAGACTTAGCTGTGTAGAAGATATTTCTGGGGGCTGGGTGATAGCAAAGCAGATTAAATGCACATGACACAAAGCAAGGACCGTTGTAAGGATCCCAGTTCAAGTCCCCAGCTCCCCAGTCTGCAGCAGGGTCGCCTCACCAGCAGTGAAGTGGGTCTGCAGGTGTCTTTCACTCCCCCTCTCTGTCTTCCCCTCCTCTCTTGATTTCTCTCTGTCCTATCCAACAGCAATGAAAACAATAACAATAAATACAACAACAAGGGCAACAAAGGCAACAAAAATGGGGGAAAAATGGCCTCCAGGAGCAGTGGATTTGTTGTGCAGGCACTGAGCCCCAGTGACAACCCTGGAGGCAAAAATAAATCAATAAAAAAGAAGATATTTCTATGACAGTTAACTGATTTAGTCACTGAGTTCTTGAATGAATATTAAACATTTCTCTTTTTATTAAACAGTGAACCCATGTCAGTGACTTTGGGAGAATCACTGCCATTCCCAATGGAGGGAATAAGAACACAGAACTCTGGTGGTGGGAATGGTGTGGAATTGTACACCTGTTATTTTGCAATTTTGTAAATCATTTTTTTTAAAGTTTACCTTATGTCAATGCTAAACAGGAATCTACTTTATACTCACATAAATGATAAGAGCCTGAATTGTTTAAAAATCTCCTTTGCTCCCTTTATGTGTACTGGGTAACTTCAGCTCTTTTTTAAAATATTTATTTATTTATGTGGTTCCCATTTGTTTGCCCTTGTTGTTTTATTGTTGTAGTTATTATTATTTTTATTAATATCAGCGTTATTGGATAGGACAGAGAGAAATGGGGAGAGGAGGGGAAGAGAAATTTAGACACTTGCAGACCTGCTTCACAGCCTGTGAAGCAATCCCCTGGCAGGTGGGGAGGCGGGGGTTCGAACCAGGATCCTTAACTCCAGCCCTTGCGCTTTGCGCCACGTGCCCTTAACTGGATGCACTACTGCCCGACTCCCATAACTTCAATTCTTAATCAGTAAGGTCAGGTACCGTGTGGTAAAGTGATCTTCAGGCATAGTTTACAAGTCAGACACAATTATAAAAATTATTAGCATTATCCTAAGTAACAAGTCATTGAATCCAAAGGCAGTTTCTTGAGTTATTGTCATAATTCTGTGTTTGTTTTAGCTTTTCAGAAGTCCCTTTATTTTCTCAACACAAACATTGGAAAATTTGAGAGTTGATGATAGAAAACTCTTGTAAGATTTACTCTGAGCTCAGACAGAAATTCAGATACTCGTTCAAGACTTATCTTACTCACTGAAGCATGCCACCTTGGCATGACTAAAAGCCTGTAGTTACTAACTCCCCCATGAATTTTCTAAGTCATTCTTTTACTGCAGATGCATTTTGGAGTCTCTCTAAAAGATGTAGACATGAAACCCAAATATGAACAATGGCTAACAACTTCAGTTTCTAAAAGTTTCGGTAGGAATGGCTTAGATTTTCAAATTCAGATAAGTGAATATTCAAGTATTATTCAATTGCATCTTTTCCTGTTGACAAGTATAATTGATGGAAAATATGCTTGCAAGTCATGTGTTCTCTCTTCTCACCAAAATATGTGAATTATAACTGGAATTTTCTGGTTTGGAACCAGCGTGAACTTGAATTAGGAAATTTAATTAAATGTGAAGCAGCGGAGAAATTGTGTCGGTGAGGAGGTAAATGGAGCTGAAGTCTTATACCCTGAGAGTCTATGCAGTGTTTATGCTTGAATCGGCCAGATTTTGAGTCCCTGTATGCCACGTGATAAAGCACAATATGAAAAGTCAGCTTCTGTCTTAGTCATCTATTCATATACACTATAGTAGCCTGGGATGTTAAAGAAATATTTTAGTAACACCGCAAGAATTGCAGCCAACAGTCTTTTCCTGGTTATGTGCAAAATAAACAGTGAGTGGGAAGAAAACTTAATGAGTAGGAGAACTTTTAAATTTTTATAACTATAACTTTTGGGTATTGGAGGAGGAAATGAGCTTAAATTGCTAGGCTGTTAATGAAGTCTGGCTTTGTTTAGGTCAAGTATCATTGCACTGAAAGAATAGGCACCCATACTTTACCACGATAAGATAGCAGAATAGTCATTTCTAATTTGGGCACACGCATTCAAATATTTCTAATTTGGGCACAAGCATTAAAAGAACTATTTGTGGATTGGAAACTGGAAGAGGTGGAAACCAAGAGAGGAATTTCAAGACAAAGAGGGTGCAGATACCACTGAAGAGAAGTCTGTGTATCAATCTGTACTCAGACAAATTACAATAGAAGAACTGGGTTTCCTTTATCTTTTTTTAAATTAGTGATTAATAGTGGGCTACGAGACTGTAAGATTACAGTGTGTATTTCTACATCACCTATGTTCTGTATCCCCATCCTTCCGCCTCCCAAGTATAACCTTAAGGAACCAGGTATCTTTTCTTTTCCTTCCCTCCTTCCTTCCTTTCTTTCTTTCTTTCTTTCTTTCTTTCTTTCTTTCTTTCTTTCTTTCTTGCCTCCAGGGTTACCACTTTATTTTTATTATTATTTTTATTTACTATTAGTATTAGCTATTATTTATTTTATTTACTGTTGTTGTTGCTGCTGCTGTTGTTATTGCTGGATATGAAAGAGAGGAATTGAGAGAGGAGGGGAAGATTAGAGAGGGAGAGAAAGATAGACACCTACAGACCTGCTTCACTGATTGCAAAGTGACCCCATTGCAGGTGGGGAGCTGGGGGCTTGAACAGGGATCCTTTTTGCCAGGCCTCGCACTTTACACTATGTGTGCTTAACCTGGTGTGCTACCACCCAGCCCCCAGAAACCAGGCTTCTTATACCCAATATTATTTTGTTCATAATCTTCCAAGATAATTGTATGCCTTAATATCTCCTAGTGTGCATGTATCATTGTTCTTTCAGACACGGAGAATAGTTGTTTCATTCACTTGTTATAAAGCTCATATAGTGGCCAATGATAATTACTTTAGTCAAAATTTTAAAATTAAGAGTATCATTGTATCCATATATATTGTTTTATTCAATTAAAATTTTTTGTTTATATATTCTCAAGTTGACCCAGAGATGTCCTGCAGAAAAAGTTCAGTGGTACTCTTTTTTTTTTTATTTAATGTATTTATTTATAAAATGGAAACACCGACAAGACCAGAGGATAAGAGGCATACAATTCCCACCACCAGAACTCTGTATCCCATCCTCTCCCCGATAGCTTCCTATTCTTTAACCCTCTGGGAGCATGGACCCAGGGTCATTATAGGATGCAGAAGGTGGAAAGTCTGGCTTCTGTAATTGCTTCCCCATTGAACATGGGTGTTTGCAGGTCGATCCATACTCCCAGCCTGTCTCTCTCTTTCACTAGTGGGGCGGGGCTCTGGGGAAGCAGGGCTCCAGGACACATTGGTGTGGTCATCTGTCCAGGGAAGTCCAGTTGACATCATGGTAGCATCTGGAACCTGGTAGCTGAAAAAGAATTAACATATAAAGCCATACAAATTGAATCTAAAGGCTGGAATATTGCAGATGAAGATTTGGGGTCTCCGTTTGGAAATATCAGCAGTACTCTTATGCCCCTGCCCACCCCCCTAACTCACAAGCTCACAAATTCCCATAGGGTCAAGGAGCTCATGGCTCCAGTGCTCGAAACCAGGTCAAATGACCTGCTTATTCTACTTCAGCTTTCCCGTTCAGTCATTGGTATCTTCTCTTTCTTTTTCTTATTGCTAATAATTTAACAGATCCAGCCAAAAAGGTCAGGTTCTAGATGATGCCTATGCCTCTGCTTTTCAACTCTGGTGTGTTTTGCTGAGCCTTCACCCCACCACCTCTACCTTCTCATCCTTTCTCTGGGTCCAGGGAGGTTTGTTTCCAATGAGAGGGCAGGGAAGGAGTCAAGACAACATTTGTTTCTTAACCAAGATGGAAGTCGGCCTGCATCCTGAAAAATAATCACATGTGACCTATAGAAGAGTGTAAATACACAGTTGGGTTCGTTTCATTAAAAATTCATCTGCAGTATCATTCAGCCTTTCTCTAGCTGAGAAATAGCAATGTGGTATTGTAGAGAGCCAGGCTCTGGACTCTTTTGATAACTGAGGTTTTAATCCTGTCCCCATGACTTCTTACCTAGAGAGAATCATATTCACTCTTCCATTTTAAAAAATATGATGGTCAACAATCTCTTTTACAAACTACAGGGGAATCCCATCATCTTTATTATCAATTCACCTTCCTGCCTAAGAAGAAACATATTCTTTATAACTGCATCTAACTTTGCACCTCTCTTTCTTTTCCCTACTGACTAAATACACACAAGCACGCACATACACATAGTAACCACACAGTATGCATCTTGAAAACAGTTTACGAAAGAAAATTCTAGTATATTATAAAATAATGAAAGCCAAAAACATCATTTGTCACATGAACTATTTTAAAGTTCATGACTTTAAAAACTATGGTGATTCTGAAGGGGGACACAGAACTTTGGTTGGTGGTGGAAATAATGTGGACTTACAGCTCTGTGATCTTATAATCTTGCGAAACACTATTAAATCAAATTATATTAATTTTTTAACTATGCACTAGGGGTTGGGGAGATGTAAAATGTCTTCACAGCAGAGATGCACACCTGAAGCCCCAAAGGCCTCAGGTTCAATTCCTAGCACTAGCAAATGCCAGAACTAAGCAGTCCTCTCGTCGCTTTTTCTCTCTCCAAAATAAATCTTAAAAAATACAGGGAATGGGAAAGATTAATGAGTCTCATTTCAGAGAAACTATTGGGATATTGTTTATATATTATGATGAGATTCTAAAGGAGACCATCTTAATGGGGAAAAAAAAACAGAAAGAAAGATGGGGAGCATAGTTATATAGGTGAATGTTAACTTGTCCTAACTTAGATGTAGTAGAAGCTGATTAATAAGGAACTAGAGTGATTCATACTCAAAGACTCAGCAGTCATCATTAGTCAATAAATGGATATATTACCTTGACCAAGTCTTACACTCTTAATGTCTTAAACTAGATGTTTGTTATTCCTGGCCTGAACCTTCATCTTGATTATTGAATAATTAGTGGATAAATAAGTACAGGATAATTTATTTAGGGTAAGGGAAAAAGTGCAGTGGTAGCACACCAACCTTGCACACTTGAGGCCCCAGGGGTCTCAGGTTCAATTCCTGGCACCACCATATCCAGAGCTGAACAGTGCTTTGAGTTCTCACTCTTTCTGTGGATCTCTCTCATAAAAATAAATAATAAAAAAAAAATTGTGGGTATAATTTTATTTATTTATTTATTTATTTATAAAAAGGAAACATTGACAAAACCATAGGATAAGAGGGGTGCAACTCTATACAATTCCCACCACCAGAACTCCGTATCCCATCCCCTCCCCTGATAGCGTTCCTGTTCTTTATCCCTCTGGGTCTGGGCCCAGGATCATTATGGGGTGCAGAATGTGGAAGGTCTGGCTTCTGTAATTGCTTCCCTGCTGAACATGGGCATTAGCAGCTCCATCCATACTCCCAGCCTGTCTCTCTCTTTCCCTAGTGGGGAAGGGCTCTGGGGAATCGGAGCTCTGGGACACATTGGTGGGGTTGTCTGTCTAGAGAAGTCTGGTTGGCATCCTGCTAGCATCTGGAGCCTGGTGGCTGAAAAGAGAGTTAACATATAAAGCCAAACAAGTTGTTGACTAATCATGAACCTACAGGCTGGAATAGTGCAGATGAAGAGTTGGGGATACTCCATTTTGTATATAGCTAGTAGGCTTATTTTAGTTATATTCCAAAGGGCCTGTGGCTATACTAGTATTTTTTTTCCCCTGAGCCTGAAATCTGATATACAGGTGGATCCAAGTTATTGTCTGGGGAGATGATGTCATGGCTGGAAAAGGACCAGAAAGCTGGATCAGGGAAGAGAGTAGCTCCCTAATATGGGAGAGGGGTATCAATATTGTTGACTGTAAACCCCATCGACTTGATTTGGTCGGGCCCATAATCAGTTTAGGAGCCTATGTGACCTCTGCATCTCTGTAGATCTGAGCTCACATTCTGTGGTCATGAGTAGGAACATTCCAAGCTGCCCCAATATCGACCCATCTTCCTCAGGTGTAGCATAGAGTATGTTATCCATCCTCTCTTCAGAGAATGGAACATTCTCTACTATTGTTGATCCAAGTTGAGGGCAAGGTCCTATGTGCTTCTACAAAGAAATCTATTCTGTTGTTTCTGATAGAGATGACTGGCAATATTAGGGAGAGGGATTTATTCCAGTTCTAGGCCCATCAAGTCTGTTTGGGAATCTCAGGACTCCCTGACTAGGGCCCCAGCTGATGGGGTGGCCTGATAGTGACTAAAGAGTCATCATTAAAGTCTGCCAGTCTCTTGTCCTTATTCAGCTTTTGCAGTCCTTGCTTTGATAAGGCTAGCTTTGGAGTGAGTGAGAGAACTGTAATAGGAAGTAGGTGAGGAGAGTACCTAAGTCTAAGTAGATACTATTTCATTATGAACTTTATACTGACTCACTGAAGACTATTGTTTATTTTTGCTTTCAGGTATATATTTTGCCCTAATTTATGGATACATGTGGACATATGCTCTATCTCACGGGACCTGGTCTATATCTAGGTTTTGGGACTTTGTTAGGAAGTGAACCACCTGGAATGGAATTAGAGAATCCTATGAAAAGAAAGGTCTCACCAGAGTAATGAGGGTGAAGGGTTGACATTCCATGCCTGATGTCTCTGGACCCAGTCTAAAGTGAAGCATGCTGAGGTGGTACTCGTTGCGTTGATTAGGTTGTGATCAGCAGATGCAATATCATATGGTATGAATTTAGAGAAGCATTCAGGAAAGTGAACCCCACCCTAGAGGTTCCAGGACTGGGGGAAATATAGGCTCTATAGAGGAAGTTGGCGGTTCCTGCTGTCTTAGGGTTAAGAAGGCAATAGATAGTTATTGCTATAATCACATTATTTGGCAGTTGGGTTGACTTTGAAAAATTCCTTTGTTAGGATTTTCTGTATCATAAACAACATCACCATAATTTATGTCCTTTGACATTATTTGTATATAACTGTGCCACCGGTTTCAATAAATAACATTTTCTAAAAATTCAAGTAGAGGTAGAGAAGGAAAGAGGGACACAGAGAGAGGGAGCGACATCACAGCAGAACTCTGCTCGACCACTTGTGAAGTAGTCTTTGCTGCCATGCATGCTGCTTCCATGTGGTGCTGAGGCTGTGAACGGAAGTGTTTACACAGTGCTGTCTAAGCTGTCTCCTAGGGCCCAAATAAATCAATCTTTAGGAAATCTTTAGATAAAATAAATGCACTAGAGGGGGGGTTTCTATTTTGATAATAGATATTGCTGCAGTTAACTCATTTTGGCTTTTGAAAAATTAATTAGGGCTGTTTTATTTTTAAGATTTCATGTGAATTGTTACCACTGCCCTCTCTTTAAGGGCAGCAAAAAACATTAATTTACTCAGGCTCTCGAATTATTTTTTTGGCATCATAGCATAGGAATAATTATAAAAATTAGAACTGAAAAGAAATCAAAGGACTCAGTTTTACCCAATTCAAGCAGATAACTTTGAGAATCACAGGTGTGTGCATAAGAAGTCACGCTGAGACATTTCAGATGCCAAGTCTACTGATGCTGGCGGCGGCTCTCACTCTGGGGTGGTTATGTAACGGGAGGGTTTTTTTTTTTTTTTTTTTCAAACAATGTACCTTGAGTCTGATAATCCCTGTGCTTCACTCCCTTTTCACAGCATGTCCCGCAATAATTAAAATCACAAGACAAGCAAAGGCATAGCCAGAAAAATAGGCAATGAGAAAACACAATAATGTTTTTTAGCTTTTTTCATTTAGAATTGCTTTTTTCTCCACTTTGACTAGATTACTTAGTTGATTCAGTGTGTGCTTTTCTCATTCTGTAATCATAATTTTAATGTCTAAATTACTGTGGTTAATGAGGAGAATCCCCCCCTGACACCCTGTATATTTTTGCTGTGTGATTTCTGGGATGGTGAAATCACTGGCTGAACACACTAGATATGACCTTAAACAGTGAATTTCATTTTCCAGAATCTGACACTGTACCTGTCACTTTTTTCTCTCTCCCTAAGTGGTCAGTGTTTTAGTTTGTGCTCACAATACCTTTGAAATAGGTATGGCAAGGACTTGACACTCTGTGTTCACAAACAGAATAATCATTCTCCAAAGATACTAAACAGACTATCTAAAAATTCATGTGAAACCACAAAAATCCTCGATTAGACAAAACGTACCTGAGCAAAAGGAGGGACAATGGAGGTGTTATCCTCCTTTACTTTATACTACAAACAATAGTAGTTGAAACAGTGTGGTGTTGGAACATAAGTGAGCCCTTAGACCAGTGGAACATGATAGACAGCCAATTCAATGGGCAAGGGCAGGGGATTCTTTAACAAATGGTGCTGGGAAAACTGGACAGTCGTGTGTAGAAAAATGAAACTAGGGGCTAAGTGGTGGTGCAGCTGGTTGAGCACACGTGTTATGAGAAGGGACCCTGCTTTGAGTCCCTGGCCCCCACCTGCAGGGGCAAAGCTTTGTGAGTAGGTATCTCTCTTGCCCTCTCCCTTTCTGTCTCCTCCTACCCTCTTGATTTCTGCTTGTCTCTACCTAGTAAATAAATATAATTTAAAAAAATTAAAAGGAAGGAAAAAAATGAAATGAAACTAAACCATTACTGAACACCACACACCCGAGTTAATTCAGAATGGCAAAAATCTGGATATTAAAGCTGAAAGTATAAAATACATAGACTAAAATATCAGTAAAACACTTCAGGACCTTAACATCAAAGATATACTTGGAGACTGAACACCCCGGGCAAATGAAACTGAAACAAGATTAAACATATGGGAATATATCAAATGCAAAAGCTTCTACCTTTCAAAGGAAAACTCCAAAAAGATAACAGGCGATCCAGAAAGTAGGAGATATTTGCACATCACACATATGACAAGGGATTGATAGCAAACATCTATACAGAACTCATACAGTTCAACAACAAAACATAACCCAATAAAAAGATGGGCAAAATACCTGAATAGGGGCCAGGAGATGGCACACCTGCTTGAGCACACATCTTACTTGTGCTAGGGCCGGGGTTTGAGCCCCTGGTCTCCACCTGCAGGGGGCAAGCTTCACAAGTTGTGAAACAGTGCTGCACTTCTCTCTCTCTCTCTCTCTCTCTCTCTCTCTCTTTCTCTGGCTCTCTCTCTCTCTCTCTCTCCCCCCTTTCCTTCTTGATCTCTGGCTGTCTCTATCCAATAAATAGAGATAAAAAGAAAAATATGTGAATAGAAAGTTTCCCAAAAAAGATATACATATGGCCCATTAAAATCACTAATAAGGAAAATGTTAAAACACACACACACACACACACACACACACACACACACACACACACACACACACAAGACCCAATTTGATTGGCTAAATCTTCTCTTCAGGGCTTTACACTCCAAAGGGGAAAACATGATCAAGTGTTAGTTACCTGTGTTGTCAATCTCTGTAGACCTGGGCTGATGGATTAGGCTGGGGAGCTGCACAGTGGTGGCACAGGGTTCTGGGCGTGCCTGCACACCAAATACCATGGGCTTTGAAACTGTAGGATTCTGATCCATGATCTTTTTGTAAAATTCCCAACTAAAATAACAAGTTTATAAATATAAATTCAACTGGCCAGCAGCTGCCAACTCAACCTGCCACTCTTTTTTTCACTAAAATACTTATATAAACAGTGAGGATTATGAGAATTCCTCAACATCTAACCCTTGAGCCAGCCGCAAATTTATGTCTAGGGTCTGAGAGAAATCTCTGATAGAAGACTCCTTTGAGACTTTTTTAAAAAAATATTTTAAAATATTTATTTATTTATTCCCTTTTGTCCCCCTTTTTTAAATTATTGTAGCTCTTGTTGTTATTGATGTCGTCGGATAGGATAGAGAGAAATGGAGAGGTGAGGGGAAGACAGAAGGAGAGAAAGACACCTGCAGACCTGCTTCACTACTTGTGAATCGACTTCCCTGCAGGTGGGCGGGGGGGGGGTAGAATCGGGATCCTTAAGCCGGTCCTTGCGCTTTGCGCCACCTGCGCTTAACCCGCTGCACTATCTCCTGCCTTTTTTTTTTTTTTTAATATTTATTAAAAAAATGGGCAGAGGATAAGAACAAAACATTTACTACAGAGGAGATCCAAAAAGCTAACAAACATATGAAAAACTGCTCTAGGTCACTGATTGTCAGAGAAACGCAAATTAAGACAACACTAAGCTACCACCTCACTCCTGTAAGAATGGCATACATCAAAAAGGACAGCAGCAACAAATGCTGGGGAGGTTGTGGGGACAGAGGAACCCTTTTACATTGCTGGTGGGAATGTAAATTGGTACAGCCTCTGTGGAGAGCAGTCTGGAAAACTCTCAGAAGGCTAGACATGGACCTTCCATATGATCCAGTGATTCCTCTCCTGGGGTTATACCCCAAGGACTCCATAACACCCAACCAAAAAGAGGTGTGTACTCCTATGTTCATATCAGCACAATTCATAATAGCTAAAACCTGGAAGCAACCCAGGTGCCCAACAACAGATGAGTGGCTGAGAAAGCTAACAAGCTTTTTTATATATACTATCTCACCACCTTTTGGCCTTTGTGATTTCTGTTAATAATTTGACCTTTGACTTTACTGAAGATTGTTTATAAAAGATGAACTGTGTCTCTTTTGTTGATTTTAAGATTCTCTCTTATCATTGACTTTAACTTTTTTTTATTGGTTGGTATGATTGCTTTATTGAAAATTGAGAAGCAGATTCCAAAATGTATAAGCAAATTTGAAGAAACAAGAAGAACCGAATCAATTTTAATGAGTAAAATTATTAACTTTACCAGACAAAAGATGTCAAATGACAAGCAAAGTAAGCCAGTGCGGGGGTGGCACAAAGATAAAAGTAAACCCATGAAGCAAAACAGAATCTGCAGACATATTCTATAGTAGATAGTGGATTTATTGCAAAGGTGCTGTTGATTCGGAGTAAAGGGAAAATGTTTGATTCAACCAGTGGCAGTGGGAAAATGTGTACATGAATGTTGCAAAAAAAAAAAAAAAAAAAGAGAGAGAGAAAGAGACTTGATTCATGTATCATGAAACACAAGGAAATGCATTCTGGGTGAATTGTGCTAGCCAAGAGAGTAGCTCTTAGGAACAAATGCTTATTTAGATTTAGATTTAGTTAAGTTTAATAAAAACTCAAATGATTTCTAGTAAGTTTTACTAATGTGAATTATAATGAACATAAGAAATTAAGTGGCAATCCTTAAACTTCAGGGGTCACACTTTAATATCTATCTATCTATCTTTATTTATTGCTACCAGGGTATCACTGGGGCTTGTCTGTATGATGACTTCGTTGCTCCCAGTGACTGCTTTTTCTCTTTTTCTTTGATAAAAGATGAGGGATGGGAGGAGGGAGGAAGGAAAAGAGAGAGAGAGAGAGAAGAGAGCGGAGCAACAACTGTGGCATTGTTTTACTAGTTGTGAAGCTTCACCCCTACAGGTGTGACGCTGGGGCCTGAACCTTGGCCCTCACACATGCTAATGTGTGCACTCCACTGAGTATGTCACACACTAACTACCAGGCACCTCTGGTCACACCCCAGCTCTCTAGCCAATAGTGGGTATTTTGATCAGCCCAGAAATATAGTGTTCCCCATCATACCAGAAGGTTTCTTTTTTTTTCTTTCCTGCTGTGCATACGCAGTAACTGAAGTGGTCCCCTCTTTAACGATGCTGACTTGTTTGCATTCGAAGACCATTTGTTGAATTTCTCTAGTGATTTTTTTTTCATCTCAGCTATGTTTCTAGCTTGAGAATTTGATTCTTTATATTTACGTTTTAACTTTTCTTAGTATTCAAACTTTGCTTATGCATCATCTCTCGATTTATTTTAGTTCTTTGTTGTTGTATGTCAATTTCTGTGCCTATTTGTCACAGTTTCTCTAGTTAGTTTGATATTTTAAAAGGGGGGGTGGCTGGGCAGTGTTGCCCTGGGTTAAGCACACTAGTAAGAACCTGCACAAAAATCCTGGTTTGAGCACCCCCATCCCCGGCTCCTTACCGGCGGGCGTGTATCTTTTTCTCCAGCTCTCTGTCTTCTCCTCGCTTCTCAATTTCTCTCTGTCCTAGCTGATAGTAATAATAGTAAAAAGGCCACCACCAGGAGCAGTGGATTCATAGTGCTGGCACTGAGCCCCAGCAAAATAACTCTGGAGGCAAAAAAAAAAAAAAAAAAAAAAAGGAAAGAAAGAAATAAAGGAAGGTACTTAGGATAATTTCTGCTTATTTATTTTGTTCCTTTGAATGACCTTTACTCTCTGTTGATTTAAATGTTACTTAGTAGTTCTGTAATCATATTCTCCTCTCTCCCCATGGTTTGCTGTTTTCCTTGCTTGCTGAGGATCGTGGCTTCAGGAAATTTTCCAAAGTAGTTTTGGAAAATGTTTATCTCATTATGATATTGTCACCGAAGTTTGTTTTTCTTTAGCTTGTATTGAACAGATGTATTGAAAAACATTTCCTTGGATTAAAGGATCTAAAAAAAAAAGATAGAAAATAAATAAATAAAAAGCCAACATTAATTTGTGAAAAGTAGAAGCCCAGTGAACGATCTGATAAGTAGTCTTAGCAGTTGTTACTTCATAGTTTTCTTGGTTTTTACGGACTTATCGATCATATATTGCGTTCTTTTTCTGTGTCTGTATCAGAGACATACGTTCCAGTTTATCTTACTCAGATCTAAGATTGCAGGTCAGCTGTTCTATCTAAAGACTTTTTTTCTTTTCTTTTTTTAATCTTTATTCATTATTGGATAGAGACAGCTGGAAATTGAGAGAGAAGGAGGTGATAGGAAGGGAGAGAGACAGAGAGACACCTGTATCCCTGCTTTACTACTCTCAGAGCTTTCCCCTTGCAGGTAGGGAGTAGGGGCTTAAACCTCGGTCTTTGTGCACTGTCACATGCGCTCAGCCAGGCGTGCCACTGCCTGGTCCCCAGGTAACTGTTCTTTAGAAGAGGTTTACTAACATCCCACAGAGCTGTGGGGCAAGATGTTCTCTGACTCAGTTCTCTAGCTTATTACTGACACTGTCTCTTTTTCTTATCAGACAACAAAAGTAGACTTTCTAAGAAGAGGAAAAGAAAAATGACATTTTTAGGTATTTTTAAGATTAAAAAAAAAAATTTATTTATTCCCTTTTGTTACCCTTATTGTTTTTTATTGTTGTTGTAGTTATTGTTATTGATGTCATCGTTGTTGGATTGGGGAGAGAAATGGAGAGAGGAGGGGAAGACAGAGAGGGGGGGAGAAAGATAGACACCTGCAGACCTGCTTCACCGCCTGTGAAGCGACTGCCCTGCAGGTGGGGAGCCGGGGGCTCAAACCAGGATCCTCATACCCGTCCTTGTGCTTTGCGCCACTTGCACTTAACCTGCTGTCCGACTCCCAAGTGACATTTTTTTAAATTGCCACGAGAGTTATGGCTGGGGCACAGTGCTGGGACTATGAGCCCATCACTCTCAGCAGCCATTTTTTCCTTTATTTATTTTTTTCTTTGTGTTTTATTTGACAAGACAGAGGGAAGTTGAGAGGAGGGGAAAATAGAAGGGAGAGAGAAAGATACCACTCCATGAACTGGGCTTGAACTGGCAATGGTAATGTGTGGACTCAGCCAGGAGCACCAATGCCTGACCTAAGCATTTTTTTTTCTTAAGTTGACTAAATTGCATGGAAATTAAATATATATATGTACAGCAACATATACTATACTATAAATGTTCTTTGCAGTTTTAGGAAAAGAGTACAATTTTCCACCCTGCTGAAAGAAACAAGGATCATTCCTTCTTCTAACAACGATTTAAATTATTTAGAGTTTGCAACTATTCTACTTTTAATTGAAATGTCAATCCAATGGTAAGTCTTCTTGAGAGAGCCACTGGCATCCTGTGATTTTACAAATTGCATAGATCCTCTCTGACCACAGACCATTACATTTTGAGAAGCATTTGAAAGCAGATACCATAGTGGGGTTTTTATAAACAGATTTTATATGTTCTCACCCCAAGTGTTTTTTTCTTTTTCAATACAGTAGGATTCAGTTGGTATTTACACAACCTTAGAGATGCTCAAATCCAAAAATAGTTGTCAGATGAATAGAGTAACTTGTAAATTATACTAATATTCACCTTACCCATTAAATATAATTGTTACAAGTAAAAACAACACTCTCTGCAGTTAAATACGTTGTTTCACATAAAACATGGTAAGCACTTAATCTGTGTATACAATTATTAACAACACTCTGTGGCAGCAAATCTATCATACTTACAACTAAAAGGAAGCAAAAGTAAGCCCTAGCTTAAACATATGAGTAATTCACATTCCACTCACTATAGAAAAGCAAAAAATGGCATTGTTTTATATGGGTTCCAATGACGATGGTAGGAAAAGTTTTATTTTGTTTTGGGGTATGGTTGTGCACTTTCTATTTTGTTTAAGAAAATCAGCATTCTGCAATTAACTTTCCTCAGAGTTGTGTGTTAACTTCTAAGCTCTGAGCCCCAACGAGCTTAGAGTGAAAACTGTGGGCAGGAGATAGAAAGAGGTGGGCCTTGGCATATGGCAGCAGAGGGGTTTCGATAAAGGCCCACTAATTGAGACCTGGGCAGGAGGTCTCAACCCCACATCTTTCCACCTCCCACGAAACGATTGCAGAATCTGGTGAATTATGATTGAGACAGTTGTAAGGTGCAGGCTCTCTGCTGAACTGCACTTAGGGGAGTTCAAGTCAGGGAAGAATACTTCAGTGGGGACTCTGACTTCAAGTCTCTGCAATCTTTAAACATAAGTTTAAAATTCCAGGAAACAGGAAGCAGTACCTGACTCCTATGTAGACTAACAAATTCTCACAGCACATGCACATCAACTTCAGTCCCTGGTACTTGAAACCTTCGAAAAATCATAATCATGTTTAAAAAGAAAGGAAAAAAATGTTAGACATGAGACATACCAGAATTCTTGTGAACAGGAGAAAACAGTGGTGATCAGTCTTTTAAAAGATATATGGGGAGTTGGGTGGTGGCGCAGTGGGTTAAGCGCACGTGGCACAAAGCGCAGGGACCGGCCTAAGGATCCCGGTTCGAGCCCCCGGCTCCCCACCTGCAGGGGAGTCGCTTCACGGGCGATGAAGCAGATCTGCAGGTGTCTATCTTTCTCTCCCCTCTCTCTCTGTCTTCCCCTCCTCTCTCCATTTCTCTCTGTCCTATCCAACAACAAAGCAACGTCAACAATGGCAATAATAACCGCAACGAGGCTGCAACAACTAGGGCAACAAAAAGGGGGAAAAAATGGCCTCCAGGAGCGGTAGATTCATGGTGCAGGCACCAAGCCCAGCAATAACCCTGGAGGAAAAAAAATATATATATATGAAAATATGATAAGCATATCAATAATGTAGGGAGTTCTTCACTGAGGTCATGTCAATCTTTTTTGGCTTTGTTGTTGTTCCTCTCTTATTTTTATTTATTTATTTATCTATTTAAGAAAGGAGACATTGACAAAACCGTAGGATATGAGGGGTACAACTCAACACAGTTCCCACCACCCGATCTCCATATCCCACCCCCTCCCCTGACAGCTTTCCCATTCTCTATCCCTCTGGGAGCATGGACCCAGGGTCATTGTGGGTTGCAGAAGGTGGATGGTCTGGCTTCTGTAATTGCTTCCCCGCTGAATATGGGCATTGATTGGTCGATCCATACTCCCAGTCTGCCTCTTCCTCTCTTATTTTTACATTTGAATCACACTGTCAAAATTGACCCACAATTATTTGATCTTTGTTTTATTGTTTGCTTTTGGTCTTTTAAAAAAAATTTTTTTTGCTTATCTTTATTTATTTATTGGATAGAGACAGGTAGAAATCAAGAGGGAAGGGGGTGATAGAGAGGGAGAGAGACAGAGAGACACCTGCAATACTGCTTCACTACTTTTAAGCTTTCCCACTGCAGGTGGGGACTAGGGGATCGAACCTGGGTCCTTGTGCATTGCAACATGTGCACTCAACCAGATGTGCCACCACCCTGCCCCACTTTTGGTTTTGTTTTTAACTTTCTTTCTTTTTAACAAATCTGAGAAAGGATCAAACATAGATGTGAGAAATCAAAATGATTTTTTAACAGAAGTGAAGACTGTGCAGGACTCATCTCAAAACTACACACAATCAAAGAAAGGAGGTACCCCAGTAGGTAACCCAAGCAGAATAACCAGGGAAGAAAGTTTAAAACAAACCCAAAAGGAGTAAAACAAAGCTCACACAATTGTGGGACAATTTTAGCAGTGTGAGTCAAATGTAAAAAGAAGAGAAGAAGAAGGAGGAGGAGGAGGAGGAGGAGGAGGAGAACAACAGCAACAACAACAACAAAAAAAAAACCCAAAAACAACCAAAAAAGGCTGCCATGATATCAATGAAGAACTTCCCCAAAGTAATGGTGGACACAAAATTTGGGCCAACAGAGGAGTGCTTTCTTGGCGACATAAGCACATTGTTCAAGCATCAATTTGATAGGTTGGACTGTCCCAGAATGGAAGGAAGAATGTGACGAAACAACCCCAACTGCATTACAGCTGCAACAACTATTGCCATTGAAGGATGGGGGAATAGGGGTGTTGACCTGAGAGGCTTTGGAAGTAAAGCTATCTGTATGAGTGTGGCAGGAAAACCCTTTTTCATCAAGCACTGTTCCCTGTAAGGTTGTTTCTCGTGGGGGTAGAAATGAACAGTTCTGATGGAGCAGTACGTGCCTACCTGTAACTGAATGAGTAATGAGCTTTGCCGAGTGGCAGGATGCAGCTTTCTCACTGTTGGGGGAAGAGGTTGAGAAGAAACAAAGGACCGAGGAAAATCAGAACAACAGAATAAATAAAGCAGTTCTGATTTATAATTCAAATCATAAGGCAAATACCTGTGAATCTATGTTAATATGAATCAGTGTTCAAAACATAGTGAATTGGAGATTCTAAGGAAATTTCCCTTGTAGACTGATCCCCCTAACTTATGCTGTTAGTCTGACTTCAAAAGGGTGGAGTATGGCTCTCCACTCCCAAGTGTGGACTGCACAAAGTGACTTTCTTACAAAGAGGCATGGATGCCTAAGAGGGAAAGATTGGACTCCAGTGGGGAAGCCCCATGAACCTGACCTCAGGTGGTCAAGGTTAATTTTGACAGTGGAAGGTTATGTAATAAGTTGTGTCCTTGACGTGATGTCATGAAAAAACGCACTGCATTCTATAACTATCTTCCCCACACCACAGAAGCTCAGCCTGGGCACGAGGAAAACATCAGACTAGCCACAGCTGAAGGGGATTCTCCAAATTTCAGTCCTCAACACTGCAAGACCACCAAAAGATAGAGAGAGGCACAGAAAGCGTAGAAGCTTGGGAGCTCTGACATGTGATCTAGTATCCTAGGAAGAAGAAGAAACAAACATGGCCAGGAGGCAAAAACAAAGGAAAGCTGAATAAAGGGCTAGAGTTCATAATAATGTTAGCATTGCTTCATTGATTAACATGCACATGGACAATGTCAGATGTTAGTATTAGAGGAAGCAAGGTAGAGATTATATGGAATCTGGGGTTAAATGCACATAATACCAAGTGCACAGATCCACTCAAGAGTTCTAGTTTGAGCCCCTGGCTCTCCTCCTGTGGGGGGGGGGGGAATCGCTTCACAAGCAGTGAAGCAAGGCTGCAGCTCTATTTTCTCTCTCTCTCTCTCTCTCTCTCTCTCTCTCTCTCTTTCCCCTGCCCCTCTCAGTTTCTCTTTGTCTTATCCAATAAATGGAAAACAGCCACCTGGAGCAATGGATTCATAGTGCCTGCACTGAGCCCCAGCAATAACACTGGAGGCAAAAGAAAAAAAAAAAAAAAAGAGGGCGAGAGCATATGGAACCCTCTGCTCTCTTTGTAATACTCACGTCAATCTAAATCAGCTATGATATAAAAATATGTTTAAGATTATAGTATATAAAGGGGTAAGGAGATAGTCTACTGAGTAGCACATGCATCTTACCCATGCATGAAGCTCTAGGTTTGATCACTAGCACTGGGGGAACTCCATGAATGCTGGGTCTGTGCTTTGGTGTCTCTTATCCTCTGTCTCTTTCACTCTCTTTGCTTCTTAACACCAGCGGTGGCACACATGATCAAGTGCACATATTACAATGCACATGGTTTCGAGCCCCTGTCCCCACCTACAAAGGAAAAGCTTTGCAAATGGTGAAGCAGGGCTGCAGGTCTCTCTCCCTTTCTATCACTCCCTTCCTTCTTGATTTCTGACACGCTGTATCCAGTAAATAAATAAAGATAACTTAAAAAAAAAAGAAAGAAAGTTGGGCCCAGATGACTATTTAACTCTCTCATGCATTTGTAAGGCTCTGAGTTCACGTCCAAGGACTACATAAACAGTCAGATGAATAAATTTAGTTGATGACTCACCGAGAAGAGTATACACATTACCAAGCATGAGGACCTGGGTTTGAACCCAGCTCACTACATGGGAGAGCCTACAGATGGGGAAGCTTTCTAAAGCGGCGGAGTGGTAGCTGCAGTGCCTTTCCTGCTCTGACTCTCACTTCCTCTCTCTCTCTTTCTGTCTCTCACCCTCTATATAGAGGAAAGGAAAGAAGAAAAGATGGCTGCCAGGAGCACTGCCTTCTCATAGGGACTGATAACCCATGGGGCAGTAAGTAAAGAAATAAATAAATGCAAATCCAAAGAATAAAGGGATCTACTATTCCAAGTAAACTGATTTTCTAAAAAAATAGTTATTTCCCTTTTGTTGCCCTTGTTTTTATTGTTGTTGTAGTTATTATTGTTGTTATTGATGTTGTCATTGTGGAATAAGACGGACAGAAATGGAGAGAGGAGGGGAAGACAGAGAGGGGGAGAGAAAGATAGACACCTGCAGACCTGCTTCACCGCCTGTGAAGCGACTCCCCTGCAGGCGGTGATCTGGGTGCTCGAACCGGGATCCTTCCACCGGCTCTTGCACTTTGCACCACATGCACTTAATTCCCTGCACTACTGCTCGAGTCCCTTAAACCGATTGTTTAGCAAAGTAAAGACAGTTGTGCTTTCATACCCATCGGAACAGATCATTGAGGTGCTCTCAGAGACCCAGTCTCCTGCAACCACCTGCCCTTTGACCAGGCCACCATTTATGGAGCGTAAGTGTCAGAACTGTGCAAGTTTTACTATAAGTGCCCAGTAAATTTTGCAGTTTTATTATCCTCCAGAAACAGGAGTTTAAATCGTTTTGCTCTGACTTCATGATATAATGGAAATCTTGTCTTTTTTTTTTTTTTGACCATTGTTTTCTTTATTGGGGAATTAATGTCTTACATTCGACAGTAAATACAATAGTTTGTACATGCATAACATCTCCAGTTTTCCATATAACAATATAACCCCCCCACTAAGTTGTCTATCATCCTTTGTTGGACTTGTATTCTCTGCGCCCCCCCCCCCCACCACGAGTCTTTTACTTTGGTGCAATACAACAATTCCAGTTCAGGTTCTACTTGTGTTTTCTCTTTTGATCTTGTTTTTCAACTTCTGCCTGAGAGTGAAATCTGTCTTTTTCTGATTCCCTCTACCTAGAACTCTTCTGAGTCGAAATCATGTAGTGTGCTTCCTTTCTTTCTTCCATCCTTGCTTTTCCTAATAACAGTCAGCATTATCTCAAAGGTTCTATCTTGCATAGGAGAAACATTTATGGCTTCTGAAGTCAATAGTAGGGGCCAGCGGGTGGCACACCTGGTTAAGCACACACGTTTTAGTGCGCAAGGATCTAGGTTCATGCCCCCAGGCCTCACCTGCAGGGGAAATGCTTCACATGCAGTGAAGCTGTGCTGCAGGTGCCTTTCTCTTTGCCTATCTATCTCTCCTCTTGCCTCTCCACTTCTTCTCTTTCTATACAAAGTAAGTAAAACAAAATCAACGGTAATATAATTTGATCAAATCAGAATTATTGTTCATTACAAATAAAATGTCTTCTTTTATTATCTGGGAGGTGGTGACATAGTAAATAAAGTGTTGGATTCTCAAGCACGAGGTTCTGAGTTCAGTCCCCAGCAACACATGTAGCAGAGTGATGTCTGGTTCTCTTTCTCTCCTCTTATCACTCTCATTAATGAATAAATAAAATCTTTAGTTTTTTCTTCTTTTAAAAATGGATTTCAGGGGGACCAGGTGGTGGTGCACCCAGTTAAGCGCACATAGTATGAAGCAGAAGGACCCACACAAGGATCTGGGTCTGGATAAGGTTTATTTGCAAAATGAAACAAGCTGATCTTTGTACATACTATTTGCTAACCCTGATTGATGAGTTTCTGTTTAGGACAGATTATTCCAAAACCCTAGAATCTAAGGATCTGAAACCCTGATTTAAGACTCACCAATGTGATATTGTGAGCAAAACTTTCATTATAATTGAAATCTCTAACTTCATAAAAGCTGGGAGCTTGCATGGACACAAATGACAGACCATGTGATCTAGGATTAGCTCCAAACAGGAGTTTTCTCTATTAATTTTAATAGCACAGGTACATTTTGGGAAATTTTAATTGCATTTCCCTAAAGGTTTGAAAGTCTAGGTGTACATATACAGTGTGTGTGTGTGTGTGTGTGTGTGTGTTTGTTCTTTTTTCAAACTTAAAAAAAAATATTTATTTATTTATTTCCTTTTGTTGCCCTTGTTGTATTGTTGTAGTTATTATTGATGTTGTCATTGTTGGGTAGGACAGAGAGAAATGGAGAGAGGAGGGGAAGACATAGAGGGGGAGAGAAAGATAGACACCTGCAGACCTGTTTCACTGTCTGTGAAGTGACCCTCCCCCCCCCCGCAGGTGGGGAACTGGGGGCTTGAACTCGGATCCTTATGCCGGTCCTTGCGCTTAGCGCCACATGCGCTTAACCCGCTGTGCTACTGCCCAACTCCCAATGTGTGCTTGTTTGTATGTGAGTCTAGTCTTTTATCTCTTCCAAGCAGAAAGGTTATAGTGTTCAGATGGGACCACTTAAAGAATAGGAATAGGAATTTGATAGAGCCGATACTCAGTTACTCTTCAACATTTTGATCATCTGTTTCTGTTGTTCTGTTGCATTTTGTAAGACAAGCACCTGTGGTATGTGAGAGATGACACTTTGCAGTTTTCTCGTGTTTAATTTTCTCCAGCTGGATGGCTAATACAGAGGGAGTTTTCCCTTCTTTTGCTATCATCCCTCACATGAATTATGAACATGCAGTTTTATTCATAATCCATTATCTTTAAAAGAGATTTGTGAGTGTGTGAGTCCCAGCTGCAGCTGGGCTCAGCAAGTGGCTCAGCTTTTCAGAGTTTATCTCATCCCCAAGCATGGTTCATGGACATTTCACCTTTATTTACAATCCCGTGTGTGTGTGTGTGTGTGTGTAAATCAAGCCTCTTTTTTTTTTTTAAATATTTATTTAATTTATTTATTCCCTTTTGTTGCCCTTGTTGTTTTATTGTTGTAGTTATTATTGTTGTTGTTGTTGTTGGATAGGACAGAGAGAAATGGAGAGAGGAGGGGAAGACAGAGAGGGGGAGAGAAAGACAGACACCTGCAGACCTGCTTCACCGCCTGTGAAGCGACTCCCCTGCAGGTGGGGAGCCGGGGTTCGAACTGGGATCCTTATGTCTGTCCTTGTGCTTTGCGCCACCTGCGCTTAACCCGCTGCGCTACAGCCCGACTCCCAAATCAAGCCTCTTGATTCTTTTTCGTTTGTACCTAACTCAACAAAATGTTTTATTTATTTATTTATTTATTTATTTTTTATTTATTGCCTCCAGGGTTATTTATTGCTGGGCTCAGTGCCTGCACCATGAATCCACTGCTCCTGGAGGCCATTTTTATTTCCCCTCTTGTTGCCCTTGTTGTTATAGCCTTGTTGTGGTTATTATTTTTGTTATTGATGTTGTTCGTTGTTGGATAGAACAGAGAGAAATGGAGAGAGGAGGGGAAGACAGAGAGGGGGAGAGAAAGATAGACACCTGCAGACCTGCTTCACCACCTGTGAAGCAACTCCCCTGCAGGTGGGGAGTTGGGGGCTTGAACCGGGATCCTTATACTGGTCCTTGTGCTTTGCGTCATGTGCGCTTATCCCGCTGCGCCACCACCCGACCCCCAACAAAATGTTTTATAAAGCAACTGAAGAGTCCAAGAAAATCATTATTACTGATTTTCTTAGAAACAGAAAGTCCTATTTTGCCAATAACAGAATTTAAAAAAGCACAATCCAATGATGATAGTTCAGAAGCTGAAATCAACTAAGCTTGAATGAACTCTAAATCTGGACATTCCTGTTCTAAATCACCTGTAGGAATTTTTCCATTGCCAATGGAAAAGGAGCATTTTGTGTGTGAGCTGGTGAGCTCAGACCTCACTATCTGGTTTGCTTGTGGTTGTTAAAGACTGTGGGCCAGAATACTGCAGTTCAAGAGCTGTAAAACAGAAGGCTGATCCCTGTCCTCCTATTCTAGTGTGGACGGGTCAGCAAAACTGGAATGAGTAAAAACTAAATTCTGGCTTGTAAGGAAATAATAAGAAAGTTACCTTCTCTGTGTACTGTCTTTTACACTTATTATTCAAGTGAATAAAACTGAAGTAAATGTATTGAAAAGTTCAAAATTCTTTTTTGAATCTTTTCGTTGCTATTATAGAGGCAATTGATAGGGCATCCCAGCTTATTCTAAGTTAGTCACTAAAATAAGCTAATCAAGACTGCAGTGCATCATCAAAGTCACCAAATGTAGTGACTACAGTGTAGCAGACAATCGAAGCATATCCTGGGTTCTGGCACAAGAATAATAGATTGCTTTTATAAAACACTGTTGACAAATGTTTTAGCTTCCTGAAATACTGAAACTCTTTTTGTTGTAGTAAACAAAATACCCAAACCACCAGCAGGATAAATGTGGAGGTCGGAGTCTATGCTAAGTCCACACAGATCTGACTGCGGATCCTGGATTTCTCATTTAACTACTCTGTAATGATTTTTCCATGCAGAGCAGCAGGTCACCTCTGCAGTGTCCTGTGCACAGGGCTTACTTAGCAAAATACCTGACACTTGTCAGGCACTCGGTCACAGCCAGCAAGGCCTCTCTGACTGCACCGGTGCATGGTGGAATGTCAGCCTCCCTGATACCCTTACCTGGTGGAGGCTTTGTAAAGATGACTTCAACATCACCTGTGGACCTTGGACTCCATGACTCTGAGGCTCCTTCCAACACCCTCAGCTTCTTCCTAGCTTTCCTTCACTGAAGATCATATTTGTAACGATCTTTTAAGTAACTGTGACCTCAACTTCTTTAACATCATTTTGGCATGCCCTTCATAATCTAACAAGCCCATCAAGAGCTATTAAAATCCACTAAGGAATGACACTTTCCAGTTGGACAGAGGTTACCACTCCAAGTGAGGGAGTTCCTCTTTGAATTGGACCTGAAAGGAAGCCAGAAAAAGCTCAGTTTGGAGGACTGATGTAGGCAAGAGAGAGTGTAGCTCAGCAAGAGAGCGAGAGACTTCATGTGAGTTTGCTTTTGGCTAAGAGCTTTGCTTCTCTGCTTGCTATAGATTTTTACTGGGTGACCATCAATTTCTAACATATTTAGGCTTTGAGCCTACAGCATGAGAGAGCAGCGTTTACCGTAAGCCTGATTTCCAGTTACGCCCATAAAACTGTAGGCTTTGCCTGCCCCTCCTTCATCACTCTCTTACTATTGTAGTCCAAAGGCTTTTTTCTTTTTTAACTTTGTTTTGGTTGCACACTTACTGTTTCTCTCTCAGTATTTGGTGTTTGGGTTCCCTGGCCTGACTTATTTCAATTAGCACTATCTCCTTTTAGGCAGGCTTGAATTTCCAAATACTGGGTTAGTTAAAAAAAAAAAACCAACTATCTATCACTTGGATAGATAGATATAGACAGACAGATAGATAGACAGACAGGGATCAAGCCCTGCTCAGCTTTGGCTGATGGTGGTGCTGGGGATTGACCCTGGGGACCTCAGAGCCTCAGGAAGGAAAGTCTTTTGCAAAACCATTGTCCTGCCCTCCCCCTCCCCCACGACCCCAGCTCTCCTTTTTATCTTTTTCATGAGGCACAGAGCAATGGACTCAGGGCTTTGTGCAGGCATTATATATATCCCTTGCGCAGCTTCCAGGATACTTTTTATCATTTTGATTTAGAGAAAAGAGAGACACAATGGCACTGTCTCCTCTACCATCCGTAGAGGTGTTCCCCACCAGGCTGTGCACGGTGCTCCCACGTGGGCCCAAGCATGGTGAGGAACGTGAACTGTCATCCATTCCTCTGCCCAGGTCTCTCCCCACATAAAAGCTGCCGATACTGACTATTACGAAGGGAAGGTTTGTGTCCTCCCCACTCTCACCTCTCAACCTACAGGCCTAGGATCCGCTATGAGTCCTCCTTCTCCTCACCCACTGGTTCATTCAGACTGCGGGCTTCTTGTCTCTGACCATGACCCTCTCCACCAGACTGTAGACGTTTTCCTCATTCTTTGGCCCACAGACACATGAAGCAATGCTCCATTTCACTTATCATTAGAGAAATGCACATTGAAACTGCACTTCGATGCCCATCTCACATCTGAGAGAAGGGCTTCCATCAACAAACCAGGAAATGACTCCACTGCTGGTGGGAGCGCTGCTATTGAAGACTGTATGGACAGTCCTTAAATAAATAACAATGGAATTACGCTATGCTGTAGCAGTACCGTTCTTGGGCATTTATCCAGTGGACCCTCAAGCAGTAATTAGAAGGGACACATGCCCTTTTTTGTTTGTGGTTGTATTGTTCACAAGAGCCAAAGAGCAGAAGGAGCTTAAATGCCCACCATTTAACCACTGGCTAAAGAAGTTACGGGATATAGACTCCGTGGAATATTATACTGCAGTCAAAAAGGATGTTATAGTGCCCTCTGGGACAAAATGGATGGAACTGGAGGTGACTATGCTTAGTGAAATAAGGGATGAAGGGCAACTGCCAGACAGTTTCACTCATGTGGAGTATAGAGATCTGACTGACATGAACTTGCCAGAAAGTCCAAACAAACCAGAAGCAAGCAAACTGTAAGACTTACGAGAATCCTGGTGGTTTTCTTTGGCAGGTGGGAGGGTGGGACACAGAACTTTGGTGGTGGGTGTGGTGTGGAACTCGACATTGTCATCATACAATCTTGTGACAAACTATTAATAAACATTTTTAAAAAGAAGTCAATCTTAAGTTAATTGGTAGAGTTTACACAGGCTGGCTGTCATGACTAGTATGTATCAAGAAGATGCTGGGGTGTGGAGGATAGTATAATGGTTATGTGAAAGACTCTCATGCCTGAAGCTCAGGAGAAGTCTAGGTTCAATTCCCAGTACCACCACAGGCCAAAGCAGAACAGTTCTCTGGTGAATAAATAAATAAACAAACAAATAAATAAATCTAATATGATCAGTGAAATCCTGGCTGAAGGCCAACAGAATAGCTTACTTGGATACCACACTACTTTGGCATGTGCACAGCCCAGGTTCAAGCCCAGCCTCCACGACATTGGAGGAAGATTCATGATGTGATCTCTTTCACTCTCTTTGCGTCTGTGTCTATATCTAAGGGAGAAAGAATATAGAGGGTGAGGGATAAGGAAGAAGGAAGGGAAGGGATGGGAAAAGGAGGAAAGGGAAAGTAAAAGAAAGGGAAGGGGTGAAAGGAGAACAGGACCGGTTAGGAAGAGGGAAGAAGTAAGTAAGGGAGGAGAATTTTTGGCGAGTCCAAGAAAACAGCCTCTGCTAACAACAGTGGTTTAAAAGTGTGCTGGAAAGGCCATCTAAATATAAAAAAATATGGGGAGTTGGGTGGTATCACAGCAGGTTAAGTACATGTGGCACGAAGCACAATGACCAGCATAAGGATCTAGGTTCGAGCCCCCGGCTCCCCATCTGTAGGGGAGTCCCTTCTCAGGCAGTGAAGCAGGTCTGCAGGTGTCTGTCTTTCTTGCCCCCTCTCTGTCTTCCCCTCCTCTTTCCATTTCTCTCTGCCCTATCCAACAATGACATCGATAACAAAAACAGTAATAACTACAACAGTAAAATAACTAGGGCAACAAAATAGAATAAATAAATAAATAAATAAATAAGTAAAAAAAAAAATTTTAAATATGGATGGACCATGAACAGATTTTTTAAAATGCGTAGTTTTAATTATCTAACAAAGCAGAACTTGTTATCTCAAAGAAAAAGACCAAAATCAACATTTAAAGAGAAAAATTCTCAAAGGAAATATCAGTGAACAATCAGTATGATAAGCCTTATTATTCCAATAGAAAACATGGGCAAAAGACACCAGTGGATGGGTCACGAAATGATGAGAAGATGGACTTTAGAATAATCTCCAGAGTTCTAAGTTTCCTTAATAATTGAGTGATACCCAGTGTAGTAGACAATGAAATTTATTTTACACATATCCAATCAATAAGATTTTTAAAATGTGACAGTACCTAGTGTTGGTAAGAGCGTGGTATCAGAGGCTGTCAGAGAGAAAACATACAAGAGTTTTTGAAATCCTGATGGTCTAGATTGAAGTGGAAATGATCTGGTTAAAGAGAGTTGCTGTAGTGAACATGTCCTGAATCCTTGTTACAAGTCAGGTGATCCCATAAAGTGTGTGCACATACATTGCTTTATTGTGCACATGCAGGGTCTCTCTCTCTCTCTCTCTCTATCACACACACACACACACACACACACGCACACACGTGATTTCTCTGCCCCTCAGTCACCTTTTCATTTCATTCAGACAGAGACAGAGAGACAGGGGGAGAGGCTCCATAGTACCTGATCTCCCCTCTCTACCTAGGGGTGCATCCATGGGGCGCCTGTATTGGAGTCTGTGCAATGTGCCCATAGAGGGGCGCACTCCCGAGCTGGTGAGCTAGCTCTCTGGCCCTGTGCTATTTTCACGCCACCATTTTGCACAGCCCAGGAAGAAGCAGGGAGAACTCTACCCCAGGTGGTCTGACCCTAGAGCCCTCAGGACTGCCAGCTCTCAGTCTGCTGCACTTTGGAACCTTCACCCCAGTTGTGTATGTTTCCCACACAGAGAAGCCAGAGTGAAAGACAACACACCAGGGCTGTCAGCAGAGGTGATCTCCTGCACAAGATGAGCCACTTTTTTTTTTTTAAGTTTGTTTCATTTTTTATCTTAAAGATTGATTTATTTTATTTTCTGATGGAGATAGAGAAACTGAGAGAAGAGAGGGAGGGAGAGAGGGAGGGAGGAAAGGAGGGAGAGAGGGAGAGAAAGACAGAGATACACACACTGCTTCACTGCTCATGAAGCTTCTTTCTGCAGGTGAGGACCCAGAGCTTGAACCCTGAACACTGTAATACATGTGATCAATTGGGTGCACTTCTGCCTGGCCCCAATATAGATGAGCTCCCCTCTACAGTCTTCTTCTTCTAGCTTTTGTCCTTCTTCCGTAGCCAGTCAACAGCGTCAGGTTGAGACTGATGTAAAGTTTCGAGACCTCCTTTGAATCTGGAGAGGTGGCAGTCGTTGACTATGTGGGTCATAGTCTGTCTGGAGCCGCAGGGGCAGTTCGGGTCGTCTCTGGCTCCCCAGCGATGGAACATAGCGGCGCACCGGCCATGGCCTGTTCGATAGCGATTGAGGAGGGCCCAATCATAACGTGCTAGGTCAAAGCCGGGTTGACGCTTGCAGGGGTCTGTGATGAGGTGTTTGTTCTTTACCTCAGCTGACTGCCAACTCTGTTTCCAAGAGACTGGAACAGAGAAGTTCAGTGTAGGCGTAGGAGACCGGATTGGGTGATGAGACGTCAAGCGTTGGACAGGGTAGGCAAAGATATCCGCGTATATTGGCAGGATATCTACAGGATATCTACCCTCTACAGTTCTGATATATTTCAAAATTCACCATGTCAGTCTGAATGAGGTTCACCTCCCAGAAGGAAACACAAGAACATCAACCACAACAAGGATAGAGTCCTTTCAACAGAGCCAGTGTGGACACAGATGTGGTGCTGGGTGCCACCCTCATCCTCCCCCCTCCTCTTGGGGGAAGAAGGAGCTTTACTGTCTCTAGGACACAATAGAGTCAGCTGACAGCAAAGGTGGGGAGGCCACTCTAGAGGAGCTTTCAGCCCTGATCTCTGTTTGTCATTACGAATTGTTTTTTTCTTTCCCCCAAGACCTAAATGTCTTAATTATAGGTCACCAATTCTGTAACTGAAAAACTGAATAGCTGATGTTGGACACCTGCAATATGACTCCACAATTCCCAGTGGACATTTAAAAAAAATTTTATGATAGAGACAGAAATATGGAGAGGAGGGATAACTGTAGCATCATTTCACTTCTCATGAAGCTTTCCGTTGTAGGTGGGGACCAGGGGCTTGAACATTGGTCCTGACATATGGGAATCTGTACCACTTCCCAGCCCTTATAGTGATGATACTTCAAGGTGGAGATTTTGTGATGCAGTTTTTTTTTTCTTCTTTCTTTTCCCACACTCAGTCAGTCTTGCATGTGAGAGACCAGTGGAAACTATCAACATGTTTGCAAAGGTTTGTGGCTCATGAGCATTTAAAAAATCCTACAAAGATGCATTCTATCTTAACTATGGTACGAGTGAAAATGAAGGCTCAAGATAGGGAAGAGTGTTCTTGAAAAGGTGCCGTAGATAAAGTAGTAGGACAATCACCAGGAAAATATGCTACCATCCAAGGAGTTAGTGTAGCCGTTGGCTTTTCCACATCACATATAACTGCGCCGACCACAGTCAGCCTCTAAGTCCAAGCACAGGAAATACAACTTCACCGCGGTGTCTGCTAAAGATTGAGCCAAAACATGTTGTTTCCAGTTCTGTGCCCCCACTATGGAGATAAGCCAGGGCTCTGCTATATTGCTCTTTCTCCCGGTAGAGGCCTCCCACAACAGAATCGGTCTAAAGTGAAGACTCGAATTAAGATAAGTCACTGAAATCTTGGGATCATTTTTATTTATCTATTTATTTTCTATTTTTTTAATTTTTTATTATTTATAAAAAGGAAACATTGACTAAACCATAGGATAAGAGGGGTACAACTCCACACAATTCCCACCATCAGAATTCCACATCTCATCCCTTCCCCTGATAGCTTTCCTATTCTTTATCCCTCTGGGAGTATGGACTCAGGGTCATTGTGGGATGCAGAAAGTGGAAGGTCTGGATTCTGTAATTGCTTCCCCACAGAACATGGGCGTTGACAGGTGGATCCATATTCCCAGCCCCCCCCCCTCTTTCCTTAGTGGGGTGGGACTCTAGGGAAGCCAGGCTCCAGGACACATTAGTGGGGTTGTCTTTCCAGGGAAGTCTGGTTGGCATCATGCTAGTATCTGGAACCTGGTGGTTGAAAAGAGAGTTAACCTATAAAGCCAAGCAAGCTGTTGACTAATCATGAACCTAAAGGCTGGAATAGTGCAGATGAAGAGTTGCGGGGGGTGGGGTGGGGAGGAGATCTCTGTTTTTGTTGATAGCGAGTAGGCATATTTTAGTTAGGTTCCAAAGGGTCTGTGGCTATACTAGTTTTTTTTTTTTTCCCCTAAGCCTAAAGTCTGATATGCAGGTGGATCCAAGTTATTGTCTGGGGAGATGGTGTCATGGCTGGAAAAAGGACAAGAAAGCTGGATCAGGGAAGAGAGTAGCTCCCAAATATGGGAAAGATGTATAAATATTGTTGACTGTAAACCCCATCAATTTGATATAATCTGGGGCCCATATTCAGCTTAGGAACCTATGTGACCTCTGCATCTCTGTAGATCCAAGTTCACATTCTGTGGTCATGAGTAGGAACGTTCCAAGCTGCCCCAATTTCAGGACCCATTTTCCTTGGGTGGAGCATAGATTATGTTGTCTATCCTCTCTTCAGAGAATGGAACATTCTCTACCATTGTTGATCCACGTTGAGGGCAAGGTCTTATGTGCTTCTATAGGAGTCTATTCTGTTGAGGGATTTATTCGAGTCCTAGGCCCATCATGTCTGTTTGGGAATCTCAGGACTCCCTGACTAGGGCTCCAGCTGATGGGGTGGCCTGATAGTGACTAGAGTCATTGTTAAAAGTATGCCAGTTTCTTGCTCTTATTCAGCTTTTGCAGTCCTTGCTTTGATAAGGTTAGCTTTGGAGAAAGTGAGGGAATTGTAATAGGAAGTAGGTGAGGAGGGTGTCTAAGTCTAAGTAGATACTATTTCATTATGAACTTTATACTGACTCACTACAGACTATTGTGTACTTTGGCTTTCAGGTATATATTTTGCCCTAATTCATGGATACATGTGAACATATGCTCTATCTCATGGGACCTCATCTATATCTAGGTTTTGGGACTTTGTTAGGAAGTGAACCACCTGGAATGGAATTAGAGAATCCTATGAAAGGAAAGGTCTCACCTGAGTAATGAGGGTGAAGGGTTGACATTCCACGCCTGATGTCTCTGGACACAGTCTGAAGTGAAGCATGCTGAAGTGGTACTTGTTGCATTGATTAGGTTGGGATCAGCGGATGCAATATCATTTGGTATGAATTGAGAGAAGCATGCCTGAAAATGAGCCCCACTCAGAGATTCCAGGACTGGGCGAAATATAGGCTCTATAGAGGAAGTCGGAGGTTCCTGCTATCTTAGGGTTAAGAAGGCAATAGATAGTTATTGCTATAATCACATCATTTGGCAATTGGGTTAACTTTGAAAAATCCCTATGTTAGGATTTTCTGTATCATACACAACATCACCATAATTTATGTCCTTTGACACTATTTGTATATAGTTGTGCCACCAGTTGCTTCTGTTCTCCTTGGTCTAAGCTTTTAAGGGAGTTAACATATCAAAGACTCAGCCTATGGCCTGTGCATTAAAAAGTTTGAGACAATCAATTTTTCCCCTCTCTTATTAATTAAATCATGATTTATATGACTACAAATTAACAGGAGTGTACATAAACACAATTCCTACCACCAAAAGACTGTGTTCCATCCTAGACTCCCTACCCCCATCCCCTAGTGACGCCTAACTTCTGCCCACACCCTCTACTTGGAGATTTTTACTTTGGTACCCTACTCCAAATTCAGTCAAAACCTATTGG
Organism: Erinaceus europaeus; assembly: GCF_950295315.1. Taxonomy (NCBI): domain Eukaryota; kingdom Metazoa; phylum Chordata; class Mammalia; order Eulipotyphla; family Erinaceidae; genus Erinaceus; species Erinaceus europaeus. The sequence continues at coordinate 5,214,346 of NC_080180.1, read as the reverse complement.
AATTGGCGTATTGCACCAAAGTAAAAGACTCAAGGGTGTGTGTGGGTGGAGAATACAGGTCCAAAAAGGATGACAGATGATCTAGTGGGGGTTGTATTCTTATATGGAAAACTGGGAAATGTTATGCATGTACAAAGTATTGTATTTACTATCAAATAGAAAATATTAATTCCCCAATAAAGAAATAAAAAAAATCAGTCAAAACCTGCTTTGAGTTTCCCTTTCTGTTCTTCTTTCTCAATTTCTGTTGATGAGTGGGATCATCCCATACTCATCTTTGTATTTCTGACTTATCTCACTTAACATAATTCCTTCTAGCTCTATCTAAGATGGGTCAGAGAAGGTGGGTTCACTGTTCTTCATAGCTGTGTAGTTTTCCATTGTGTATATATACCGCAGCTTTCTCAGTCACTCATCTGTTGTTGGGCATCTGGGTTGCTTCCAGGTTTTAGCTATTAGGAACTGTGCAGCTATGAACACAGGTGTACACATATCTTTTTGGTTGGGTGTTATGGAGTCCTTGGGGTATATCCCCAAGAGAGGAATTACTGGATCATATGGAAGGTCCATGTCTAGCCTTGTGAGAGTTCTCCAGACTGCTCTCCACAGAGGCTGGACCAATTTACATTCCCACCAGCAGTGCAGAAGGGTTCCTCTGTCCCCACAGTCTCTCCAGCATTTGTTGCTGTTGTCCTTTTTGATGTATGCCATTCTCACATAGGTGAGGTGGTATCTCAGTGTTGTCTTTATTTGCATTTCTCTGACAATCAGCGACCTGGAGCAATTTTTCATGTGTTTGTTAGCCTTTTGGATCTCTTCTGTAGTGAATATTCCGTTCATATCCTCTGCCCATTTTTTGGATGGGGTCATTTGCTTTTTTGTTGCTAAGTTTGCAGAGCTCTTTGTATATTTTGGTTATTAGTCTCTTGTTTGATGTATGGCATGTGAAGATCTTCTCCCATTCTGTGAGGGTTCTCTTTGTTTGTGTGATGGTTTCTTTCGCTGTGCAGAAGCTTTTCAATTTGAATTGGTCCCTTGGGATCATTTTGAAAGTGTCTTATCCTTGCATAAATGCATACAAAGAATTTGGGCATTATAGGATAGGTGGTATTTATTTATTTATATTGCCACCAGGGTTATTGCTGGGGCTCAGTGCCAGCACTAGAATCCATTACTCCTGGCAGACATCCCCCCACATTATTTTTATGTTTTATTTGATAGGATAGCGAGAAACTGAGAGCAGAAAAAGATAGAGAGGAAGAAAGAAAGATAAAGACACCTGCAGACCTACTTCACTGCTCTTGAAATATCTCCCCTGCAGGTGGGGAGTGAAGGCTCGAACCTGGGTCCTTGAGCATGGTAATGTGTGCATGCAACCAGCCCAGAATAGGACAGATTCTTTATACACAAAACTTCCTGGATTGTTATCATAAACCTAGGAGTGTCAGTACTGTTTTAGTCTCAAGTGCAGAAAACCTGGCTTGAAGGGTGGTGGCTGAATAAAATGCCCCAAAGTCCAAACTGGTAAAAGGCAGAATCCAGATTCTGTCTTCCATCTACTCATCTTCAAGTCTAGTTCATCTCTCCACTGAGAAATTCTACCCCCAGAACTTTCCCTCCCTTCAGTATGTGTAAATGTATGTGCTCTTGTTGTCTGTTCAAGACACCAAGCCCTCATCACTTATTTCTGGATCCTGAATTAACTCCTGTGAATTCAGAACCCTCTTTTTCAGTGATATTGAGGGTGACAATGACACCCAAGCCAACCTTCCTGGTATATCACGGAGTGGGGGGAGGTGGGATAGGGTTGGGGAGCAAAGTCAGACCGCACTCTGGTGAGGGTCACTACTAATGGAAGGCCAGGAGGGATAGATATTTTATAGTCAACTTGAGGAGTGTGGGGAGAAGGATGCCAGAGGTTTCCAGCTAGTGGAATTGATGATTCCATCTGTACCACTATGAATGGCAGGTTTGTTTTACCCAATCACATCATCTGTCATATTGCACAGCTATTCATTTTAATGCTATGGGTCCTAAAATATCAATCAATTGAAAAACAACAACAATAAACACATTGCACAACTGGAGGAATAGCTCAACTGGTCGAGCCTTGGCCTGTCATGCCTGAGGTTCCTGGTTCAGTCTGTCATACTGCTTGTGCCAGAGTGATGCTCTGACTTCTCTTTCTTCCCATGTCTGTAGTCAATCAAACAAATTTTAAAAAACTTAAAAAAATTACATTGGCTTTTGCAGAAACATTTGATCAAAAAAGACTCACATATATATTTTTTTAGATTTAAGAAATAACTGACTTAAAATGTATGCTACATACAGTAGAGAGAAATGTTGAGGTTCTTAGTATCTTAGCCTCAGGGCTGTATCTCCATCATTTATAGATTGAATGTAGCTTAATCTAGACAGTTTATACTAATGACCAGAATGCCCATTACTTTGTATTTTAAGGTGGGAATAATTAGAAACCATTTCTACTTTCGCCAGTAGAGGAATAATAAAATGAATGGGAAGCATTATATAATCGCACCAGTTTTACACATTAAGATGACAGAGTAGACACATTTTATTGAGTGGAAAAATTTTATTGAGTGGTATCGTTAAGTGCAGAAACTAAGTAACACGGATTATGTATAAGTTAACACTATTTTTTGTAAAAAAAACAACCCTGTTTTTGTGTACAGTATGTATGTGACACTTGTACCTGTGTAAAGATTTGAGAAAATGTGCATGTTAGGTTTTTCAACGATATTGTCTGGGCAATGGGGTTGTGAGGTTGGATCTTTCTTGCTTTCAGTTTACTAGAAGCTTCCAACTTTTCTGTGCTAATTGGGGTGTGTGTGTGTGTGTGTGTGTGTGTGTGTGTGTGTGTGTGTGTGTGTATGAGAGAGAGAGAGATAACTTTGATGTGGGCATTGTGTGGAGTTATACCCCTGTCATCTTACAGTCTTGTGAATCAATAATTTAAATAAAGAGAAAAATACTGAAATTTGAAATACAATATAAGTGTTCTAAAAATATTTGAAATAACCATGTCACCTTGAAAAGAGACACTGAGGGGAATTTTCATCAGATTAAAGGTGGAAGATGAAAGAGAGGGCAAGGCAAAGGATAGCTTACAGATTTGAGGTGATTCCTGGAGAACAAAATGAAATGATACCAGAACTATTCTTGGGTAGTATAAAATCACCTTTGCAAAGCCACACCTGGGAATAACTTCCTTAAATACTAAAATGTGGATTGTGTCTTACTGCTCTGGGGTGTGATTCCACTCTTTCATCTCTCCTCAGTGAAAATAACAGGAAGTACTATTGTCAGCTTGTGTTTTTTCTTTTACCAAGAAACTTCAGGTATTTTTTAAAAATAGTGACATTTTAACAATGATGTCCTGATAGCTCATGGCCATGGAAAGAAAAAATTCTAATTGTTTCTATGCTTCAACATTTTGATAAGTAACTTGGTCCATATAAATAAAGAAGTAATTCTTTGAGTCATTTTGTAATTCTCCCAATACTTCCTGTAAGACATTTAGAAAGTATAGAAAATTTCAAACTTATGTCATTATTCATACTTTAGCCACCACAACAAATTACTATTAACCTTACAGTCACAAATCCTCCTTACATTACATTTTTCTTAAAAATAGTTGAATATGCTAGACATACTGTTTTTTAAAAGTTTCTTTAAACTTTTTTTATATTTATTTATTCCCTTTCGTTGCCCTTGTTGTTTTATTGTTGTAGTTATTATTGATGTCCTTGTTGGATAGGACAGAGAGAAATAGAGAGAGGAAGGGAAGACAGAGAAGGGGAGAGAAAGACAGACACCTGCAGAGCATTTTTATTTATTAGAAAAGTCTCAGAAAACATCAATGTTGTTTCCTAGTAATCTTTTATTAAATAATTTTCAGGCTGTTCATAAGATTTAGTTTAAAATTCCAGTAGTGCAAACAGAAGAGAATGTGTTTGTACAGACAGTTTTGAGCAGCTCTTCATGCTCATCAGGTAAGCTCCAATAGGCCAGAGAGACTACATAGTGGTTATGTGCAGAAAGGCTTTCATGCCTCAGCCTTCCAAGGCCCTGATTCAATCGTAGGCGGGGCAATAAGCCAGAACTGAGAAATAATCAAGAGATAGATAGATAGATAGATAGATAGATAAGGAAAGAAAGAGAAAGGGAGAGACAACGTTGAGTTCTGGAGTCAGAGTTACTGGGTCAATATGTAAATAGCCTAGATATTTTCACCCATGCTGACTTTTCTCTTCCTTCTGGGAGACTGTGTCTGCTAAAGTGCCCATGCTTGGTGACTAGAGGAAGGTTTTACCAGCCCTTGCTAGTCATTTCAAGTCTCCTGATGGAAGAATCCCTGGAGTTCTGCCTTCATTTCCCTATGCCTCTTGACTTCTGATTCAAACCCAAAGAGGAGACAGAAAAGCAGTCATAGTTGGGCATTATCAGAATTCCATCACTGATAAGAAAGAATCATTCAAATACCACAAAGGAAAGGAGGAATCTTCCCACCTCCACTTCACAGATGGCAGAAATCAAGTCAGACAGTTCCCAGAGTTGACAGCTTCTTCATGATACAATTTCTGAAGAAAATGGAATACAGGGCAGACACCTTCTACCCACCTTTGAATTTGACAGTCACTTTCCAGATCGCAATAAACATCGCAGGGTCTGCTGTTGAACTGTGCTAAGAAGAAAGACCCCAGGGGCCTGGAAACCATTTAATTATTATTCAAACATTTCTGGAAGTGCTTGAAGACCCTCACAGAGAGAGGGGAGTTCCCTTTTGCATAAGATGAGGGGATTGTCAATAACAGGGTGGGGGAAGGCCATTTTTAAAGATGAGAACTGGTTCTGAATGCTAGAATTAAAATATCCAATATGTCAGGTCAACTGTAGGTTGAATTATAAGTATCTATAGTTTCCTTTGTTTGTGAAGGGTAGGAATAGTTTTACACTTATTCATTACTTTGTGTTACTTTTAGAAAAAGGTCTATGTTGACCTGACCTGGGCTGTACTTCTTGGAGTGCTTCAAAGAGAATTCTGCAGTAGATGGTTGCATAAGGAGAGCTAGACCTTTTCTGTCACCAGTGCTCCAGGGACATGTTATTCCCAACTTTACCAGCATGTGTCACAGGTGTAGGTGAGGGGTGGGAGAATGGGTGTGTGTCAAGCCTAGTCTTTTTAAAAAATATATATTTATTTATTTATTTTCTTTTTTTGTTGCCCTTGTTTTTTTTTTTCATTGTTGTTGTAGTTATTATTTTTGTTGTTATTGATGTCGTTGTTGTTGGATAGGACAGAGAGAAATGGAAAGAGGAAGGGAAGATAAAGGGGGGGAGAGAAAGATAGACACCTGAAGACCTGCTTCACTGCTTGTGAAGGGACTTCCTGCAGGTGGGGAGCAGGGGGCTCGAACCGGGATCTTTCTGCTGGTCGTTGCGCTTTGTGCCATGTGCGCTTAATCCACTGAGCTTAATCCCGACTCCCTCAAGCCTAGTCTTAAAATGCCCCCTGCGTATCCTGCTTGGCTCACAGTCTCAGGCAATCTGGACTGGCTATCTCAGTCAAAGTCCTTCTCCTTGAAGTACAGTTGAGCAGGTAGTGTATGGGGGGCGGGGGGAAGGATATGGGCCGAGTTTGTTCCCCACATGTTAATCATACATAAAGTCAACAAACAATTGAAGAGAAAACAGGATTTTTAGGAATTTTAAACTTTATTCAGGAACATTGAGAACACCTACGTGTGGAGTAACACATGAGCCAAGCACACGTGCGTGCGTGTGTCTGTGTGAAAGAGAGAGAGAGAGAGAGAGACTTAGAGCTCTTATTCATCTATTGACTGACTCGCCTAGGCAGAGAGCAAGCCACATCCACAGGTGTAGCTTATAAGGGTCCAGGCCCCACCTCTACCGCCTTTCTAAACCACACCCACATCTGTTACCACTCCTATGTCCTGTGCAGCAATTTCCTTCCCCCAGGCACACATGTGTTCTTGGGGAACAGGTTCTGTTGCAGCAGAGCAATGTCTATGTTCTGCCAGGTACCTCCTTTTATTTCTGACCTCAGGGTTCCCCCCCAGCAGTATGGGCCCCAAATTCTTTTTGGGGTGCTGAAGGGCAGTGTTTGGTGCTTTTGTAACTGCTTTCTGCTGAGCTGTGGACTATAAACTGGTTGATCCATACTCCTAGACAAACCTGTTCTGTCCTTAATCTTTCCCTAGTAGGATGAAGTTCCAGGGATATGAGCTTTCTAGACACTTCACTATGTAGTCACCTGTTCAGGGAGGCCAGGATGGGGTCGTGGTAGCATGTGGAACTTGAAGGCTGAAAAGTAGTAAGGTATATAAATGTTTTACAAATGGGGAGGCAAAGAATAGGCTTAGAGCCAGCAACAAAAACAGCAAAAGAAACCCAGGATGAGAGGAAGATAGGATGCTCATTTAGGCGTGTGTTCCTAGGAGACAAGGACTCCAACAATCTTTGACTGAGAGCTGTTACCATAAAGGCAGACTTGAGAAATATCTGGGAGGATGGCTTTAGAGTGGAGTGTGGGATAGAGAGCTGGATTAGGGCAGCAGAGAGCCTGCTTTCCCACCACTGGGAGTCTGCTTTGGTTTCAGCCTTTGCCAGGGCGATAACCAAAACAGGAATGCATTGTGTATTGCTGGCAAAGTTGGACTGAAACCCCTGTGTTTGTTTCTCTTTTGTAATTGACCTCTTTGTGTCCTTTGCCTATTTTTTCAATTAAGTACTTCTCTTTTTCCTGTTGACATAAAATAACTTTAAAAAAAAAACAACAAGAATTGTAACCCTGTGCCTACCAAGTATTTTGCAAATATCTCTCTCTTGAAGTATTATTTATAGTGTTCTTAACATTGAGAGTATCTTAGATTTTTCTCAAATATATTGTTTTCCTTTATACTCAGAAAGACCCTTGCTACTATATGTCAGTTCCTTCATCTGTCTCTGTCTCTGTCTCTGTCTCTCTCTCTGGCTTTATTTTTACACTTAGTATATTCAGCAAAATATTGGTTGAAGGACTTAGAATTTTTGTTTCAGTTCATTTGTGCATTAGGTTGTTTATACTTCAAAGATTGTGCATCTGCAGATGTTTTAATGATAACCCTGCAAAACTGGAAGGTCTGATTATTTGCCCCCAATTTCTATGGAGGAATGGCTTATTTAAATGCTCCTGAGTCCCATGTGACTTCCTTCTTGAAGGGAGTCCCTTCTGAGGAACCTGGAGAAATCATGTTGATTCTTTCCCTGTAGTTTTTCTTAAAGGGTTTGAAGCAGGGGTTTTGTATGAACAACATGAGGAAAAGTAGACTCTCTGGATAACTTTACCTTTCCCCAAATCCCATAGTCATGGTGGCAGCTAAAAATATTTCCCACCATTGTTCTCATTCAAATAATCCCCTCTCCAGCCAGTCCTCAAATCACATCCTTTCCATCATTATAGTTTTGTTATAATGTTGCTGAGAAAAAATAGAGTCCTTACCAACACTGAACAAAATGTTACTATTGCAGGACCTACTTTCATTCTGCATTGTGTTTTCAAGTTGAAGTTTCCAAGAACTTAGCAAGGGCATTAAGTGAGTACTCAACTGTACTCACTGGCTCACCTTTGACCTATCTCTGCCCCTCATAATCTTGGTGCCAGGGAATAACATTGCCTCTTATACTCTCTGGAGAATCAACCAGTTACCTGGAATTCAGTGTGGCAAATAGCTTAACAGAAGACATCACAGCCCAGCCTCCATCCCTTGTAGAAAGTCAATGGACAGTGTGGGTCTCTGGGCATGTATGTTCCATCTTAACAGGTGAAGAGCTGAACTGGCTGAATGAAAAATATTCTTCTTATATCTATAAGAAAGGGGCAGCACCCAGGCTGGAGATGGCAGAGCCCACTGGGACCTCTGTTGACTGTCCTGCCCATCGTTGGCCAAAGTGTCATCAAATAGCATGTGACTGTACAAAGTGAAATATTTTTCCCAGTGGGGAAAAAAAAAAGATGAAATCCTGCCATTCACAGTCTGGGTGGACCTAGAAGGTGGTGTGCTCAGTGCAGTAAGTGAAATGGAGAGAAACAGGCACTGGGGGATCAGGTGGTGTTACACCCAGTTGAACACATATACTACAGTGTGCAAAGATCCAGGTTCAAGCCCCTGGTCCCCACCTGCATGGGAGGAAGCTTCACAATTGGTGAAGCAGAGCTTCAGGTGTCTCTCTGTCTTTCTCCCTCTCTGACTCTATGCAGTAAATAAATAGAGAGGAAGAGAGAGAGACAGGCATTGAGTGACTTGACTCACACATAGTTGACAATGTAACAAAGCAAACAAACAAGCAAACAAAAAAAATGCAAAACCGAACTTTGAGACTGACAAGACAAAACCACAAAACTGTGGTTCCCAGAGGGGAAGGGGACGGTGGATGAATCTGGTAAAGGAGTGGGTTGCATGGTGATGGACAGAAACATGAGTTCTGGTGGTGAGCATTACTTACAGATGCGTGCACATACAGATGTTGGTTCATCAGGCTGCAACCTGAAACCCATATAACGTTATAAACCAATGCTACTTCAATAAAAGAAAAGCATGCTGTACCACACAGGACCCCCTCTGCCACAGACACATCCTTTTTTTTAAGACAATAGTTTCTGGTTACCATGATATAACTTTTGTTACATGCTTCCTGTGTGAAAACAACTTTCAATATGCTTGTATACTTGGAAACTGAAAGAATTCTTATTTATCTTCAATTACTGTGATATGCATGGGAGCTCTGGTCATATCAAAAACACAAAAGAGAAAGGCAGTAAAAATGTCTGTATTCTTGTTTTCTGAGGGAACTCCATGGGGACACAATTACCCTGAGGGAGGATGGTCTCAAGACTGGTAGAGCATACCCAGCTAGCCAGGCCCAGGGTCCTGCATTTCTTTAATATGAGATGAATTTGCTCAAGGCTGAAGGCTGGACCCCTGCCACACCCCTTTTGTGTGCAATTATGTGGACTTTATTTTTTGCTTAGAACCGCAGAGGCTAACATGCTTGCTCAGGATTCATGAACACAAGAGCTTCTCACCCCTTCAAGTTCCCTTCCACATTTTTGAACAGGTTACAGAGCAGAAAGTGGAGCTGATACAAAGGAGAAATAGGGGGCCAGAGACCACCCACTGAGCTCTGTGTATCTGTCTGTCTGTCTGTCTGTCTGTCTCTGTGTGTGTTACGGAAGCTGGCAGTGCAGTTGCTGCATGTCTGTTGAACTTAGCCGTGAAGGGCAAACTCAAGGGCATACTCGGTTGGTTGAGAGGACTCCAGGGCTAGGGCATGAGTGAGCTCTCAGTCTGTGTTCCCGACCTGATGGCCTCCCTGGGCCTCACTTTACTTCTCAGCCTTATTGTGCTGGAGGCTTCTGTTCTTCATGGCTGCTGTTGGGCCCGAAGAGGGACTCATGGTTCCTGAGACACTGGCTGAGGGCTCTGGCACAGCTCCTGCTGTTAGCAGGGCCTGATTAGCTCTGCTCTCCCTCTCATCACTGAAGAGGAAATCACCCCCAGTCCAGATTCAGGGGCCTTGAGTGTGTTTAAAAGCTGTCGTTCAAACTCATGGCAGTCCGAGGTTCTGTTTTATAGTGGAGGCTTTCTGTTCTCCAGGCATCTATTAATACAGTTGTTGAGACCACCAGTTATTTTCTGTCCTTTTCCTCACATTTCTTATCAGCTTCACTGTGCTAGGATGTCTGCCCTAGATCCGATAGTCACTCAGAAGTTGGGTCAGACAGAAATTCAGAAGACAGAGTACTGAGCTACATGACCAAAGCATTGCCCTAGGCTATGGCTAAGAACCTAATGAATAAATCCCTCTGGCTTCTCTTTTACTTCTATGTTCATATATGAAAAGAGGACACAAATCCTTGCCTTCCCCACTTCCAAGTCTTATCCCAAGAACCAGAGGTTGTAAGCACTTCCACAAACTATCCAACCCTCCTTAAACTCCTGCCTTTCTTGTCAGGAGGCCCTGCTATCCCCCTCCATGGGAGAGCCTGTCCCAGAACCTCTCCCCCAGCCATCAAGGGCACTTCTGCCGCTCTGGTTGGAAAGCACACTTTATGGTGGCCGAAACACAGACCTGGAACATGGGGTCACGGCTATGTTTCCATTACAAGCACACAGGCTTCAAGCTGCAGCCCTTCCCACATGCCGAACTTCATCAGAGCTCCATGTGCTGAGAGCCTTGTGGAAGAAGCCCAACAATTACAGAGGAGCACGACATCCAGACTTGGCTGGAGTATAACTCCAGCCTGAGCTTTGGGGGGCTTGTTCTGGGGGTCCCATCCTGCAGTAGGGGGAGCTATAGGGAGCTCTCTTAGGCAGAGCAGGTTTGGAAGCCCTTCAGGATTGAAGACTGCTGCCTCTAGAATTGAACATGAGGGAGAACCCTGGACCCAGAATGGACCCTCGAACCTCACTTCACAGGCATGCCATTATCCTGTATCTGTGTGGTCTTCTGCTTTAAATAAATATGCAAAGAATAAAGTTTTGAGTGTGGTGGTTTCCATACAGTAAGGGTTCCTGTCTGCTTTGCTCTCAAGTTTGACAGTTGTCAAAGAAATGAATCCAAATGGATTTTGCAGAGATAGTCAAAACACTATGCCAACTTGGTGCCCTTTGTATAGTCAGCATGGTGTGTGGGACTGCCAGGTAGAGAGCAGAGGAACTCAAGGCAGTAATAGATTGCTTTGACCCAACCAAGCTCAGAAGGAACTTACACCCCAACACCCAGCACATGTTGAGTCGGGACATGCTCCACAGCATTCTGCAAAGCAGGGGTGTGAGCCCTGGGCTCCTATAAAGAGGGGAAGCTGGACTGTAAGCTGCAGGTCAGGCTTCCCTAAACCTGCTTCTTTCGTTACAGGGTTGTGACATTATGTGTGAGTCCAGAGCAAACACATGAACCCTGGGTGAGGCAGGAGAGAGAAACAGTGCAGTGGCAGAGTGGCTGTTCATCATGCCTGGTGACCCAAGTGCTTTCATTATAGCAACAGTCAGCACGGAAAGGCCCAGTCTTGCGCCCTGGTTCTTCCCTGCTCTCTGGCATCCTTTGTTCATCATTCAGATGCCTCCTGTGCTGTTTAAATATCTGCACATTCACAGGCACACGAGAAAATTGGTTAAGGAAACTATGAACCAATCAATTCCCTGTGAAAACATAATCTTCATGGAAGTCCACAGCTCCTCCATTACTGGGTTCATCTCTGGGACCCTCTCTTCAAGCAGCAATGAAATAGGTACACTTGGCCAGCGGTGAAGGGCAGAGAGTGGTCACTATTCTTTTTGTTTTGAATTAATACTATTGTTCAGGGACCAGGCAGTAGCAGACCTGGTTAAACACGCAAAGACCCTGGTTCAAGCCCCTGATCCCTACCTACAGGGGAAAAATTTCATGAATAGTAAAGCAGGGCTACAGGTGTTTCTCTGTCTCTCTCTCCCTCTCTCCCCTCTTAATTTCTCTGAGAGAGAGAGAGAGAGAGAGTGAGCAGCAGCAGCAGCAGAGAGAGAGAGCTATAATATATGCAGTATCAGTGTCAGAAGGGTACACTTAGGTGTGCAAGTCCAGTGTGCTTCCAGACAAGCTCTTTCTCTGGCCACAGAATCTTTTGAATTGTCTTCAGTGGACCAGAGGCAGATACTAAGAATTTCTGACTCTATGACAATTCATGCTTCAAATGCTTAACTCTTGATTGTAGACCAAAGGCGGAAGAACTAGCATGCAGATAAATAGATGTGGTTCTGCTCCTATAGGACTTTATAAAAATAGATAGTGGCCAGATAGAGCCTCAACTTGAAAGGCATGGAGTTCTAGGCTCCCATGGATTAAAAAAATAAATAATTTTATAGATACAAAATCAGAAAGACCCCTGCTTGGGCATGACCCTTTTCTTGCATTTGGTAGAAGGGATCTGGCCCTCTGCCACTGTGACCCTCCACTGTCTTCATCACAGTTGTCCACAGAGCCCTTCTACACTTTAGCCACCAGCCAAGCATGGAGGACAGAGCACAGAAGCCACATTCTGGGACACACAGACCTTTCTGCCTAGCATCCCCTCATTCTATGGGCATAGCTCCACCTGCCTTGCCTGTGGCTTACAGTACGATCCTGGGGAACCAGCGCCATATTTCTGGCTCACGAAGATATTGTAGGTTCTCACAAGCTAAGGCACATCCCAATTCATTGGTAGCAGATCAAGGAGCTATCCCAGACCATAAAACCTGGGTCACAGATGCCCCTCCTTGGCAGGTTTTTCTCTGAGAATAAATAGTTTATTTTGCACAAGGGGAAGAAAGATAGGAAACATCTTGGATCCAAGTAAGGGAGCTGGGAGAGGTATATGGGTGTCCAAGATCACTTTCAGGGTGAGTTTTTGTTTTGTTTTGCTTTGCTTTATTTTAACATTAACATTGTGGCTGTGTGCTGGAAAGGGCGTGCATTCTTCATTCTTTTTTCATTACTTGAGAATTGTTGCAACCATTATGCAAAACCAATAAAGGGAAAAGCCTTTCAAAAAATGCCATTTGGCAGTCCATGCCCAGCCAAGGAACACCCCAGGTCTCTGGGGGAAACAGTATGCATTTTGCAAAATTTCTTAAAAGATAATTTATGGTTTTGCGAAAACAAAACAGGAAATTGAATTAAAAAGAGAAACATATTTAAATAATGCTCAGTGATGACATAACCAGCCCAAGTCCAACAGTCAAAGCCTAGAACTGCACACTGTCAGCTGTAAGGATTTCCTGGCAGAGCTTGGGGCTGAGCACAAGGGAGTGATACTGTATGGTTTGATCAGCCCTCTATTACAGCTTTTGAGCAGAAGAGAAGTCCCTTCAGTTGGAATTGTGACCCCCAGTATAAGGCTGTGGAGGTGTTCAGGTATGACTTTCCTGTTCACGTCAGGACTTCTATTGTCTGTCTTGGGCATGAATTCTGGGCATGCCACCTGGGTGCTCTTTCTCCTTATTATTCACATCTAATAACACTAGAGAAGCAATATAGTTTTAAGAAAAAGCATCTAAGTGTTGGGAAATTGTGAGGATATGGTTGAGCTTGGCAGGGCTTGACTTGAAGGGACAGCCATCCTCTCGTCGTACCAGACTCCATGCCTCACAAAGCCCTGCATTCCTGATACTATGGCCTGCTCCCTTACAATCTACACAATCATTGTTTTGCCTGAGAGATCCCCACCCATTCCATTCCTTTGATCTATCTTCTTTCTGCCCTCAAGACCCTCCCTGCCTGCAGGGTATTATTATTAATTCTACCAGTTACAACCCTCGCAAGAGTTGCTAAGGAAGTTCCTATCTTTCCAACCCCTTTTGCCTTTCTCCTCCCCTTTCCCAGCCATTTCCATTTCCGACTTACCACTTCTGGGTCCGACCTTTAAAAGCCTGGGCTCTCTGATCAATAGAGAATTGAGTTGCCTCATCACCACGAGTCTGTTCCTGAGTCATCTCTCTCCTGTCACTAAGTGAGTAGCATCCCAGGCTGGCTCCGGCCGTGTTCTCTCCAACCCAGAGAGTACGCGCCTGGGAAGAGGTACCCCCACGCTAGCTCAGCATCTGAGAATCCAGAGTTTCTACCAGGAACAAAGTCAGGAGTCATTTTCTACCACGAGTGGCAGTTACACACACACACACACACACACACACACACACACACACACACACACTATTTTTTCCATATTGTATACTGTAAAAAAATATATATATCCCAGGGAAAGTAACTTAATTCCTAATTCAAAACATTTTACTATATTTTCAGCGTTCTACTGCTAAAAATTTTTGGTTTTCCAAATTGTTCAAACAATGGAGGGGAGAAATGAGAGACTCGTGAATAAGTGTATTTTATTTATTTATTTATTTTATCTTATTTTTTCAGAACCAAGACTTTTCACAGAGTGATTTCACTAGTCCTAGCCTGTGTTTTCATTCAGAGAGACAGACAAAAAGAGAAGAAGAGACACCACAGCACTGGGGCTTCTGTTAGCTCCACGGGGCTGCCATGTGGTGCTGGGATTTGCGTTCTATGCCACCGCATGGCAAAGCTCACTCCTTGTCTTGTGAGCTTTCTCTGACCCCTCAGAAAGTTGAAAGTATAAAATGAAATTATAATCAGACATTTCTGGAAGAGTGTCCTGTTTCTTCATCATCTATAAAGGTGGTTTTTTTGTTCATCTAAAGTTTTTTTTTTACATTTCTTTTTTTTTAATTTTTTGTTTATAAAAAGGAAACATTGACTAAACCATAGGATGAGAGGGCTACAACTCCACACAGTTCCCACCACCAGAACTCTGTATCCCATCCCCTCCCCTGATAGCTTTCCTATTCTATATCCCTCTGGGAGCATGGACCCAGGGTCATTGTGGGATGCAGAAGGTGGAAGGTCTGGCTTCTGTAATTGCTTCCCTGCTGAACATGGGCATTGACAGGTGGATCCATACTCCCAGCCTGTCTTTCTCTTTCCCTAGTGGGGCAGGGCTCTGTGGAAGCGGAGCTTCAGGACACATTAGTGGGGTTGTCTGTCTAGGGAAGTCTGGTTGGCATCATGCTAACATCTGGAACCCTACCCAGAGAATCCCTGGTCAGAAGCTGTAGTTTGTCAGAGCTCACAACCAGCCCCTGCTCGCAAGTCGTCATCTTGGCCCCGCCCCCTCATCATCTAAAGCTTTTACACATCCTGCTTTTTCTTCAGTCAGCAGTGTAATTATGTGGAGTGGATTATGGCATAGCCCTATTTTACAGTGAGGATACTGGAATATTATTACTTCCTTTATTTTTGCATCACCGAACTCTTCATCACTCCCTTAATTTGCCTCAAACTGAAATGGGAAACCTGTGCTGTTCTTCAAGTGTGATGACAATGTAATTGCCTCATTCTCAGCAAAAATGTTTCATGACTTGCTTGATTCTGTTATTTTGTTGTAATGGGGTTGGGTTTATAAACAACACATGTACACTCTCCTGTTCAGCCCTCTGTGGTGAATGGCAGACATCTCTGGAATGCTGGTCCAGGCTCAGCAGAGGAGCTGAACACAGCTAACCACATCACATGGCCTCTGAGGCGTTTGAGTCATCTGCCCAAGAGTCTCTGCCCCTTTTTCCTCTTCAGTAGAGATGCGGCACCATAGAGGAACAGGAGCTCTGTCTTTCCTCGTTCATGTCACTAGCACCTGGCACAAAGTAGAAAGAACCAGCTGAAAGAATCAAGAAGATGAGTAGCAACTGGACATAGCAGACTTTATGGTCACAGAGGTTGATGTGGTGTGACTGGCTGTTTGCAACAAGGGGGCTTCAATGCTTGTCTGTATATGCATGGTTTTGGTGGGCCTTGGGACATGCCTTGGTCAGGGGAAGACAACAGAAGCCAGAAGCGATGGCATGTAAGACCTTGCAGCTTCTGCTCTTGTATTCCTGCACCCTGGCCCAGACAATCTTGTCAAAGACGTGGTCTAGTCCACTAGGAGCTACCAAGATCTGTAGCATCAACCTCTAGAAACAGGTCAGCCTCACTGAGCCCCCAAGGCCCCAGTGTAGTCACTGGGTCACTGTAGCTTCCTAAGTGACTCTAAGGATCATAAGCAGAACTTCTCAGCTGATCCCAGCCCAAATAACTGACCCATAGGATAAAAGGTATATAAAGTAGGTTCGTACTTACGTCACTACGTTTAGGGATAGTTTTCTTACATAGCACTAGATTGCTGACATTATGAGCTTATGAAAGTTGGATATTTTTACCTATTACATGCGTAAGTGCACAAGGTCAGACAATTTCTTAATGGTAAATCAATTAAAACTCCATTTGTGAAACTTCTTACATCGAACACATCTTCACCTCAAAGGCAGGAAAAAGAATAGACAGAAAATGGCTGTTGCTGGTGGTGTGTGTGTGTGTGTGTGTGTGTTTGTGTGTGTGTGTGTGTGTGTGTTGGGGGGGTCCTTTCTAAGGTAACCAGCAGGTACACCCTGTTCTGGGTTTGTTTCTTTTTCTTAGAGAAGTTGGTGATATGAAACCAAATTTTCCAGGTCAACCTACGGGCATTTCTTCAAAGACTGAGGACACATGTTTGGTTAGACCTATGTTTTATATTTTTTGATAATACATTAAGTGAAAAGAAGCCTACTGATACTGTTTTTCTTTGGAATTTGATTTACAATAATAATAGTCCTGTGAAAATAAACTTGTATTTGAGACGTGGCCATTAGGATAGAATGGAAATAAAAGCATTGGGGGAATATCCTTCTGCCCATTAAGCTAAGAAGAATTCAGATCACTGAGAGGGTGGGGGTCAAATCTGAAAGAAGAGTAATCATAGCTCGTTGACTGGAGTGTAGGAGGAGGTCATGTGTAGTGAGAATATGCCCCAAGGCCCAGGGTCTTGCTCTATGGGGAGGAAGCAGCAGTTCCCTCATTTATAAAATGCAGAGATTTCCCTAGTTGCACTGCTCAAAGCAACAGAAAATAAGTCTCTTATTATAAAACCTTGCCAATTTAAGATTAGACATAGTGCAGTTACCTTATTCTTGGCAGTGAGAGAAGCACTTCACATACATTCTCACAGTTTCACAGCAGCTTTATGGTAGAAGACAGACTGTCACCATTGCAAAGACAAAAAAAATGGCCATTCAGGGAAAGCCACAGGCAGGAAGAGGTTGATTCTGAACTCAAAGTGGGACTATCTTGCCATGAGAGATATATATATTTTTTTGCCTTCAGGATTATCTCTGGGGATTGGTGCCTGCACTACAAATCCACTGCTCCTGGAGACTACCTTTCCCATTTTTGTTGCCCCTATTATTAGTATTGTTATTGTTGTTGTTGGACAGGACAGAGAGAAATGGAAAGAGGAGGGAAAGACAGAGAGGGGGAGAGAAAGAGATACACCTGCAGACCTGCTTCACCACCTGTGAAACGACTCCCCTGCAGGTGGGGAGCCAGGATCTTGAACCGGGATCCTTATGCCGGTCCTTGCATTTTGCACCACGTGCACTTAACCCGCTGCGCTACTGTCCGACTCCTGCCATGAGGTACTTTTACATAAATGTGATACTCTGTCGTTATATGCGTAGAAGGTAGAATGGATAGAGAGGTGTGAGGAGGAAAAGAAGCCATCCAAGGAGTTGTGACTTCACACCACCCTAAAGCAACAAACATCTCAACTCAACAACCATTTTTGTCCAAGTCTTTGCCACTGAGTGACCTAAACTGTCTCAGATGAAAACCTAACTTCTTCTCAAGAAGGAACTCGGTCACTCTCACGTTTTCTTCTTCAGAAATATGAAGTGAGATGCCTTAACTTTAAAAACAAAATCTTTCCCCCCTCCAACTCTTAATACTATTTTCAGTTAGGATTTGCCATTGTGTAGAAAAAAAAAAATTTGTTGTTGTTGTTCATTGTGTGACCTGTAATCAAGATTGAAACAAATTCAAAAATATGACCCAGGGATATTAACCAGCAGTGATTGGGAAGAATCTATGTCTGAGAAAGAAAATTAAGACGATACATCCCCTTCTTAAAGAAAGCTCTCTGTGAGACCGTGTATGTCTGACTCTTTTTGTAATCCAGCTGTAAGGCACCGTGTTTCTATTTTGGATCTCAGGAACATACTCACTTGACTGTGAAGTGCACAGAGACTTGTTGCAGATTGCAGATGAAATGAGCTGACTTTCCAGAACTGCTCATGCCATGTCAGCATTTGTTTAACACCCTGATTGAGGGCTTATGCATGATAGTGGGGTCTGGTATCTCTGAGGGGTACAGATTTCCATTTGTCTGTCTTTTCTGTGGTCCTCTAGGAAAGATCACCAGCCCCCAGACAATCAGCTACTAATTGGACGGACCAGTGTCCTGCTCCGAAGCGAGTGTCCACATCTCAGTTGCTTTAGATGGGAAGATAGCAAGAAGTGGGATCTCTGCTATTCGTTCATTGGTTCAGGCTGCCCATGTAGGGTGCCTTTGGTGTCGACTATCTGTGTGTTTCAGTTGTTCCCCTGGTGCAGATTCGGGCAAGCAGGGTTAGGAAGAAGAAGATACCGTGCAGGTGGGGATGGCGGCATCCAGGAAGCTTGCATCCTGAAGTACTGTATTCTGTGATCCATGCCAGCTTTCTGAAGATACGGCCATTATGGTAATAATGGTTAAAACATTCCTAAGCAGATAAGAAAGCCCATTTTGGAGGAACTCTTCCTCCCATCACATGCTCTTGGGTGGTGTGTGGCCAGGGGAGGAGGAAGGTCTTTGAAGCAGCAGTCTCTCAGGCCTGCGTCGAGGGGTTGGGAAACCCTGGAGAAAGAAGCCAGAATTGGAAGGTGGTGGATTTTCTCTGGGGGCAGGATGCTGACATGTACGGCACACATTGTCCCGACCTCTCTGGGCTGAGAACCAGCCCCCAGCGGCAGCTGACCAGATCTGGGCTGTGAGAGCAGCAGCATGGAGCCCGGCTCATTTTCCCCAAGTGCAAATCCTCTTCACTGCCCATGGACAGAATTACCAGCCGACATGCTAAACCTATTAAATATGTATTTTTGCGAATTTTGAAATGAGGGAAAATGCTCTGTAGAAATTTTTACAGATGCTGAATGATTCTAAGTGTGGTTAAAGATGTGGGACTTGCTCCAACTTTGTTCTTTCGTGGATCGCTGTTAGCTTACATTTGAAATCTCAGCTGGCCACGCATTTCACATTGTTCTTCCAAATGTAATCACTTCTCTCTTTTATCTGATCTCCTACAGTCTCTCTGTTTTCATCAATATCTGACAGCAATTCCCAAAGATCCAATATAGTCCACTCTAATATCCCTATGTGTCCTCTTCCCTCTCTTTGAAATCTAATACCTTAGCGGTGAAATAATTTATTGTGCTTTATTTAGACATTTTATTTTTTGCATGTGTTTTGATACCGTCCTTTTGAAAGGAGTTATTTGGAAATTCAAACCAACTGTTCATAAGAAGTTATGAAAGCATGATTAAGAAATTTTCTCTCTCTCTTTAAAACCCCCTTTCTAAGCCTTCATTCCACAGTGTGTTGTGGCAAATGACATCAAGTCCGGGGACCTGACAATCACAGGGAAATGAAGATGGATATCTTCTGCAGGCCCACTAATGGATAAAGCTATACAGAAGATCAAGTGATCCAGAAAAAGCAATGACAGTCCTATTTGTCTCAAAAACCCATAGATTATGTGGTTATCAAAACCTGGAGAGTCTTAATTCATTGGGCCTGATCTTCCGATGAAATGGCCATGGCACCGACACACTGGCCTACTGAACAGATGGGAGCTACTTGGTTCCAAATTGCTCATGCTATATTTTGAAAGCACTATCTGAGACGAAGTTTTATGGGTACACTGCAGTTTAATGTGTGCATTGTTAAATTAAAAGGAAAACTTGTTTCAGTGAAGTAGTTGGCAGAAAGCTATAAATCTTAATGGATAGGAAAATATTCCTTTCAATAAAAAAAAAAGGAAAGAAACAGAGCAAGAAAGCAAACAAAAACCCCTGCTTAAACACTTATTTAAAATACAGACCTCTGAGCATCAGCTAACTATGTCTGTCCTTCTGTCATCTTCATGTCAGGACACTCACATACTGCCCTACCATCCTTCTCTTTACTTTTCCACCCAAGAAAGGCCCTCAACTCTGCCAAAGTTCTGAGGCAAGAATGAGAAATGTTTTGCTTTACCACTAACCTGTGAAAATGTGTTTTTTGCCAGTGTTCTAGTGTTTTTTTTTTTTCTTTCCTTTCTTGCATGTCTATAATCTTGGCTGGATAGATCTTGACGTGCAAATAAAATTCCACCCAAAATAAGTAAATGATGTTTCTTGGTTGGAGTCTGAAAAGCTTCATTTCTTTTTCATCTGCTCAAGCAAGATTTTAACTAAAAGCCCCCCTACACACACACACACACACACACACACACACACACACACACACACCAGCATATTGTAGAGCAGCAGGAATACTTAGGTACAGAAAGCTCCTGTTCTTTAATCACCATGTGAGGATTTGCAGCCCTGGGTGCCTCCTGCACTCTAAGCACCTTAACATAGCTGGCAGGGACTCACAGACCTGTCTCTGTAGACCATGTCTACACTATTGCACTACACATGCATTATCATACTCAACTTTTTAAAAAAAATTTATTTATAAAAAGGAAACATTGACAAAACCCATAATCAACTTTTTAATTAGAGTTTATTGAGTATTGTTGAGAAAGCCAACACAGTAGCTGTCACACAGAGCTATGTGTTCTATGTGTGGATTAATTAGATTAGTTGTTCAACCAATCAAAACATTCTTTTCAACCAATCTAATTTTTTTAAAGATTGATGGTACTCACATTGTACAGCCCTCCGTGTCACTATGCTAGGTGTTTGAATAGAAAGACTGGATACTAGCTCTCTATAGCTCTCTGTCCAGTAGACATTTGAGTTAATACTTACAATGGATTATTATAGCTGTCTGGTTGTCAGAGTGAGTGTTGGTGGGTCCTGAAGTTGAGGTAGATAAGAAATATTTGTTCTGACTCCAACATGTCCCATACCAGTGTTTTCTCCAGACCTGCCACATTTGAACCTTGTGTTATCCAACTTTCTCATGTGTTTACCTATACTTTAAAATTATTTTTTAGGAATGCTAATAATTGCTTTTCTTTGCCACATTTAGTTTATCTCATAAACTCAGATGTCATCTACTCAAAAGTTCCAATGTTTTAGACAACTTTTTATAATTACTCTGCAAATAGAAAATCTTTGTTCTCATCCATGAATATTTGGTCATTGTGGGGTGCAACTAGTCTGACTGAGCATGTCTGTTTAGAAGCAGAGGATTTTCTTTTTAAAATGTGTTTCATTATCTTTATTTATTTATTTATTTATTGGATAGAAAGAGCCAGAAATTGAGAGAAGGAAGGAAGCTAGAGAGGGAGAGACACAGAAAGACACCTGCAGACCTGCTTCACCACTCACAAAACTTTCCCCCTGCAGGTGGGGACCGGGGGCTCGAACCCGGGCCCTTGTGCACTATAGCATATGCGCTCAACCAGGTGCGCCACCATCTGGCCCCAGGAATTTTCATAAACGAGTCTAGAGATGACTTTTTATGAGCCACAGGTTAGTTTAGAAACAGGATAGATTGATGCAATAAAAAATGAGTAGCCTATGGAAAAAGAAATCCACCAATAAAAGTATGGTGGCCATTCATAGAGTAAGGCTGTTGTGTAGAACCAGCATCTGCTGGAAAAACAACCAAGTTAGTGGTGACTCCAGTTAAATTTGTTATGCAGTTGGGGGAAGTTTTTCTGGTCATGTAGGGATTAGGTCTAGTATCATGGCTCTGCATGTATCTCTATTTTCCCACTCACCATGTGACATGACTCTGATATCCCGCCAAACTGTAAGCTATGGGGAGGCAAGTGATTCTTGAAGGACACACTGGTATTCAGTATTCATTTGGAGGTGACTTAACATGGGTTCTGGCAACTGTTTGATTATATCTCAATTGACTAGTTTGGTAGTTTCTTTAAGCCTTGACATAATAACAAGAAGTGGACACTAGGCTTTAAAGAGTTCTACAAGGGTGTACAACTGAAAAGAGCTTTCTTATAGTTGGTTATCATGTTCCTTTCTTTGTCTCCAGCATTATTGCTGGGACTCGGTGCCTGCATTACAAATCTACCACTCCTGGAGGCCATTTTCTCCCTTTTTGTTGCCCTTGTTGTTTACTGTTGTTGTTGTTATTATTATTATTACTGTCATTGTTGCTGGATAAGACAGAGAGAAATTGAGAGAGGAGGGGAAGACAGAGAGGAGGAGAGAAAGACAGACACTTGCAGACCTGCTTCACCACCTGTGAAGCAACCCCCTTGCAGGTGGGGAGCCAGGGGCTCAAACAGGGATTTTTTTTGTCTTTTTTTTAAAAAAATTTTATTTATAAAAAGGAAACATTGACTAAACCATAGGATAAGAGGGCTACAACTTTATGTGAAAACATTTCCTGAGTGATCTCACAACCTGAGAACAAAACAGGTTTCTTTTCTCCACAATAAATAAATGAGTACGTAAGTAAGTAAATAAATAAATAAATTAAATAACCTGTAATAATTTATGCTGGTGCAGGGGGAAGCAAGAGGGAAACTAACCTGATAACTAATAGAGAAGTGACACCTCAGTGTGAGAAACAGAAAGAATATGAACCAATGAAAGGATAAAAGAGCTAGGAGGTAAATGCAGGTAAAGCTTTTTAAATCTATTTTAAGTAGTAGGGAGGTATTTAAGAGTGGGTGATTAAGGCAGTGAGTCCATTAAAAAATCCCCAACTTGCATTGAGAATTTTCTTCTAAGTTAAAGTGTATGATTCTAATATGTAACATTGGATAAAACTATATAATATTCTAGACATTGTGCATATGCTATCAACCAACAGTCTGAACCACTGACTCTTAGCATCATCTTTCAAAAGAAAGAGTTAAAGGATATATTAGTAAGTAGCAAAGGCTAGTAATTTACCAGAAAATGTGAAATAAATAATGAAACAGGAAGGAATCAACTGGATTTCTTAGTTTTATGTACTAGATGTGCAAAATGAAAAAATACCAAATGTCTAGAAAGATTTAAATTGTGAAGATAATATGTTAGAATGTAATGTGGAGGGAGTTGGGCGGTAGCACAGCGGGTTAACTACACCTGGTGCAAAGCACAAGGATTGGCATAAAGATCCCGGTTCAAGCCCCCAGCTCCCCACCTGCAGGGGAGTCACTTCACAGGTGGTGAAGCAGGTCTGCAGGTGTCTATCTTTCTCTCCTCCTCTCTGTCTTCTTCTCCTTTCTCCATTTCTCTCTGTCCTATCCAACAATGACGACATCAGTAACAATAACAATAACTACTACAACAATAAAGAAAAACAAGGGCAACAAAAGGGAATAAATAAATAAAATAAATATTTTTAAAAAGAATGTAATGTGGAGATTCCATAATGGGATGGAAAGCATGGGACTAATATTAGAAAAATTAACGATGAAAAAATCTTATTTCATAGTCTTCAGGCATTAATTTTTCTGCAAAGGTCCATGACTGACAAATTATATTTTATAAGATAAGTGTCTTATATGAAAATTATGTGAGCAAATAAACATTACCATTGTTTTCAAATAACTTAAGTATAAATGCTTAAGAAAGTCTTCTTTCAAAACAAATGGGTATTTTAAGTTTTAAATAAAGCCACTGCATCTGGTAACCTTGTATTAGTCCTAATAGCATGAATCACATTGTAGGACCAATCACTTTCTAATACCAGTGGGTAGCTATAAAACGTGTATTTTTCACTCATGCTGGCTTTTACTTGTCCTAATGGCCAAATACCTCTTAGTGGACTAACTCTGCAGTGAGCAATATTTGCAAGCACAGCAAAAAAATACAAAAGCACAAATGTCTGAAGAAACTTGAAAGTGACCAAGCCAAAGCATATAGGCAAGGAATTAATGCTCAGAACATACAAACCCTGGCACCACAAGTGAGGTACAGTCGCAATAGAAGCTGGTCAGTGCTGTTGTGTCTGTCCTCCTCTCTGTCCCTCTTTGTCTCTATCTGAAAGTGCAGTGAAATCAAGCATGCATAAAGCACTGATTACACAATAAGTAAACAAATTATAGAGTAAAAAGTTGAATATCTGGAAATTTAAAAGATCATGTATTAGATGAGGAATTCTTTAACAAAAAGAGTAAATATGAGAATAGGTGAATTGAAATAATCTACTCTTAAAAAAAAAACAGGGAAAACAGTTTTACAAGTTTGAAGATTTGAGGGGTTAATGTGTAAATTTCAAATGGCTGAGCTTACATGTGTAATTATAGCCCCATAACAAGAGGAGCTAGAGATTATAGATAAAAGAATTTTTAGGACATTAACCAAATTAATGAAAAATGAAAGAAATGAACTTTAGCTTTAAAAGTCCTATCAATGAGAAAGATATCAATTATGCATGTCATAATGAAATGGCTCTAAAGTAAAGATAAAGAGGAAATCTTGAAAGCAGATGAAGGGAAAGGATACATAACATACACAGGAACAACAGTTAGATTAAGAACTATAATTGTGGCTATACACCAGTCATGGTTTAAACAAGAAAATAGGAGAACAATCTTTGACAAGGCTAACTATAAAAAATTATCAACATAGAATTTTTTATTATTTAAAAATAAAAAATATGTCTAAGAATGAATTTACCTCACTTTAGCTGGAAAGAATGAAATTAAATTATTTTTCAAGTGAGAAGAAAGCATAACTTTTTGCAAACCAACACTATAAAGGTGCTAAAGGAGGGGTCTTTAGGCTGAGGTAAAATGATGCCGAGTGGGGGCTCAGATTTTCAAGAAGGAGTGAAGGACCCTGAAAATGATTAATATTAAGGCAAATATAGGAGACAAGATTTTTCGTCTTAGTTTAAAGCATGCACAATTGAAATGTAAATGCATTATGGGATTTAGTATGTATATAGATATAATGCATATGACAAATTTAGTGTAATGGACAAAGGAAGGCAGATGAACATATATAGTTGCCTCATACTTTACAGAAATTAGTTCAACTTGATAATAAATAGACTCTAAAAGTCAAGATTGTATATTGTACTCACTTAAATAGTAAAACGCAATGCAAAAAGTTACCCTTTTGGTTGTTCCGTATTCCCAATGAGCTTATGTAGACACACACACCCAAACACAGATCCATTCTCTTTCCTTTCTCTGTGATAGTTGGCACCTGACAGAATTGAGACTTGTTGGGACACAGTGAAACAGTGAGCATAGTCCTGAAAGAAACAGTGTGAACATCAATAATACTTAAATTTCCATGCCTCGTGGTTATGCAAGCCCATTGCTTTGGAATTTCAAAATAACCTTGAACCATCACCAACTTTAATTTTCCTCACACTTCAATCGTAATTGGGGCCTACCTTCTCCAACCCTTCCTTCAGCTGCTGTTGTTGCCTTTCCTTTGCTTTCATTCACTTTGTTTAATTTCTTCTGGCAGCTGCAGGAACTGGATGCCAGATTCCTGTGTTTGTCTCATCAGTGCTATGACTCCTGATTTTGTGACTTGGTGGGTGGGCTAAACAAGGTGTCTGACTCTGAAAGAAAGTTGCCTTGGGGAGATAACCTGGGATCCCCAAGAGTTTTCTTCCAAACTAACAAGAAGAGAAGGGGCTCTAGGGTCAGGTGCAACTGGACTCAAACCCACCTCTTCTCATTATTGGAGTGACAACAAGCATGCTATTGGATCTGTGGAGGTTCAGTTTACTCATTCTGAAAGATGGATAAAAATAGCATTTATCTCAAAGGGTTTTGGGGATTAAATGGTATAGTGTAGGTATTAAGTGACTGGAAGATAAGTCCACAGTAAGTGCCAGTTTCTACTACCACCATTTTTTTTTTTCACAGGGAACCAGCTGCCTCCTTTAATCACTTTTTGTTCCAGGACTTTGACAGCCATGAGTTCATGGTGGATCTCAGGAGATCCTGGAGACATCCAGACACATTGTTGTGCTTTATTCCCACATACTTGGTATGCTATTGAATGGCTTCCTGTTGCCTGCTGCCTCCCCCCACCAAGGGAATAATAATAATAAAAAAGCTGGGTTGCTTAAAACAACAATGGTTTATTCTCCCAGTTCTCAGTCTAGAATTCTGAAAATGATAGGATTCTCCCTTGATTCTTCCTAGCCTCTGCAATTTTCCTCAATTCTTGGAATTCTTTGACCTGTAGATGCATGGTGGTGATAACTGCTTCTGTTTTTATATGATTGTCTTCCACCTGGGTGTCTCTGTGCATCTCCTTTGGGCCTTTTCTTCTCTGCGTGCCTTTCTTCTCTTCTACGTCATGTTGGGTTAACAGTCAACCTACTCTGATATCACTGCATCTGCACTAAATGCACCTGCAAGCACCCTGTTTCCACACAAGGAAGTTTTGAAGGAATGCTATTCAACTCTTAAAATTGGACGCATTTGTTCTCACCAATTCTCATTGCTGTGTGTAGCTGTTGAGCTTAATGGTGGGAGGGTACTGTCTGCTTGTGAGGAAAGAAGTGTGTTTCTTGCTGGCTCAGCCGGCAAGGACATAGGCCAGACAGTGATTCCAAGCTTGGACAGACACTCGAGTTGGTTGAGGAGTCTCAGAAATGGTGTGACTCAATTTTAAATAGTGTAGGAGTAAAACCTGGGCATTAAGATGTATAAAAATGCTTTAGGTGATTGTAATATGTATTCAGCACAAAGGATCACTCAACCGGAAGAACTTAGAGCTACTTGTGTCAGCTTTTCTACTTGACTGAGCTCACTCTGTTTGAAAGAATAGTATTTTCCAAAAGTTCTTGGAACCAGATCTACAATCTTTTGTTCAGATTTTTTATAAGTAATAGGAAGCATATACAGCATATAATAATACAAAGCTCCTAGGAGAATCTAGATAATACCTCATAATTAAACTTGATTTTTTGCAGCAAAACATGCAAATGTTCATATTATTGGAAGGCTCATGATTGTGCAGTTCAGAAGAGAACTGATACAAAAATTTAGCAAGACAAATTAGTTGTTAGTTCTTTATCAATTCTGGAAATGAGAGTAATTCATCAGTTGTGAATGCAACAATAAAATTCTGTGTTGTAAAGTCTTAGTAGTATATATCAATGTCATTGATCAGTCTGTCTGTCTGTCTATCTATCTGTCTATCTATGCTGAAGATGCTTTTAGTGCGAAAACAAAGTTTAGAAGTATGGTTAGAAAGGACATCCCTAATCTTGCAGATCTTGGAACTCATTCACTGAACTCAGCAGTATTAACTTTGCTATTTGCAAACTATCTTTCAGTGCAACACAGAAAAGGTAGGTGTTCTTTTCCAAGTGTTGGGACTCCTGAGAGGAGATATGTCCTGTGCTGTGTTTGATGAGCTCCTTCTGCAGTGTTATTCTCTGATGAGTTGAACAGGACAATAAGTGTGCTTTCATTGATCACAGCGTATCTAATATTATAGAGCAAGAGATAAAGAGGGAAAGGGATGGAAAGGAGAGAGAGATATAGATAGACAAGTGAGAGAGAGATAAAGAGAGAGAGAAAGAGACTAAGAAGCTGGAGAGAGTGCATCCTATTAGAGCACATATGTGTGTCTGAGTTCCTGAGGCTATGGGTTTGGTTTTCACCACTACCTATGCCAAAGCTGAGTGGAGCTTGGTTGTCTCACTCTTTTCCCCTCCTCTGTAGTAATAGATAAATAAATTAGAGTCCTACCCCACTAGGGAAAGATAGAAACAAGCCGGAGGTATAAATCAACCTGTGAACACCCATGCCCAGTGGAGAAGCAACTACAGAAGCCAGAACTTCCGTCTTCTGCACCCCATAGTGACCCTGGGTCCATACTCCCAGAAGGATGAAGAATAGAAGCTTTCAATGAAAGGGACAGGATACAGAACTCTGATGTTGGGAATTGTATAGCATTGGACCCCTCTTGTCCCACAATCTTGGCAATCATTATTAAATCACTAATAATATAAATTAAATATAAAATAAATTCCTTGTTTTTAAAAACAAGGAATATAGAGATATAAACAAAATTATTGATATATCTCTACTATACCTTTTGGAATATATAATCTTATGTTATTATATATGCAGAGAGAGAGGGAAGAGAAGAAGATAGAGAAAGAGAATAGGAAGATAGATCCCTGTATAAAGTGGGGGGCTAAGGGCATCTTGAGGCATGCCAGGTCCTGGGTGGATCCTTTTACTCCAAGGGACAGAAGGTAAGCAGTGTCCCCCTTAGTTGGCACCACCTGGAAGGAAGCCCAGAGGATAAACTCAGGTGCTCCCGTCAATGAGCTTATTCCTCAGCGCAGACGATAACCAGTGTGCAGTGTGGACAGGAGGGTAGAGAGGTAAGCCAAGGGCAGGGGGAGGGCTCTCCCAAGGCTGTGATCAGATAGATCAGGAAAGCTGGCCAAGCAAATGACTACTAGATAAGAGGGAAGAAGGGAAGTCAAGCAGTGGTCCCGTCCTGGCCCATCCCGTCCCGTCCCGTCCCGTCCCGTCCCATCCCGTCCCGTCCCATCCCATCCCATCCCATATTTTCTCACCAAAGTCATATAAGTTGGGTCAGTTTAAGCAATACCCGCCACACACTGTCTCTTTCATTCTCCTCCACACCTCCACTCCTTACTCTCCTCACAGCTGGAACTCAGCACTCCCAGTCCTCCATCACCCAAGGCCTCCCTGCAGCCCCTTGCCCATCTGTGGCTGGCAGGAGAGCTTTCTAACTGGGTTCAATCAATGTGAAACGTAAGATCTGAGTTGGGTAGTGGAGAGATCCTGGGAACAAGCAGCCCCAGGCAACAATGGGCCTGGTTCACTCCCATGAAGAGTCATGGATTCTCAGTCAAAGAAGAGCTCTTAAAAGCCACTGGATGTTGGGGGGGGGGGTGCTTCTGTGGATACTATGGGTTCTTTCCGTCTGTTCCTCAGTCCCACAGGTTGACAGTCTCTCTATTGAAAAAGCAGCCTGGAGAGGTGTGCAGTGAACCCCAGGGACAATAACAACAAAAACAACATCATCCAAAGGGGACTTAAGAAAGCTTACAACTGGGGGATCGGGCAGTGGGTAAAGCGCAGGTGGCACAAAGCGCAAGGACTGGCGTAAGGATCCCAGTTCGAGCCCCCGGCTCCCCACCTGCAGGGGAATCGCTTCATAGGCGGTGAAGCAGGTCTGCAGGTGTCTGTCTTTCTCTCCCCCTCTCTGTCTTCCCCTCCTCTCTCCATTTCTCTCTGTCCTGTCCAACAACGAACAACATCAACAATGGCAATAATAATGGCCACAACGAGGCTACAACAACAAGGGCAACAAAAAGGGGGAAAAAATGGCCTCCGCGAGCGGTGGATTCATGGTGCAGGCACGGAGCCCAGCAATAACCCTGGAAGGGGGAAAAAAAAAAAAAAAGAAAGCTTACAACTGGAGTTCAGGTGGTGGTACATGGGTTTAAGCACAATTCCATGAAGCACAATGACCTGTGCAAGGATCCTGGTTCAAGCCCCTGGCTCCTCACCCGCAGGGGGTTCTCTTCACAAGCAGTGAAGCAGGTCTTCAGGTGTTTATCTTTCTCTCTCCCCTTCTATCTTCCCCTCCTCTCTCGATTTCTCTCTGTCCTATCCAAAAAACTGGAAAAAAATTCCATAGGAGCAGTGAATTCATAGTGCAGGCACCAAACCCCAGCGATAACCCTGGAGGAAAAAATAGAAAAAGAAAAAAGAAAAAGAAAGTTTATAGCTTGGGACCAGGTGGTGGTTAATCACGCACATTACAGTGTGTCAGGACCCAGATTCAAGCCCCTTGTCCCCACCTGCAGGAGGAAAACTTCACAAGTGGTGAAGTAGGGCTGCAGATGTCTCTCTGTCTCTTTCTCTACCTCCACTTTCCTTATCAATTTCTCTGTTTCTATCCCATAATAAATAAATTAAAATGTAATTAAAAATGTAAATATATATATTAAAAGAAAGAATGCTAACAGCTTGACAGGCCTCACTGCACTTTGCCTTTCTGCAAACATTTCTTGTGTTACCGAAACTGATGGTGATCAGATAGACAGCTGATACTATTAAATTCTGCCTTATCCACGAGGAAAGGAAGGGTGGCGTTCCCACAGGCAGTAAGTGACCGAGGCAGTGGAATTGGATGTTTTCCTGTCCCCAACAATTCCGCTACTGCTGCCTATCACCATGGGGCAGGGGATTTTGGAGGGAGCTCTACATCCCACCAGTAAAGAAGTCACTCTGTGCCCCAGCTGAGTTGCTACGTTAGCTCTGCCTCTGTAAAATGCAAGCACTTACTCAAGGAGAGAACAAATCAGAGCGTCTCTCTGGCGCCCACAGGACTCAGCAGCTGGTCCGGGGCCTCAAGCATGGAAGTCCTCACCATGGCATGAGTCACCTCACCACAGATGTGTGTGTGTGTGTGAGAGAGAGAGAGAGAGAGAGAGAGAGAGAGAGAGCGCTATCTGGATGACTTTGAGAAAAGTACCCAGTTGATTTCACCTTCTTTTTCTTGTGAAACCAGGTTCATCACATTCCTTCTATCTCCCTCGGGGTGTTGGTGATGGTTAGTGGGCTCAGGTCCTCAGAGGTCTGGTTTTCAGGTTTATTATTTGGTTAGTTAGTTAGTTAGTTATTGCCTCCACTGGGGGTCGGTGCTGGCACTTTGAAGCCACAGCACCTAGTGATAGTGACCACTTTTTTTTCCTTCCTTCCTTCCTTCCTTCCTTCCTTCCTTCCTTCCTTCCTTCCTTCTCTTCCTTCCTTCCATTCTTTCTTTCTTTTTCTCTTTTTCCTCCCTTCCCCCCTTCCTTTCTTTTTCCTATTTTATTCAATAGAACAGAGAAAAACTGAGAAGGGACAGGTAGTTAGAGAGGGAGAGAGAAAGGGAATGAGACTCCAAGCCATTTCCTCCTGCCGAGTACTGTGTGTGCTTAACCAGGTGTGGCACTGTCCGCCCCCCCCCCCCCCCCAGTTTTAAGGCCTGGAAAATTGTTTTCCTAACTGAAAAAGGCGCATGTGAGATTATTGGATATTCATCTTTCTCCCTGGGGCTGGTGGGCTGTATAGCAGATAAGTGTAGGACCTGGACTGGGGAGATGGGGCGAGAGGCCCTCCTGCCCTCCATCATGCATTGGGACCAATGGGTGATTGTGAAGAGAGATTTGGGCTGGTGGTGGGAACAGTGTGCAGACACCTACACAAGAGGCAAAGGACTGACTGTATCCACATGTCAGTACTGTCCTGTAGACCATTGTTTCCACCAGGACACTCATTAGAGGCACTGAGAGTGTCCCAGTAAACAATACATACACCTTACAGCCAGCTGCAAAGAGCAGGAAAGCACTGTGTTCTTTGTTGTTGTGGTGGTCTGGTGTTGGGCTGCACTGCGGAGAAGAGAGCGGACGTCCAGAGCAAAGGGGTACACAAATCTTTATTATAGGATGGGGGGCTTTGGTTCAGACCACGTGGAGCCAGCCGGCAATGGCCATCCCCACTACCTGACCATGGGGGGAGAGCAGGGAGCGAGACCTCAGAGAGGGAGAGCTGAGAGCCCAGAGAGAGAGGGGAGGGGGTGAGGGGGCTTTTTATTGGGCGACGACAACCAGGGGTGACGTGTAGGGCCAGGATTGGTTGAAGGGGGCACTCTAGGATTTTGCGGGGCGTAGAAAAACCTGGGGGCAGAGACTGCATCAGAATAACTCCTCAGCAACATCTCCTCCTATCCCTTTATATCTAAATGGATACAGTAAAGAAAAATGGAATGGAGCAGGCTTAAATGTTTTAGAGGAATGCCATGCTCAGGTGGAAAGATGTAGGACTTTCTGTGAGCATGAGACTCTTAATCTCAGGGTCGTGGGTTTGTGCCCCACGTTGGGCACCAGATGTTGTTGTGGTGGTCTGGTGTCGGGCTGCACCGCAGAGAAGAGAGCGGACATCCAGAGCAAAGGGGTACACAAATCTTTATTATAGGATGGGGGCTTTGGTTCAGACCACGTGTAGCCAGCCGGCAATGGCCGTCCCCACTACCTGACCACGGGGGGAGAGCAGGGAGCGAGACCTCAGAGAGGGAGAGCTGAGAGCCCAGAGAGAGAGGGGGTGGTGAGGGGGCTTTTTATTGGGTGACGACAACCAGGGGTGACGTGTAGGGCCAGGATTGGTTGAAGGGGGCACTCTAGGATTTTGCGGGGCATAGAAAAACCTGGGAGCGGAGACTGCATCAGAATAACTCCTCAGCAACAGTTCTTATTCCATCTTCTGCTAGATTTGCCTCCACCTGGACCCTGCCTGGGACTCTCCCTCTCACCTTCTCACTCATGATGGCACAGGCAGGAGAAACAATCTCCTGAAACATTTGTAACAACGGATAATCAGGGACCCATGAGGAGAAGGGGAGCTACTTAAGGAAGTGGACTGTTGGCATGCTTCTAAATTATGCTTCTAAGACCCCTTCTGTTTCATTGGTTTAATCCCCCCTGCTTAACACTGTATTCTATGTACATAACCACTGTTAACTAAGCACCGCCCTGCCTGCAGGGCATTGGTTTAATCCTCACTATTTTGCACGCTTTTTCCTTCTCCCCACCCCCTATCCTACCTACATCCTCTTCGGACCTGACTCTTCCGCCTCAGGATATATAAGGACAGTATTATGATTAGAGATAGTTTAGATTGCACTGCGTTCCACATGAATAAAGACTGAAGTGCGTACCACTCAGCCATGAGTCCCTGGTCGTCTGTCTCTCCCGCCCGCGAAGCTCAGCCCGACAGTAGACTGTCCTGGTTTGGCTGATAGGCCCTGATCCTGGGGCTTCAGGCAGTGTGGTTCCTGTATCCACCAAGTGGAGAAAAGAGTCTCAATATCCCTTCAAGATGGAGGTCTCCATTTTTGTGTGAAAAAAAAAAAAAGTTAATCACCGAAAGATTTTTCAAGGGCAGTTAGCGGGCCTGGATGGGGAAAAAATGAGTGAGATAGTTATGGAAAAGATTCTTAAAAATTCAGTTTCTGCATAGTTGATGGATTAAAATATAGCATTGGATAAGATACAGAAGACTTCTTTGAAAGCTAAAGACAGATTTAAGAATGTTTTTATTCTTGGGTGGGGGGAGCTACTGGTGCAGGAAAAAATGTGAGAACAGAAGGGTAGAAGTTATTTAATGTGCTGAAAGCTGGGGCTGGATAAAAGGGATGGAATCCGTAGGTTCATTGCTGTCTGGAGAGGAGGATAAATAAGCTAGGAAGGACACCATTCTGCCAGGGCTCACTTGTATCAGAAGGAAGAAAGGGTGGGAGAGTGGAAAACTAAAGTGTACATCCGTGGAGAATACTGTCAGTTTCCAAAGTTCAGTGAGAGGGAAGAGGGACTTGCATTACAAGGCTGCCAGTCTTAGAGAAAGTGCCTGCACACAGCCTTGAGGCCATGTCTGTGCTATGGGTTTGTGCAGGGTGAGAAAGGGGCTTCCCCGGAAGTGCCCATGGCTTAGACTCTGGAGGATGTCCCCGGACAGAAAACCTGTGTCATCATGGACACTTTGGTTCTGTACACAAATCACACAAACCGGCTGTCTCCAGTCACATCAAGAGGTAGCAAAGTCAAACCCCTGTTTTGTGTGTTTGAAGAAGGGACCCTCCTGCTTTTAGGAGTAAGGGTGAGAAGCACCGTCTGTTAGCAGAACTCACCCAGGCCAATGTCTTTACACTGTGTGCTTCCTAGAAGCTGAATCCACCGTACACAACATTAGCCCTGTTAACTCTTCACTCTACATAAAAGTGAACAGGTGCCAGTCTGCCAAAGGAATCGAAGTGGTGAATCTAAATGAATGGTGTGTGTGCCGGTTATGTTTGCGTGTCACTTGGCCAGGCTGTGAGGTGATTCACAGTATTGCTTGTTCAGGTGTAAGAGTCCTTCTCCCTGAAACTTGGAAAACTGATGGAGAATGGTAGGGAATGAAGACAGAGAAGTTGGGTTGGCACAATCATGAGAAATGTGTCCCCTGAGCTGACGTGTGTGGAGGACGATTAAAGTGTGTTCCTGGACTACTTAGAACTGGAGAGCGCCACAGCTTTCTGCGCTCGGTGGGGTCAAGGGGACTGTTGTGAAGAGATTAGAATGTAGGTTGAAGAACATGGACGGGAAGACAAAAGACAATGAGAGGCCACTGCTGCTGCCTCAGGACAAAGGTTGCGGGGTGTCGGAGGAGGTGAGAGATGATAGGAGTCAGCACAGGTTTTAAAAGTAGTGCCAGAAGCTTGCTGGGTGTTGGAAAAGAGGAAAATAATCAAAGAGGACTCCAGGATTTTCTGACTTAAGAAATGAGATGGATTGTAGAAGAGCCGTTCTATGAGCTGGTGTGTGTGTGTGTGGGGGGGGGATTACAGAAATGTACGTGTGTGTGTGTGTGTTTGTGTGTGTGTGTGTGTGTGTTGGGGGGACAGGTGCAATGGGTTGGAAAGAGTCCAGGTTTATGTACAGTAAGTGTGAGATACTTATCTGATATCCAAGTTGAGTGTGAAAAAGGTGTTTAGGAAATTTATTCAAGAGCTCAAGAGAGGGATCAAATTTGGGAGTCATTGGAAGATATGCAAGATAAAAAATTTAAAAAAAGAAAAAATAAAGCATTCCCTAAAACTCAGCATTTAGCCAGAGCAGAAAACGGAAGCACAGCATGGCCAGCCGAGAGGACAAGTACACAAGGCCTCTCATTCCATCTCACCTGCCCCCACTCCTTACAGGGCGCTTGGATAAATCATTCTATGGGATGAAAGGCCCCCCGCCTTTCATCATTAAAGAATCCCAGGTGTGTGGGGTCTTGGATGCATTTAGGTCATAGACACCTGGGTCAGGATTATAAAGGCTGATTTCAATAGCTTCATGCTGATCTTCTTAATAAAAGAAATAGTTCAGTGTCCCAGCTGAACAAGGCTGGTTGAGGTAGACAGAGCATACAACAGTGAATTGAATATTGGCTGCTTGGTCCTGAGAGATTAAATCTCAGAAGAGGGCCAGAGGTGAGAATGTACATCTGAAACTCTCTACAGAGATGGGAGCTGCGTATATGTGGCATATGAGGGAGGCCAGAGAAAGAACCAAGAGTGCTTTGGGAGCGAGGGGTCTGTGTCTCAGGTCTGAAGCCAGCAAAGGGACTGAGAAAAAAAGACACATAGTAGAATGAAGACTGTAGTCTTAGTAAAGGCTAGAAAGGAAAGGTTTAACATTCATTCTATAGCAGTGGCTTCAATAGACTATTTTTTTTCAACAAGACCCCTAAAATGTCCTTGATCCATCTAAGACTTTATCATCTACATGTATTTTTCCCTGCAGTCACTGGCAAAGTTCAGTGTAAGGCTACACCTTTAGAAAATAACCAAAGCCCCTCTGCCTGCTCCCTTCTCATAAGGTTTCCATGCAGGACTTGCCTAGGTGGAAAGAGAACCAAGATGCCAACTCCCTTTGCTGGTGACCTTCTCCTAACAGTGCAGAAACGGCATCCGCCCTAATGATTCCGTGCAAGTGGTCAAAAATAGAAAGGCAGAGAGCCTGCAGCTCAGGGCCAGCCTCCACCCTGTTCTCATCTTCCTTTGTTTGCCTTCACGTGTTACTGGGAGCTCCTGATCTAAGGACAGTCCCCATCCTTCCTGACCACCCCCTGAACTCTGGCGTCCTGCCTAGTGTGGAAAGTAGTTCAGACCCCCTTCACCAGAGACATGAAGAAAATGTGGAGCAAACAGAACACGGGCTGCTTTTTACTATCCTTGGCTTATCAGCAAATAAAGTAGCACTGGACACCAGTGAAACCTTTGCTTGAAATTCACTTCAGTGTGCTGGAACTCTCCAGTGTTTTCTTCCTAAATTAAGCCTTTATGTTTCTCTTTCCTCATTAAGATAGGTGTGTGTGTGTGTGTGTGTGTGTGTGTGTGTGTGTGTGTGTGTGTGTGTGTTAAAAGGGAATTACAATTTTTGTTTAGAAATGGTGCTTTCCACATTACAGATAATTCCCAGCACACATTTTAGGTATTTTGGTCTCAAGTCAATAAGAATTCAATCCATTATCAAATGTCTAAAAATTGACATATATTCTTAACTGACGAAATATATTGAATTGTTAATGACCGATTAATATTCCTCTGAAGAGTTCAGTTTTTTATTTATTATTTTTTACCATCCCACACCTAGCCCTTGAGAACAAGGAATGACAGCACAGTGAGAAGATGATGGTAGAGAGGAATAGTAAGGGGTATGGGACTCAGTTGACCTCAGGTCAAGGAAAAATAAAGGTACTTGACATCCTCCCATATTCTATGTGGACCATTTGGAAACTTAGTCCTAAGGGTGCCACCATGTTCCCTGTGGTGAATCAAACCCCTAGCTATAAACTCATAGCACCTTGCCCTCAACTTGGATCAACAACGGTAGAGCATGTTCCAGCCTCCGAAGGGAGGCTGGACAACATACTCTCTGCTACACCTGAGGAAGAAGGGTCCTGATATTTGGGCAGCTTGGAACGTTCCTACTCATGACCACAGAATGTGAGCTCGTATCTACAGGGATGCAGAGGTCACATAGGCTCCTGTGCTGAATATGGGCCCCAGATCACATCAAATCGATGGGGTTTACAGTCAACAATATTTATACATCTTTCCCATATTTGGGAGCTGCTCTCTTCCCTGATCCAGCTTTCTGGTCCTTTTCCCAGCCATGACACCATCTCCCCAGACAATAACTTGGATCCACCTGCATATCAGATTTCAGGCTCAGGAAAAAACAAAACAAAACTAGAATAGCCACAGGCCCTTTGGAACATAACTAAAATATGCCTACTCGCTATCTACAAAACGGAGACCCTCCAACTCTTCATCTGCACTACACCAGCCTTTAGGTTCATGATTAGTCAACAACTTGTTTGGTTTTATATGTTAACTCTCTTTTCAGCCACCAGGTTCCAGATGCTACCATGATGCCAACCAGACTTCCCTGGACAGACAACCCCACCAATGTGTCCTGGAGCTCTGATTCCCCAGAGCCCTGCCCCACTAGGGAAAGAGAGAGGCAGGCTGGGAGTATGGATCCACCTGTCAACACCCATGTTCAGCGGGGAAGCAATTACAGAAGCCAGACCTTCCACCTTCTGCATCCCACAATGACCTTGAGTCCGTAATCCCAGAGGGTTAAAGAATAGGAAATATGTCAGGGGAGGGGATGGGATACGGAGTTCTGGTGGTGGGAATTGTGAGGAGTTGTACCCCTCTAATCCTATGGTTTTGTCAGTGTTTCCTTTTTATAAATAAAATAAAAAAGAGGTGAAAGAGAACTTAAAAAAAAAAAAAAAAGAATCAAGCCTTAAAGTGTCTCTGTGGGAAATGCATAATAGATCTAATGAAATGAACAGATCTCCTCTCCCATTCCTTCCAGCTGTTAGCTCACTTATCCAGTGAAGTTAATTTAATTATTTGTACTTCTACCTTTCCTTCAAAGCTTATTACTAGTGATCTACAGACACACGTCAAATCAACACACATATATTGCTTTCCTTCCTTTGCCCAACCCCTTTAAAAATAATTCTTTCCCTTGCGTTCCAGCCATGAACTTTAAAAAGTGAAGTCTGTGCT
This sequence comes from Erinaceus europaeus, assembly GCF_950295315.1. Classification (NCBI taxonomy): domain Eukaryota; kingdom Metazoa; phylum Chordata; class Mammalia; order Eulipotyphla; family Erinaceidae; genus Erinaceus; species Erinaceus europaeus. The sequence continues at coordinate 5,177,098 of NC_080180.1, read as the reverse complement.
AATAACTTTAAGGTCAAGTGAAGGATATGACTTAAGTATTATGTTTTGAAGACAGTGATTCATGCTGTTCTTGGGGCAAAGTATACTAGAGCTCTACTCTTGTCCTTCATGGTTTTTTCCTCAAACATAGTTAATACTTCAATTGTGGTCTCATAATAATAAAGAACTAATTCAAGGAGAATTACCTCTTTTAAATGTTTAATTTTGCTATCCAGTGTCTTAGAATGAATTTCCAGGAGTTCAAGACCATTTTTGTGTCTTTTTACAACTTTACAAGTTTTTATTGTATACTCTTAAACATTTTTCATTAAATGTTTTTATTATTTTTTCATTAGTGCATAAATGGCTTATAAGTTTATAAGACATTTTCCACCACCACCAAAGTTCAGTACCACCAGTTGAGCTATTTCCCTGACTGTACACTTTACATTGATTTAGTTATGTACCTTTATTAGTGATTGGTACGAGAATCCGGCATGAAGCCCAGCCAGTCTATCTTGGCGTTACTCTCGATCGCACTCTGTCATTTCACAAACATCTCATAAAAACTGCAGCAAAGGTGGGCGCGAGGAATAACATCATTGCAAGACTGGCCAGCTCCTCATGGGGCGCGAGCGCTTCCACACTACGATCATCATCTCTGGCATTATGCTATTCCACTGCAGAATACTGTGCCCCAGTATGGTTCCGTAGCCCCCATGTCCACTTGGTCGATTCCAAATTATATTCCTCCATGAGGATCATTTCTGGAACCATCCGTTCCACCCCGGTTCCATGGCTGCCAGTTCTTAGCAACATCGCCCCGCCAGATATTCGTCAGGATGCGGCATCATCTAAGTTCATTTCCCATGTCTATGCTCGACCGGACCTGCCAATATACGCGGATATCTTCGCCCACCCTGTCCAATGCTTGACGTCTCATCACCCAATCTGGTCCCCTACGCCTACACTGAACTTCTCTGTTCCAGTCTCTTGGAAACAGAGTTGGCAGTCAGCTGAGGTCAAGAACAAACACCTCATCACAGACCCCTGCAAGTGTCAACCCGGCTTTGACCTGGCACGTTATGATTGGGCCCTCCTCAATCGCTATAGAACAGGCCATGGCCGGTGCGCCGCTATGTTCCATCGCTGGGGAGCCAGAGACGACCCGAACTGCCCCTGAGGCTCCAGACAGACTATGACCCACAGAGTCAACGACTGCCACCTCTCCAGATTCAAAGGAGGTCTCGAAACTTGACATCAGGCTCAACCTGACGCTGTTGACTGGCTACAGAAGAAGGGCAAACGCTAGAAGAAGAAGTGATTGAACAGTCTTTTATAAAATCAGAAGACTCTAGGGTATGCTTTCACATTCTCATGTTTGTGTGTAATTCACCAGGTCCACCACCAAAGTCCTGTCACTCCCTCCCCTTCTCCTCAGATAATCATGGTTCTCATCGAGTCTGGGATAGTTTAGTTGCTATTTATTTTGCAGGTTCCTTTGTTCTAGTAATCTGTCTTCCACATATGAGTGAAACCATCTGGTAGTCTTCCTTCACCTCTTTATTGACTTCACTGACTGTGATCACCTTCAGTTCTACCTGCTGTATTCCAAGTGGTCCTTTATCAGTTTTTAACAATTCAGAGTAGTATTCCAATGAATATACCTCACAACTCCCTTATCCAGTCATCTGCTGATAGACATTTAGATTGATTCTAAGTTTTATTTATTGTGCATATTGCAGCTATGAAAATAGGCTTTTTGAAACATTTTTATTAGTGGACAACTTATATTTAAAACAATCATTTCATGACTCAAATATTGTTTTTGATCTACTTTGTGAGTATTAGAATATGGTCAAAGGGGAGCTGGGCAGTAGCACAGCAGGTTAAGCGCACATGGCGTGAAGGGCAAGGACGGGTAAGGATCCAGGTTCGAGCCCCGGCTCCCCACCTACAGGTGGTGAAGCAGGTCTGCAGGTATCTATCTTTCTCTTCCCCTCTCTGTCTTCCTCTCCTCTCTCCATTTCTCTCTGTCCTATTTAACAACGATGACATCAATAACAACAATAACTACAACAACAATAAAAAAGGGCAACAAAAGGGAAAATAAATAAATAAATGAAATAATAATTTGGTCAAAGGAATGTTTGCACCAGAATAATCTAGGTTGTTTTATTAACATGCAAATATATAGAATACAGTGTGAATTTCTAAGACTAGGTCTTGGGAATCTGGTGTCCCCACCCCCCAAACGAATTCTCCAGGTGATTTCTCCCATCCAAGTACTAACCAGGTGATTTCTCCCATCCAAGTACTAACCTGCTTAGCTTCCGAAATCAGACGAGATCGGGCGTGTTCAGGTTGGTGTGGCTGTAGACTCCAGGTGATTTCTAATGATCTCTCAGGTGTAAGGACTAAAGTCATGTACAGCACCATGTACTCAGCACAGGTTCACTAATGAGCAACTTTCTGTGCTTGTTGACATATTTTCCATCTGAACTTTGGAAGGGAATTAATTGTTCCCCTCACAGTCCAATTTTGTGTATCTAAGTGATCTAGGTGTTCTTAGTTTTGGACTCTTAACTGCTTTGCTTTGGTTTGCATTCTTTACTATTTATGTTTACATATTTGTAGCAGATAAAAGAGCAAAGAGCCTTTATAGTTTTGAACTGAGCTTCCAGATGCATTTCAAATGATCTCCCCTAACATGCACTTCTTTTCTTTTCTTTTCTTTTCTTTTCTTTTCTTTTCTTTTCTTTCCTTTTCTTTTCTTTTCTTTTTTTGCCTCCAGGGTTATTGCTAGGGCTCAGTGCCTGCACCAGAAATCCACTGCTCCATTTTTTTTCCATTCTGTTGCCCGTGTTGTAACCCTTGTTGTTGTTATTATTGTTGTTGTCATTGCTGTTGTTGTTGGATAGGACAGAGAAAAATCAAGAGAGGAGGGAAGACAGAGGGGGAGAGAAAGACAGGCACCTGCAGACCTCCTTCACCTCTTGTGAAGCGACCCCCCCCCCCCACAGGTGGGGAGCTGCGGGCTCGAACCGGGATCTTTATGCCAGTCCTTGTGCTTCATGCCATGTGCACTTAACCCACTGCACTACTGCTTGACCCCCCGTAACAGGCATTTCTAAAGAGGTAGATAGTAACTCCTTGGGGCGAGGTTCTATTGTCCAATTATTTGTTGTTGTTGTGGTTAGGAATATTGTCTTATTTCCATAGTTTGGTGCCAGTCCCTGTTCAGGAAGCCATTATGCCAGGCTAGCTTCATGGGCAGGAGAGAGAGACGACCAGGGACTCATGGCTGAGTGGTACGTAGTTCAGTCTTTATTCATGTGTCACACAGTGCAATCTAAGCTATCTCTAATCACAATCCTGTCCTTATATATACTCGCCAAGTAGGGTGGAAACAGGATGTGACATAGAGAGGGAGGAGTGAAGAAAGAGTGGTGGAAATCAGGGTGTACTAGGAGAGGGGGCAGAGCTAAAATAGAGTGGGGATTAAACCAATGCCCTGCAGGCAGGGCGGTGCTTAGTTAACAGTGGTTATGTAAATAGAATACAGTGTTAAGCAGGGGGGATTAAACCAATGAAACAGAAGGGGTTTTAGAAGCAGAATTAGAAGCAGACCAACAGTTTGGCTCCAGCTCATGCCATTTCCTGACCAGGAAGGTAATTTCTGGATATATGTTTTTTTCATATGAATTTTCTCAGTTTATTTCCACATGGAAGAGAGGGAAAAATGAAAATAAAGTCTAGATTCCAAGCACTTTTGTTCAATCCTGTGTGTTAAAAGCACTTTTTACTCTTCTTAAGCAGTCTGTTCTTTGTTTTGCACATAGTAAGCTTCCTGGTCAATACATTTTCCATTCATTCTTTTTCAAAAATATGTATTTTCTTTATTTTTTTCAAGAAAGAGAGGATGGGGAGGAGAGAGATACCAGAGCATTGCTTAGCTCTGGCTTATGGTAGGGCTGGGGAGTGAACATGGGACGTCAAAGCCTCTGGCATGAGAGTCTTTTGCAGAACTATCATGCTGTGTCCCCAGCCCACCGCTTCATTTTTTCTGATGCTCATCTAGCCTGGGCACATTATTCTGTGTCATTCAGTCTCCTTTGCTCCAAAACACCAAATCCACCAAGAGCAGCAGAGCCCAGATTCAGTGTGAACATGTGGACATGGTCTCTTTCTCACATACATGTCTATCCTTTTGTTGTAGGAATGTTAAAATGGATTTAATGTGAATTGTCTGCTAGCTTATATTGCTATTAACTCTGAAGAGAAAATAAAACCAATGTGAAGCTATATTTTAACAATGATCAGACATTTAGTTTGAAAGGTTTATAGGTTGTTCTTAGAAAAAAAACATACAGATGAAATAAATGCCACCCCTGAACATGAAATATGAAATGAACAGTTGAATTTTTTTTACTTCTAAGAAGTAATTTCTCTGTGGTGTGTTTAAATTTAGATTCATATATAACTCCTTGATGATGGTGTTTATGCAAATACTTTAGATCTAAATGCTTATTAGAATAGAAAGTTTGTAACCAAAGATAATAACCACTCCTGTTTTTTTAATATTTTATTTGTTTTTATTTTACTGGGTAGAAGCAGAGAGAAATCAAGAGGGGAGGGGAGATAGATATCTTTAGTACTACTCTACTATTTGCAAAGCTTTCTCCCTGCAGGTGGGTACTAGGGGCTTGAACCTGAGTCCTTGTGGACTGTAGCATGTGCATGCAACCAGGTGCACCACTGCCAAGTTCCCCATTCCTGTATTTTTTAAAAGATTTTTAATTTATTACTTATGAAAGAGAATTTCTCATGAAATACAGAAAAAGATTGAGGGAGAGGAAAAGAGGGAGGTGGGGAGGAAGCGGGGAGAAAAAGAGGGAGATAGAGAGAAGGGGGAGGAGGAGGCAGAGAAGGAGGACAAGGAGGAGGAGAGACCAGAGAAATACTGATACGTGAGGTGCTACAGTTCAAGCCAGGACCCTCAGGCTCGCAAATTCTATGCTCTGCTAGTTGAAATGTCTCTAGTCATATCACTTCTGTTTTCAATGACCTCCCCTCCACCCCAGGAAGTCAGAGTATTCAAAGCTTATGTTCTAGCAAGGTTTAAAGATCTCCTTGTGAAGTCAAGCTGTTGTTATATGTACTACATTTTTTCCATTGTCATCTCCAAATCTTTCCTGGTGACTATCGTGTGTTACCTAAAATCTGTAAGGTTTGAACTTCAAACTGGGTTATCATTCTATACAACTGTGCCTCAGAAAATTCTCAGTTGTCTAGTGCGTGGCTTTTGATTGGGGTTTCAGAAGACTTTGTTGTCCTCTCTAGATTATCCCATTGATGTTTTATGGCTCAGTTTTCATACATGTAGCTTCATATGTACAACAATCTCTTCATATGTGTAGTGCACATACTAACGGTTGCTGCAAATCATTGTTGTCAATTAGGCAACATATGTCATGACATTAGAAGTAGGTTGGATAAAGTCTACAGATAGGACAATTTGTACAAGACTGTGCTCTTTGGATGGAATGAACCTCTGCTGAAAAGGTCATAGAGATGACCTTTGGTGTGTGGAGTGACAAGAAGCCAGTGTTTCCAGTCGTACAGCTCCCTGTCCTCATGCTGTTGCTCCTGCCTCCTGGCTCTTCACTGGTAAAGCCCTTAAGCATTGAGCAACCTTCTGGCTCAGAGAAAGATTAAGTGCATATTTGCGTATAATCCAAAACCAAGTTGACGCAGACTTCTAATCAAACAAATGTGGTCAGCCACTGATTGGACCTAGAGGAGAACAAGCTGAATGTTGGTAAAAAATAAATAAATAAATAAATAAATAAATAAATAAGAAAGAAAAGAGGAAGAAGGAGGAGGAGGAGGAGAAACAGAGGTGAGTGAAGGTGAGAAGTCACAGGCTGTCTTTCCCTGCCGTTATATTTCCTTTTCTCTTGCTCCTTCACAGTTTTCTTTCTCCTCTGGAAGGATGTTTTCCAAGTCTTCTCCAGCTCATTGGCTTTCTGTGTCTGTTCATGAGCAAAGGTGCATTGCTTCCCATTATCTTACAGGAACTCACACTTGAGTAGGGACTTTGAATGATGCTCAGCAAGTATGGTCACTTTCCATAACCCTTCTTCTTCTAGCGTTTGCCCTTCTTCCGTAGCCAGTCAACAGCGTCAGGTTGAGCCTGATGTCAAGTTTCGAGACCTCCTTTGAATCTGGAGAAGTGGCAGTCGTTGACTATGTGGGTCATAGTCTGTCTGTAGCCGCAGGGGCAGTTCGGGTCATCTCTGCCTCCCCAGCGATGGAACATAGCGGCGCACCGGCCATGGCCTGTTCGATAGCAATTGAGGAGGGCCCGATCATAACGTGCTAGGTCAAAGCCGGGTTGACGCTTGCAGGGGTCTGTGATGAGGTGTTTGTTCTTGACCTCAGCTGACTGCCAACTCTGTTTCCAAGAGACTGGAACAGAGAAGTTCAGTGTAGGCGTAGGGGACCAGATTGGGTGACGAGACGTCAAGCGTTGGACAGGGTGGGCGAAGATATCCGCGTATATTGGCAGGTCAGGTCGGCGTAGATGTGGGAAATGAACTTAGATGATGCCGCATCCCGACGAATATCTGGCGGGGCGATGTTGCTAAGAACTGGCAGCCATGGAACCGGGGTGGAACGGATGGTTCCAGAAATGATCCTCATGGAGGAATATAATTTGGAATCGACCAAGTGGACATGGGGGCTACGGAACCATACTGGGGCACAGTATTCTGCAGCCTCGGGCACCCAGGGAGAGGTCTCCAGCTGCCATGGTGTTCCATTCATCTGCTTCCATGTGCACCCTGCTGGCCATTTCATTGGCAATCACCAGCTACACTCACAGAATCATGAAGCCCTTAAGTTGGAAAGGAATGTAGCATCTTCAGTCCATATCCCCTTTGTTCTTACTCCAGAGAGCACTCCTCCCACCACGGCTTCTCTGCAGAATCATCTTCATCATCCTCTTGGCAGACAGCTCCAGGCACGGGGAGCCCACACCCTCCGACCAGGTTCTGTCCAGCTGTAAGACTGGAAAGTCTTTCTTTTCTTTCAGTCAGAAACAATCTTACGATTGCAAACCTCCCGTCATAGATTTTCTCTCTAGAGCAACATGGAACCCTCTTCCACATTGTTTTTTTTTTTTTTTCTTTCTTTTCAAATTCCCCCATGTGCATCAAACAGGCTTAGTTCTCTTGATTCTTTATGAAAAGTTGTTTGTTTGACTCACATCCTTGTAGTCAGCTACAAAGAGTTCACCTTTTCCATCCACATTGCAATGAATCCACTTTCCCTTCACTAGGTGGGCTTTGTCAGATAGAAAGAGAGAAACTGAGGCAGAGAGAAAGAGGAAAGACACTGTAGAAGAAGCTTCTGCCAGGATCAGACTGGGATCCTGACATGGCGGGGCAGGTCCCCTTCCTGGTGAGCTGCCTGCTGGTCTGCGTTTCAGTTGGTGTATTTACTTTTATACATTATGTCCTTACACTCTGTTCTAGCTATAAGTAATTATCTAATTATTAATAAATTGTCAATACAGATTTAGAATAAATACAATATTGAACGTCTCAAATCATGTCAGTATTCTAGCAATATTTTGGGTGAACTGCAGTGTCAAACTGAAATAATGTATTTCCAGGGTATATTTTTATTTTTTTCTGTTAGCGATTTAATAACAGTTTATTAAATTATAAGTTTACAGGGTTATAGTTCCACATGGCACCCACTACCAAAGTTCTGTGACCCACCCCCCTTAAAAAAGGAAAGAGTGGGCAAACTGTCTATGGTGGTTATCTTTTCACCTTTATAAATAACATTTAATTGTATGTAATAATATAATTAAAGTAGTAATGATACTTCAGATAAAATCAAACCCAATCCTGGGAGTTGCGCAGTAGCGCAGCGGGTTAAGCACACGTGGCGCCAAGCGCAAGGACCGGCGTATGGATCCGGTTCCAGCCCCCGGCTCTCCACCTGCAGGGGAGTCGCTTCACAGGCGATGAAGCAGGTCTGCAGGTGTCTATCTTTCTCTCCCCTTCTCTGTCTTCCCCTCCTCTCTCCATTTCTCTTTGTCCTATCCAACAATGACGACATCAACAACAATAGTAACTACAACAACTATGGAAACAACAAAGGCAACAAAAAGGAAATAAATTTTTAAAAAATCACACCCAATCCTATAAACTTCTGTAGCTGTCTACATTGAAAATAAGGACATATGTAGCTTATTTGAGTTCATAGAAGTACTAACACCTGGGGGCCAGGTGGTGGCGCACCTGGTTGAGCACACATGTGACAATGCGGAAGGACCCAGGTTCGAGCCCCCAGTCCCCACCTGCAGGGGGAAAGCTTCACAAGTGGTGAAGCAGTGCATCAGGTGTCTCTCTGCCTCTCATCCTCTTAACCCCTCCCTTCCCTCTAGATTTCTGTCTCTATCCAATAAATAAATAAAGATAATAAATTTTTTAAAAAAGAATTACTAATACCTGATGATCTGAACTTAGAATAACAGATCTTTATCAAGAAACATTTTTTCATTATTTTTATTTGTGTGTTGGATGGAAAGTCAGAAATTGAGGGGAAGGAGGAGCGATAAAGGGAGAGAGAAAGAGATACACCTGCAGCCCTGCTTCAGCACTAGTAAAGCTTTCCCCCCTGCAGGCGGGGATAGGGAGCTTGAACCTGGGTTTATGTGCATTGTAGCACGTGCACTCAGTCAGGCGTGCTAACACCCAACCTCCTCAAGAAACATGTTTTAATTTACCATATTGCTCATGCCACCGAGGAAGTAGGTGATCAGCAGAAGGGAAACAAAATTGGTCGTTTGATCCCTCTCTTTAGGTAGATTCAGCACTATCTGAAAAGAATGAGAGAATCGCCTTGGGTTTATGTCCTTACAGTCCTTGGCCTTCGTCAGGTAACGGGATGAGTTGTGAGTGGTCTGTGCCTTTGGAACACATTTGCAAGCCCAGAGAGGAGGCAAACTATTTCCACAAAAGCCCTCCTGTGAACACTGACCTGGGTTGCATTTCTCACTTCCTTTTGCTTCTCTTTTTGGCTGGTCAAATCAACGGACAGCGAAGCAGCAGATCTGAACGCACAAGGAAATGCCATTGTTTGGATGCGTCAGGATGTATCTTTAAAACTTTTCATCAAGTTGCATTGTGCAGGCAGTCACCTCCGCCCAGAATCAGCGGGTACTAGCAGGTGTTCTAGATGTTGGCTTATGAAGGTCTGCAGGAGGCCTGGAAGCCAATCAAACAGGATAGGGGCTGGTGTACAGTTGGAGGAGGACTGGAGGATCCATTCTGGCCAAGGCCATGTTTATGTTGAGTTTGATATGGCCTGGGAGGGACACGCAGTGTTCATGCCTGGGCTGGAGGGAGCCCCAGAGATACACTGGTCTGGCGTGACTGAGTGAAGGCGAACACCAGACGTGGGCTGAACAGGATCCAGGAAGACTTGCCAGCTCTTCCCAGGTCACTGAAGCCTGCGCACATTGGCTTCCCCCACTCATCTCGGAAACCACGGTGTCTTCCTGTTTTCCACGGATGAAAACAGTTAACCTGACTACATCCAAAATCAAGGAGTTTCTCTTATATCCACTGAGTAATTTTCTAAAAAAAAAAAAAAAAGAAAAAGTCCCAGTCACACTCTTCATCAAATATATTTCACACAATACAGTTTTTATCTACAGAGATCCCAGAGACTCTCTTGCTAACTAGTGGGAACGTGTGTGTGTGCGTGTGTGTGTGCGTGTGCATGTGTGCATCCTTATAAACACAAGGGTTCTTTGGATGAGGAGAGCACAGCAGTTCACACAGCAGACTTTCATGCCTCAGTTTCTGAGGTCTCTGGGAACACCATGAACTCAAAGTAACACTCTGGTGTTATGGTGGTGCTGGGGATTCAGACCTAGGATCTTTGGTTCCTCAGCTGTGAAAGTCTTTTTGCATAAACCTATGCAAGAATATAATAATCTTTCACTGCACAGTTAGTTCGAAACAGAATCAGGACTTTATCACCCTCTCAGACATTACCAGTAGAACTAGGTATGAAGAAGCATAGGTACAGTTGCTAGGAGACAAATAGCAACCAGTACCCTGTGAGAAGTAAGTGCATAAGACGTGCAGACAGAGTACCACTGCCAGGGAAGTTGGTGAACACTGACTGGTCTCCTTTCAGAGTCTGAGAGGAAGACGAAAAAGGAGAGACAGTCATGCCCATCTGTTTTCTGCCTGGTTGTGAGAGTGAGACAACCATCTCCTCTGATCCTGGGTAAACTTTCTAGCAACTGCATGGAAGGAAGGAGGGTTATGCTGTGGGCAATGTCCAGACTTGAATCATCTTTGATTTTTTTTTCCTATTTCTTGACTGATTGGTAAATCAATTTTATGAGCTTATAGATATTATGGAGCCACTTGGGGGAAGGTCAAAGGGTAAAGAGGCCATTCAGCAGTCAGGTCTTAGCTGGGGGGAGGGAGGGTTGAGAAGGGGGCACCGAGGGAGGCCCTCTTTCCACTGCGAGAAATCCTAGGGGTTCCGGGCCAGCCTGCTCTGAGGCTACCCCGGGGTGCTTGTTAGCACAGAGCTCCAAGCCACAGGTGTTCTGCATGCTTCAGAGTCTTCAAAGATCAGCCCAAATGACGCCGTGACCATAAAGAGGATTACAAGGATTTAAAAGCAGAGCCTGCCAGCCCAGCACTGGCATATTGGCCAACACTTGCCAAGAGCAAGGAAGAAAGCATGGTATTGGGGGGAAACATACTTTTCACATTTATTCTCCATTTCTAAGAAGCAAAGCCTGAATGTGGGACTGTGGCACTTGCAACTGGAACTCGTTAAGAATTCATGGGGCAGAACATGTAAGGAGCTCTGGAAACGGGGACTCTGAGCTATTAGCCAACTGCCTCTGATACTCATTGTTCCCCTGGTGGTTAAATACACATATTGTACAGAATCCAGCATGGACTATAACTGGGTGATTTTTGACCCAATTTCTTTCTTTTATTAAAAAATGTTTATTATCTTTATTTATTAGGTGGAGACAAATAGAATAATCAAGAGGGAAAGCGATGATAGAGAGGGAGAGAGACAGAGAGAGACCTGCAGCCCTGCTTCACCACTTGCCAAGCATTCTCCCTGTAGGTGGGGACCAGGGGCTCAAACCTGTGTCCTTGCTCATGGTGACATGTGAGTTCAATCAGGTGCACCACCATGTGGCCCCAAGGACAGAAAGTGAAAAAGGGTGGGGAGATAGGAGGAGGAAGAGGGACGGAGAGACACCTGCGTATCTGCTTCCCTGTGAGTGAAGCAGACCCCCTGCAAGTGAGGAGTGGGGAGCTCGAACCGGGGTCCTTGAGTTTGGTAATACGTGCACTTAGCTGGGTGAACCACCAGCTAGTCCCAAACCGAATTTATATTGAGAGGTGCACTGACATTTGTGAATTTGCTTTTCACAGACAAGAATCATGAAAGCCATTCTTACACTCTCTAAAAGCTCTTACTGTCACTCACAGGCAGCAGATATTGACAGACAACGCCTATAGGTGGAAGCATGCCAGCCAGGCACCTGGAATCTAGCTTAATTCACCACCCTTACTACTTACTGGCATTTGCCATCACATTCTAGTTTCTTTGCATTCTGCTTTTGTCCTGGTTCAATAGTCTACCATTAGTTGCTCTGGTTTCCTTGTCTAAGCACATGGTATTTCAACATGGTCCGGTGAACAGGCAGGGATGACAGTAAGCAGCTCGCTCCACTTGATAAGACCCAGTAATTTTTTTTTAAATGAAGATTGTTTTAAAAATTATTTGATTTATTTATTGACTAGAGGCAGGGAGAAACTGAAAGGGAAGGGGGAGGAGAGAGAGGAAGAGAAAGAGAGAGAAAGACAGTCCTATTTCACCACTCATGAAGCTTCCCCTTGCAGGTGGGGACTGGAGGCTTGAACCTGAGGCCCCTGCACACTGTAATATGTTTTCTTTATTAGCTACACCACTGTCTGGCCCCAAGACTCAGTATTTTTTATTTTAAGTAGGAACAAGTTTGAAGCTAAGGGAGACTCACTGGCCTGTGTTTCTAAGCTGAGCACCTACAAGCACAGATACAGCCCAGCACACAACACACACAGCCACCTCTCCCACTCACCTAGCACCAGGGCTCAAATGTCAAGGATAACACTGTGAAAGTTGAGTTATCAGCAGGTGTTGACTTGACACTGCAGAAACCTTTGGTTTAATATGCCTTCCCTTGGGATGTCGGCTACAGAAATTCCTGACGGGGTTTGTGGATTATGCAGGTCCAGAGATGGGCCTTAGCAGGGAATGCCTCCAAGACTGAAAATCAGACATGTAGTGTTCAGGACACATACCAGGCTGTAAGAAGGCATAGGATAGAGCATATTAGAAATTGCACACAGCCGTGCATTTTAACCATGTGGTTGTGGACAATGTTCACTAAGTGTTAGCTGCTTCATCATTGTAATACGACTCCTGTGCCGGCTGTTATGTTCATATGTCCCATCCTGGTAGACAGGCCAGAGGCCCATGGCTGAAGAGTTTACCCTTGGTCAGTTGACCTTTGACTAACTCGAAGAGATCGGATACGTTGATAGAAATCCACTAGATAATAATGATGTGAGGGATTGGGGAGCACAGTGGTTCTGCAAAAGACTCATGTCTGAGGCTCTGAGGTCTCAGGTTCAATCCCCAATAGGACCATAATCCAGAACTGAGCATTGCCCTAGTGTCTTGGTATCCGTCTATCTATCTATCAGTCTATCTGTCATCTAATCTATATCACCCTGATAAAAAATAAATTTTAAACTATTTTTAAAAAAGTAAGGATGCAGTAGCCTGGAAAGATCTCAAGGCAATGGAACAGATGGTTTTTGCTGTGTTCAGACTGATAAACTTAGAGAGGCATATGGATGAGAAGGAGCCTGGAAGCCATCAGGAGGTTGATGGGGAATGAGTTAGCTTCAATGGGAAAAACAGCCAAGAGGTGAGTTTAGTCAGACAGGTAGAAGGGAGGTTCTGGGGGTGTTTAGCAAGGCAGGCCAGGGAGCTCAGGTCTGACCTGGAGGTTGCCGGGAGTACTTTGGTGATTCTGAGCAGGAAAGTACCATGGTGAAGCAATGCCATGGATTCAGCATATGTGGGCAGGGCAGAGCGGGGTGAGAGGGGGCTGGAGGCGGCTAGAGGGGGAGCTGTGGCAATAATCTAGGTGTGAGGTGATGAGGGCCTGTGCAGGAGGGAAGTGTTTGTGGAAGGTGTTAGGGGGACATTTTATCCATCTTAATTGCTTATTTGCTGCACTTTCTGCTTCCAACCATAGTTTGCCTTGGCTGCTAAATCTTCCTGACTCTGAAATATCCATTCCAGTCTTCCAATAGCGGAAGGAAGGAGCAGAAGAATGAAGGGGGAGAAGAAAGGAGGGCTGGAGGGAGGAAATATTCAGAGCCAGTGGACTGGGGGCTCTGACTGGAGAAGGGGTTTTAACCCACCGAAGTTTCTAGGGGAAAGGAGGAAGAGGACTAAGGCCCCTTCAAACTCAGTGCAAGCACAGGGCTTCTGAGAACCCTCAACACTGCAGATTGAAAGGCTTTGTTCTTCTCTTTAGGCCAGAAAGGACCTGAAGCAGGGCAAGTGCAACATTTAAAAATATTTTAATAATAGTAAAATATAAAAACTATTTTAATTTATTAATTATTGGATAGAGACAGAGAGAAATTGAGAGGAGAGGGGAAGATAGAGAGGGAGGGAGACTGAAAGACTGTCAGATACCCTCAGTCCTGCTTCACCACACATGATGTTTTCCCCCTGCACGTGGGGACCAGGGGCTTGAACCTGCATCCTTGCGTGCTGTGATGTGTGTGCTTCACCAGGTGCACCAACGCCTGGCTCCCAATGCATTATTCTTTTTAATTGAGTTCCACACACTATTCCTAATGAAAAATGCATTTACAGTGCGACCCAACATACACAAAATTGAAATAAAAGCCTTGTAGAATATCCGTGCGCTTACACATTTATCCTAATAAATCCATGTTTTTATGTGCGTCTTTACTTTTTTGTAGCCTCCCTTGGTTGATTTTTTTTTTGATGAACTGGTAGGGCAAAACCTGCTCCTTAAATGCCACGGACGTCTGAGAGCCTGAACACAGCGTCAGGATCCGAACCTGCATGGGAAGATGAGTATAAGCAGAATGCTTCTGTCTACTTCTGCTTTTGACCCACCTGACCCACCCAGACCTTTCTTCACGCTTAGAACTCAGTTTCCAACCCTGATCTCACAGTCCCTACCTGCACCTACCACCCCACCCTGGCTCGGCAGAAGCCCACACACAAAGGTCCATCAAGTGGGCTCGCTCTCTAATGAGACCTGAGCCCAGACACAACGGCCACAATTGGTGCAGACATTTTAATGTCCTGGGCTGGTTCCTTATATTATCCTTGGCTCTCGTGGGCCAAAGCACACATAGTAACATTCTTTACCTGCAGTTAGCTGTAATTTCAGACTAGGTGGAATTCTTTCCTACCTTCAAACCCACAAAATAAAATCAAAGAAATAAGATCTTTTGCAAACTGGGGCTCTGCATTGAGGAGGCAGGAATAGGGGTGGGGGAGAAAGCACAGGGCCTCAGGTTGGAAATAGTAATGAAACGTCTGATTTTGATCTTGAGGTCAAATAATCCGTGCACTCGGTGGTCATTAAAGCCTCCTGCTTCTAACCCCCTCGTGTGTGTACGTGCATATCTGTGATTTAGCATTCAGGCTCTGTCGTGAGTAAGAACATCAGAGCAGAGAAGAAAAGGTGAATTCAAACAGTGAAAACCAATCTGGGGGGAGGGGTTCCCCCAGTGAACACCGCTAGTTATCAATGACCTGGAGAGAAAGAAGTAAGAGTATCATTTCAAGGAGCCGTAAATAAAAACGGGGTACAATTATTTCTACTCACTAGCTCAGCTGTTTTTTATTTAAAAGGCCAACATTCTGAAGACGTCTCTGGTGAGAAGGAACGTGTGTGTTTCGAGAGTCATTCATCTGTTTAGAACGAGCAGCCCAGTGATGACCAGACTTTGACCATTTCCCCTGGGAGTTTGAATCTCTGGGGTGTTTGGGTGGGCCTCTGATATCCTCCACAGGCTAAGGGTTGGGTGAGTATGTCATCTGATTCATTTCCAAGTCAAACCCCTCATCCAGTGCTGCTCAGATTTTGGTGCACGCAAGCCCAGAAGGAAGGCAGTGGATGGGTTCTGAAATTGTACGGAAAATCCTCTGTGTGTATGAAAGAGAAAGCATGAATTTTCCTAGGAAGAAGGCCACAGCTTTCATCGGTCTGCCAAAAAGGATTTGCAAAAACATATGAGAATCACTGTCCCGGAATATCACCAGCACCTAGAGGCAGCAAGGTAATAATTATCAGGCTCTGTCTTCAGGAGTTACTCAAACATGGGTGAGAAGTGGGGGGGAAATGAAGCAGACAGTTAGGTAGGACTACACAGCAGATGGGCTCCTCCATGTGGCTCTGGGGTGGTCTGAACAGGCTTCTCTCGAGTCCAACTCCCTTCTGCACTGCATGCCCAGTATCTCATAGTGTCAAGCACCAACTGTACAAAGCATCCTAGGGTGAAAGAGACTGTGAATCCTCCATGCCACTGGAAATCTGTTGGTCTGCTTCTGAATTCTGCTGCTAAGACCTCTTCTGTTTCATTGGTTTAATCCCCCCTGCTTAACACTGTATTCTGTGTACATAACCACTGTTAACTGAGCACCGCCCTGCCTGCAGGGCATTGGTTTAATCCTCACTGTTTTGCACGCTTTTTCCTTCTCCCCACCCCCTATCCTACCTACATCCTCTTTGGACCCGACTCTTCTGCCTCAGGATATATAAGGACAGGATTGTGATTAGAGAGAGCTTAGATTGCGCTACATTCCACATGAATAAAGACTGAAGTGCGTACCACTCAGCCATGAGTCCCTGGTCGTCTCTGTCTCCCACCCGTGAAGCTCAGCCCGACAGAAATCAACTTACAGACTATGTGTAGCGGACAGTAGCCCCCACCAGTAAGATTATCCCAGAGTCCCAGTGTGGGAAGAGAGCTGTGGATACTTCCACTCACTACAGTAACTCTCTAAAGCAACGGTCCCCAATGGAACTCACCTTCTTTTTAAAGTGTGTCCTATTTATTTATTTATAGAGACAGAAAAAACAGAGGGAAGGAGGAGAAGGTGAGAGAGACATCTGCAGCACTGTTTCACCACTCAGGAAGCTTCCCCTCTGCAGGTAGGGAGCAGGGGCTTGAACCTGGTGCTTTGAGCACTGTGATGTGTGCACTCAACCACATGTGCCACCATCTGGCCTCTCACTTTCTTCTTGACCTTCCATATCATCTGGATGACCTGTTTTTACCCCTCAACGTCCTTACTTTCTAGAGGAAGCAGTTCCTCTGTAGTTTCTACTCAATGGCCTTTTTCCCAGATTCCATCTCACCACATGAGAAATTAGCAAACTGTCTTAATAGCAGGACACCTTTAGAAAATCATCATTTGTTGGGCCAGGTCTTATAATAGCACACTGGGTTAAGTGCATTTGGAGCAAAGTACAAGGACTGGTGCAAGGATCCTGGTTCGAGCCCCTGGCTCCCCACCTGTATGTAACAAGGTCACTTCACAATGGGTGAAGCAGGTCTGCAGGTGTCTATTTTATTCTCTCCCTCTCTGTCTTTCCCTCCTCTCTTGATTTCTCTCTGTCTTGTCCAACAACAATAACAATGACAACAACAACAAAATGGAGAAGATGGCCTCTAGGAGCAGAGGATTCATAGTGCAGGCACCAAGCCCCAGCAATAACCATCGAGGCAAAAGCTATATTTAGTTTTGGATTCTAACTGAATTCTATGGTTTATAAAACATTTTAAGTTCATCATCTTTATTTGTTCTTTGAAAGCCCAAACGACGAATTAGTCGATCCTTTGTTTCCCTCAAGTGAAACATGGAGACTGACTGAAAGTGAGTGATTTATTCAACACTGCAACAAATACATAGAAAAGACAGGATTTGAATTTGTGTCATTGATTCCCTGTGTGATGCCCCTTCTGCTTTATTGCACTGTCATGCTTGGTCCTCCAGCCATGGGGCCATTTGGTGAGTGACTGCTCCTCTCTTCCTGAGTTGTTTTCTCCGGCCCCAAACACCCCTGCTTCTGTGATTCAACTCAAAATCAACACACATGCGCTACCAATTCCTGTGAGGACGCCTGGAAACTGCCTCTGCCTTGTCAATGTCCCATTAAAGCGCTGGGCTCCCGGCGCGTTAGTGATGGGAAGGGCAGTGATGGTGGACCTTGTTCCAGTCCCCTTCCTTCCAGACAGGATAGAGACGCAGGAGGATTGGCCGCCTACCAGGCCAGGGACGCTTGTGAGGGTTCAGACTGGAGAAGCCAGAGGGAGGCAGCACAGGTCTCTTGAGAGTGAACACACTGCGAGAAGTGGCAGGAGGTAGATGATGGCGCTTTAGTGGCCGCACAGAGGAAAGAGCAAGGGCGGGAGCATAGTGATGGAGAAGAAGAGCTGGGCTAACTTCCCTCTCTGTCATCAGTAATTCTCCACAAGGGCCCAGGTGGTGGCACACCTGGTTGATCTCACAGGTTAACCATGCACAAGGACCCAGGTTTGGGCCTTTGGTCCCCACCTGCAGAGGGGAAGCTTTGCGAGTGGTGAAGCAGTGCTGCAGGTGTCTCTCTCTCTCCCTCTCTGTCATCCCCTCCCCTCTCTATTTCTGTCTGTCTCTATCCAATAAATAAATAAAGATAATTAACAAAAAAATATAATTCTCCACAAGTGTCATTGCTCCCCTTACTTTTGTGAACTCGGGTTATTTTACTGACGTATCAAAGTGTTCAGTCCCCAAGTACCGGGATAAGGTCCGAAGGTATAGTCCTAAGGCACAAAGAAAGGTGTGCACTGCCCCAGACCCTCTCGAGGCTGACAGGAGCAGAGGGGGCATCCTTGGCCTGCAGAGACTATCATCCCCAGTAGAAGAGTAGCCAAAACTGGGTCGGGAGAGCAAAGTGTGGCTCCTGCAGAGAGCAGTGTGTCTGGCTCTCTCTATGAACAGTTCTGACCTCTTGGGATTCTCAACAGCTCTCTAGTTTCTCTAAGCAGAAAAACAAAAAATTCCCAGTGTAATTCTTGTACTCATCACTGGTTCTAAGAAAGTCAGTACCTAAGTTATGTCACAGTCAACTGTCTCTGAATGTCTGTGGATTGAGTTTGACTTCTTCATCACTGGACAACTTGATATTAAAAAACATTGTTTGTATTATCTTTATTTATTTGATAGAGACATCCAGAAATCAAGAGGAAGGGGGGTATAGTGAGTGAAGGAGACAGATACCTGCAGCACTGCTCTGTCACTATTGAAGCTTTCCTCATGCAGGTGAGGACCAGGGGTTTGAACCCAGGTCCTTGCACATTGTATTATGTGCACTCAAACCAGGTGTACCACCACCCAGCCCCCTCATTTGACAACTGCTCAACTCTGGATTATGGTGGTATGGGGGCATGAAGCCTGGGACTTGGGAGCCTCATGCATGAAAGTCTGTTTGTATGACTATTCTGCTGTCCCTCTCTCCCCCAGGAGCCCAGGAAACATTTTTGCTGCTTTTTGTTTCTTGATTAAGGAGTTCTCCCATATTAAGATTGCTCAGCTTCCTTGAATACTGTTGACCTCCTCTTGAACATTACCTGCTAGGAGACCTTTTCATGGCTACCCACTTGGCTCATTGCGTGCACAGATGTCCTCCTCTTTACGAGAGGGATGTTGCTTGAAGCTATATGTTCCTTAACTTTGGCTGATAGCTGTCTGATTTGGGGAGTGCAAAATCAGGCCTTCCTAACTTAAAGTGGGGCCAGCTCTGTACTTCAGGCTGAACTCAGGAACTTCTAATGGTGTCAGAATAAAGCAAGAACCCACCTGAGACTAATTCTTTTTTTAAATTGATTTCATAATGATCGACAAGAACATTGGATAAAAAGGGTACAATTCCACACAGTTCCCACCTCTAGAGTTCCTTCCTCATCCATGCCCTCCATTGGAAGCTTTCCTATTCTTTATCCCTCTGGGAGTATGGACCCAGGATTATTATGGGGTGCAGAAGGGAGAAGGTCTGGCTTCTGTAATTGTTTCTCTGTTGGACATGGATGTTGGGAGGTGGATCCATATCCCCAGTCTGTTTCTATCATTCCCTAGTCTGGTGGTCTCAGCAGAAGTGGGGTTCTAGAACTTACTGGTGCGCTGTCTGCTTTGTTATTAGTTAAGGGCCTTATCATTTTACAGTCCCTAGGTGCATGGCCTTTTTCTATCTGTTCTCACTGCTTGTGATCATGGGAGCCAATCCAGTCACAATGCATGTGTCTTAAAACCCTTGAAAGACTTCCTACTGCGTCTTCCAGCAATTGTCAAGGTTATTTCCTTCCTCATGTCTTGCCCTGTAGTGAGAGAACAGTCACATTTTCCTGAAGTTCCGTGAAGCTCCATAGTCAAAGCAGATCTGTGATTTCTATTGTCACTATGTCTACAAACCTGATGGCAGTTCTGCATTAAAGCAAATCAAATTTGTATCAGGGGAGAAACCTTTTCCCCCCCCTTTCACCCAACACTCAACCTCATGCCTGTCCTGGAATAGACACTTGATTTTGACTGCTGTAACATGGTGGGTAGCTATTACCTTCCATGAAACCAGTAGACTTTTTAAAATTTTATTTATTTATTACTAGACAGAGACATAATGAAACTGAGAGAAGGGAGATATAGATAGATAGATAGATAGATAGATAGATAGATAGATAGATAGGGAGACCGAGAGACCTGCAGCCCTGCTTTACCACTTGTGGGAAACCCCCCCCCCCCCCGACACACACACACAGGCTGGGATAAAACCATGAGCCTTTTGTCTTTAAATAAGGATGGGCTAAAGACTGTTACTGTGCCTGCACATATATTTTATGCTATATCACATGGAACACAAGACTGTGACAGATAATTCAGACACAAGCACATTTCTTTCTAATGGTAAGTCAGATTTTGCATAGCCATACTCAGGAGTGGTATCTAAAATAGGGACACATTTATTTTTAGTTATAGTAGAGAAATGACTATCAGAGGTAGAACAGTGAGGCATTATTATTTGTCCTAATCCACATGGTTTTGTTTTATACCTCACACTGGATGAACTTTCTTGCTTTTCTCATTTATCCTTTGTTAACATTTAGCTGTCTGGGTCAATGGCATCATTTAGATTTAAATTAATATTTGATGTAAAAAATGTAGCATATCCATGCAGTGCAACTATAGCCCCACGTAAAAGTTATACCTGTTGCTGTGTGAACACTTTATAATTAATTACATATTTCTCAATAGAATCTTCAACATTTTCTGTTAAGGTAGTGGAATTTGCAGATTGCACATATCATGCTAAAATATTTAACCGTTCAAATTGTTGGTCCATTCTTTTCCTCTGCAGCTGCTCTTATGTCAAATTATGTTTGAAATAAAAGGATTTTTATGTTGAGAAGAAAATAAGACAGATTTGGTTAGCTTAATATTTCATTCAAGTGACTAAAAATGGCATCACTGTATGTAGCGACAGTGTCACAATTTCTGTTTCCTTGGAGTAACTCAGCTCACACCATTTCCTGCAGACCCAGGGCTGGCTGAGAGGCCCCCATTCACAGAGAAAGAAGTAAACAGGGAACTTCAACAAAACAACCAGTGTTTTTTGCTTAAGCAGATCCATGGGCAGACAATAAAGTAGTTCTGTTCTAATGATGCCTTGATTTCTGGTTTTACAGGGATAAGTTTCTGTGTGGTTAGAGAAAGGGCCCAAAGAATTACCTTGCCTAAGATGGATGAGTTAGTTCTTTTCAACTTTGAAGAGCAAAACTTGGAACTTGCTGATTTAAAAAAAAAAAAAATTCTGGCTCTGCTACTCATCAGCTTTGTAATTTTGAGCCCCTTGCTTAACTTCTATTTATCCTGGTCCTGATCAGTAATGTGGGGTCAATTATAATATCTCCACCCTTGGCCCTTTGACGGAGATGAAGTAAGTTGACACATGTGAAATATCTGAAAGGAGCCTGTCCTGTGCTAAGTGCTCAGTCAAAGTAGTTAGGGTTCCCTCTTTCCACAAGCAAGTACCCCTTATTGTTTAATAATTCCAATGCACTGTAGCCAAGAGAGCTCACAGCAGGGTCTGTCTCCCTACAAGGCCTAGAAGGCATCTGCTGCTTGCAGTGAATACAGTCACATGAGGACTTCAAATTGCCATATGCGTTACCATAGCAAACAGAAAATAGTAATGGGTTCTCAGAGCGTTTCTCAATAGGTCATGGAGAAAACTCTTCCAGGCCCCATGTAGTCAATAAAAAGCTTTTTTTCTTTTCTACAGCTGTCCACCATGTCCTGCTAGATAGTTCTTGCACGCATGAACAGAAATGCTCTGCTCTAACATGGGAGCAGAGGTGTGGGACAGATAATTTTGCCCAATCCTTCCATATGGTGGAGTCTCTGCTGAGAGAGTTCTCTTGACCTTTGTCTTCCCTCCCTCATTCAAAAGTGCAATGAGGGAAGTAGACAGATGTGTTCTCTGCATGTACTTATGTTACTCTTGATGTCTAAAACGCACTATAAAGGCATTGCCATTTTCTCAAAACCTCAAAGCATATGCATGAACAACACATTAGAATCATGTTCTCTGGCTTCTAGTTTTAAGCATACACACCATAATGAGAGAAAGCCCACCCACCATCTATTCAACTTCTTCTTTCAGTTATTTGACATCATACCTGTGAAGTGGGGGTATCTGAAGGGGGGCATTGAATCAAATGCAGTCATTTATGTCAAGTGTTCAGGAGTTAGTATTAGATAGAAAATGCTCAATTCATGTCAGTCTCTGTTATCATCGTCTTCAACATGACAGCCAGAGGAAATACCATGGCAAAATGACCAAAGAACATTCTAGCTTCAGAGATGTTGGAGGATGGGGCCCAATGTTCCAGAAAGTCCAGGCCATTGTTTCCATGAGGCCCAAGCAAGTTGACCCCCAACTTTCCCTCTGGTCAAGACAAGGGCAGGTTCCCCTGACCTCCTGGATTAATGATGGATGGCTTCTCCGGAATGGGGGCTACCTTTCTGCTCATGCCCCTCCTCTCCCTTTAATACAAAGGCCATGAATTACTGTACATTGTGTTTGGCCTAACTTGAAAGCCACCACATACATACTTTCTCAACTACCCCCCCTCCTCCCCTCACCCTGAGGTGCCTGTAATTTACCCCCAGGGAAATATGCGTTGTGAAGCTTATGATCATACCTTGTATGATAACGTTCTACTTGTGATCAAATAGTTTGCAGGTCAACATGTGGCTATGCATTGTGTTGCTCTGTGTTTAGGTTAATGATTACCTCAACATTCTCCCTGTGCAATGGGTATAATTGCCTGTTTTCTCCCTCAATAAGCGAGTTGCCCCCACTGAGGCTCTCCCAAAGTTGACTCTCTTTGTCTCTCTGAGCATTCTGACCTCGACATGTGGAGCTACCCCAGGACTCCTGAGAAGCTGCTTTGACCTCTGACTCCCAACGGCCGGGAAGGCAGGGGACCTGGAGTGGCCAGGACCCACACAGAGATAGAAAATTACTGGATGTACTACTTGTTAACTCTCCATGTTACAGTGTTAAGAATCGGAGCTGTAAATCTCAGACTGAAACACTTTAAAGTTTTTTTTTAAGTGTTAAACTTCCTTTTTTAGGCAAGACTATTAGCTGACATACTAAACTATGAGGATTTGTATTTGAGATATATAATTCTGGCTGTATGAATAGATGGTATTTTTTTAAGCATTCTTTTCTTTTTTTTAAATTTATTTTATTTTATTTATTTATTCCCTTTTGTTGCCCTTGTTGTTTTATTGTTGTAGTTATTATTGATGTCGCTGTTGTTGGATAGGACAGAGAGAAATGGAGAGAGGAGGGGAAGACAGAGAGGGGGAGAGAAAGACAGACACCTGCAGACCTGCTTCACCGCCTGTGAAGGGACCTGCCTGCAGGTGGGGAGCCGGGGGCTCGAACCGGGATCCTGACGCTGGTCCTTGAGCTTAGCGCCACCTGCGCTTAACCCGCTGTGCTACAGCCCGACTCCCAGATGGTATGTTTGGAGGAATTATGGTAGTCTGGTGTGGGGGACTGGGCAGTCAGGTACAAAAAAAGCAAAGACCTAGTTGAAATTAACCTGCCATAGTCCTGAAATATCTTACGAGTCTTCCTTTTTAGAACTGACCATTCAGTAGCCCAAGAGGTGGTTGGATTTACAAGTATGAGGTCCCAGGTTCTACAGTTGCCAGAGTGATTCTCTGGTTCTCTCTTTCCTCTCTCACAAATAAATACATCTTTAAATGGAAAAACTTAGGGAACAGAGCCAGGTGGTGGTGGACCTGGTTGAGAGCATAATACAGTGTTCAAGGACCTGGGTTCAAGGCCCCAGCTTCCACTTGCAGGAAGGAAGCTTCATAATCAGTGAAACAGTGTTACAGGTATTTCTCTCCCTCTCTTCCTATCTGTTTTCCCCTTTCCTCTCAATTTCTCTCTATCTCTACCCAAAATAAATAAATAAAAATACCAGAAAAGAAAAAATAATGGTCATCTAAGTTTTCATGGAGTCTGTGTTTAAAGCAAAATCATGCTAATATGGGATGTTTCATCAGGACTTTCCAAAAGACTTAATACATTCTAAATAATTTAGGGGACAGTAGAGTACAAGTCTTTAGCCATTCATCTGAGAAGTCACTGATGAACAGAAACAGACATGACACATGGTCTGCAGCTGAGCTTTGGCGTGAGTGCAGAATGTGCAGCTTGTGTTTCTTTGTGGCAGGACAGTGAAAAGAACAGATCATTAGGCATCCTTACTTGAGACTAGAGAAAGTTTAATTTCCAGTCACAATTATACAACTTGTTACTGGTGAAGTTAATAATGTGAATATAATATATGAACACTTTCTTAACCACACCACTCTTGTGGCATTTCATTAACTGTCTCAGTAATTCTACTCATCTGCCTCATATATGTCTGTGAGGTAGGATTAATAGGATGGGTGACATGATTGGATATCACAGGAGGAAAACAAATCCCACAGTGAAACAAATTCTGGCACAGTTTGCTTTTGACCTTCAGTACTTTCCATAGCTTTTTGTGTTAACAGATTTTATTAATGGATGGACTTTCCTTGGGCTGTGAGTTTATAGTCCCTCGGCCAGGATTTAGATATAATTTGTTAAAATTTCGGATGCTCTTGCCGGGCCGGCTAGCTTCACGGTGGTGAACAGACGCAGAGACAACGGCTGGGCAGGGCAGCTGTATTTCTTTATTCAGGAACAACGATTCACAAACTAAGACAAACTAATCACCAAACAGAACTCTGCTGTCTCTTTGCGGCGGCGCAAGCACTCTTTCTTTTTCTCTCGAACTCAGGAACCCTCTCCCTTACTCTCGAACTCAGAAACTCTCGCACCCTCGCACTCTCGAACTCCGGAACTCAGGAACTCTGTCACTGGGGAACTCAAGAACTCTCGGACTCCGGAACCCTCTCCCAGGGTCCCTTGGGGCGGGGCCAAGCAGGCCCGCGAAATTAACAGGACTCATCCAATTCTCTTGGAGGGGGAGGGCTAGAACAAGCCAATGTAAAGCATACGACAATTCCCCCTTTTCTTTTTAACTAAATGACTATAGTATCAAGGGTGTGGGGTGAACAGAAACATATATAACCAAAACCAGCATGTTGCCAAGGGAAGGCCTGAGGGGGCCATATCTGAAAAAAAAAACATTTCTTGCCTCTGGGGGGCTACTTGCCTCGACGGGCATTTGCATGGGGGCGGGGAACGGCCTAGGGTCCCAAAGGCAGCTGGCTGCAACTTACTTACTATGAAACAAAACTTGTTATTAGCATATCTACTGCACGATCTAACATTTCTAATAGAGAAGGAATTTGAGACTTTTACATATCAACAACGTCTTTTAACCTTTTGTTACACCCATTCAAGATGGAGACACACCCTAGGTGTGGGCCGGAGAGGAAACCTCAGGCATGAGAATAATTAGCATAGCCATTGTGCGATCTACCATTTCTAATAGAGAAGGTAGTGTTTTACATATCAACAAGTCTATTTAACCTTTTGTTTAGACCAACTTAGTTGAAATATATTGTTAACTAATTTTTACCTCAGACTTTAAATGTAAGTTAATTTTTATCTTTATGAGAATTACGTTGAAAACCTTTTTCATTTATCTTTGACTAGTAAGAATTTAGCCTTAAAGCTACTGTTTACCAAACTTTAAACATACACATAAACATAGTCATTAATACACGAGGAGAGAAACCTTTGTTACGAAGACATGTCATTTTAAACACGAATTTAAATCTATATTGTCTTAGTTGTTGGGGGGGGGGGGTTCACCATCCGGAGGTGGCTTCCCGTGCAGCTCCATTTCCGAGCAGCTCCACTTCTAGGAATTGCAGGTTGCGATCTCTGCACAAATCTCTGCATACTCCAGCTTGTCTGCCTTCAGACCGGACCGGCGGCTGGAGATCTCGTGTGCCCAGTTTTGGCAGGGAGCCCGGGGGTCCGGGAGGCCCGGGATGGTTCCAGAATTCATAGAAAGAGGGCAGGCAGGCCATCTTTGTAGAAGGCGTGGGCCTAGGTGCCCAGGGGTGGCGGCCATGATAGGCCGCCGCGGCCCTGCCCCATGGCCCTGCCATGTCTGCTGCCCTGTTTGCAGTGGCCGAGCAGCGTGGAGGGATCAAGCGTCCAGTGCCCTGCACCACGCGGTGGAGAGCCGGCTCCTGTGGGCTGGCCTCAGGCTCCAGCATGTTGGCATCGGGCTCCAGCATGTTGGCCTCAGGCTCCAGCATGTTGGCATCGGGCTCCAGCATGTTGGCATCGGGCTCTAGCGTGCTGGCATCGGGCTCTTGCATGGTGGCGTAGGCCTCCTGCGGGCTGCGGGGCTGCGGGGTTGCTGGCGCGGTGCGCGGGGTTGTCTGGGCGCAGCCGGCTGGCTGGCTGTTTGACCAGGTGGAAACAGCAGCTCCGCGCCTTGCCTCCCGCCCGCTGGCTCTTCCCGCTGGCTGTTGTGAGTTCGCCAGAGCGAGTGGAAACCACAGAGTGGTCCAGAGATAAATGTTCCAGAAACAGCAAAACAGTCTCGTGAAGAAAGAGCAGAGGCCTTTGGAGATCTCTTCACAAGCAGAAGAGAAGGCCATAGTACATAGGTAGCCAAATTGTCTTTACTTATCTGAGAGATGCGCAGGTCAGGTCCACGTGGGCGCCATTTGTTGTTAAAATTTCGGATGCTCTTGCCGGGCCGGCTAGCTTCACGGTGGTGAACAGACGCAGAGACAACGGCTGGGCAGGGCAGCTGTATTTCTTTATTCAGGAACAACGATTCACAAACTAAGACAAACTAATCACCAAACAGAACTCTGCTGTCTCTTTGCGGCGGCGCAAGCACTCTTTCTTTTTCTCTCGAACTCAGGAACCCTCTCCCTTACTCTCGAACTCAGAAACTCTCGCACCCTCGCACTCTCGAACTCCGGAACTCAGGAACTCTGTCACTGGGGAACTCAAGAACTCTCGGACTCCGGAACCCTCTCCCAGGGTCCCTTGGGGCGGGGCCAAGCAGGCCCGCGAAATTAACAGGACTCATCCAATTCTCTTGGAGGGGGAGGGCTAGAACAAGCCAATGTAAAGCATACGACAATAATTGCTATTTTTTTTTTTTTGGAATTAGATGAATGAATACATACATCTTAAAACTGACAAATAACTAATCCAACCAACTGTGATAATTTCTTAGCACCTGTCAGAAAAAAATAAATATATAAGTATAATGTGAAAAAAGAGCATTTGGCAGCTATGAAGCTTGTAAAGACTCAAGCACCTGTTGTCTCCATTAAAAATATTCCAGGTATCATAATGGAGATTACCTATATATTTATAATTATGTGTTTAATCATAAAAGATTGATATAGGTATATAGGATATATAATTATGTAATAATTGCCCTTATTCAATAGAAATACATAGCTGAATGTATCAGTTACTAAGCTATTTATTGCCTCTTATCTTCAACACACCTGCTTCTCTTAGATGAGGAGTTATGTTTACACAACTGTCAGCAGCTGCATCCTGGTAGATCCCACTAGGGGGTGCTAGACCAAGAATTCAAGACTGAATTGGGTATCATGCCTTCTTTCCGATATTGCTTCTTAGTCTAATTCAGTGTTATTCTAGAAACATCTCTTCACCCTGGAAGTCTCTCGTAATATGAGAGGTATTCATTTGGGGCTCACTGCAGCTGTAGGCAAGGCCATCTCCATAAAATGCAGATGTTTCTTATTGTCCACAATTGACTTTGTACTATTTCTAAAGTCTCCAGGCAAAGGGTTGATTGGATCATATTTTGTCTATTGACTAAGTTCTTTAATATTCTTATAACGATTCTGATGTCTCAGAGAAAAAAAATTAGAGGTAGAATCCTGCTAATAGAATGTTCTCTGCTCTGGGTTTATTTTGAATTGCTGAGACCATGCGCAAAAGCTTCAGTGATCTCTTTGACATTCTGCCTATTAGATGCTTCCCTCCCTGGAGACGTCTTTCTTTCTTAATTTTCCAGGTTCTTAAGGAATTGTTTTGTTTAGTGGTTGTCAAGATTGTGTCTATCAAAATTCTATTATTAATATTGAAATAGCTTGAATTTTCATTCTTCAAAAAGCACTTAAATTACTCCAACTCTTTTTAGATAGCTAGCATCATGTGTGTTGATGTGAAGTATGTTGTAAGGCTAACCACAGCTAAGAAGTTCACTGTTTCCCTACCAAAGCCAATCAAAGGATAGGTAATCAAGTTAGCCTTCTCGTGACTTAACAAGGCCTGCCCATGTTAACAACCCCCTTACTGATGGAATCATCCAGTGTTATCAGGATGTGGGGGCAATGCTGTAATAAAGCAGAGCAGACACAGTAAGATCAAGGACTGGCTAACACGTGAATGCTTGTTTATGCCAGTCCTTTGGTGCTGAGAGGAAAAGAGCCTGGAATTTGGAATTCAGATGATTTGGAGGTGAACCTTTGACTTTCCAGTGTGTGTGTGTGTGTGTGTGTGTGTAAGGGGGGGGGAGGGAGAGGGAAGGGGGGTATGGAGAAGAAGGAGAAGGAGAAGAAGGAGAAAAAGAGAGAAAAAGAGAGGAGAAGAGAAGAGAAGAGAAGAGAAGAGAAGAGAAGAGAAGAGAAGAGGGCTCTGAGAAAAACACTGGAGTGTAAATAGCTTCTTCACTCTGAGCTTTAGTTTCTTCATTTGAATATTGGAAGTCACACTTCCTGAGGAGAAGAAATGGTGTGCCCCAGGATTAGAAAGTAGAAGGGGCTGAGGAGACAGCATGATGGTTATGCAAAAGGTTTTCATTCTTGAGGCTCTGAGGTCCCAGGTTCACTCAGCAGTGCTCTGGTCTCAATCTCTCGCTTTCTAAACTTGTTATAGGGGAGGTGGTGCCTTAGAGAAAAGAACATCTAGAAACATTTCTCACTGAGAATCTAAAAATGAGATTCTCCAATGCTGCTTGTCACTGTAAAAACTGTTTGTTACCTGATTCACCTGGCAAGTTCTAAAAATGGCATGGATGCAGAGTGGCAGTCAGGACAATGCCATGAGAAATTGGGCTTGATTCTTTTACTAACTAAGTATCAGGAAAAAGTCATTCATCAGAATCAGGGAGAATTGATACCATCTGATTTTCAAAAGATGGTGCCTTTTTAATATGTATTTTTTGAATTAAGACATTTCTTTGAAAAAATATTTATATAGAGAGACAGCCAGAAATGGAGAGGGAAGTGGGCGACAGAGGAGGACAGAGACCGAGAGACACCTGCAGCCCTGCTTCGCCACTCTTGAAGCTTTCCCCCTGAAGGTGGGGACTGGGGGCTCAAACCTGGGTCCTTGCACACTGTAACATGTATGCTCAACCAGGTGCACCACCACCCAGCTCCAATATATATTTCTTTATAGAGGGATTAATGGTTTACAGTTGAAAGTAAAATAAAATAGTTTGTACATGCATAACACTTCTCAGTTTTCCACAATTCAACCACCACTAGGTCCTACTCTGCCGTCATGTTCGAGGACCTGAATCCTGCCCCCCCCTCACCCCAGAGTCCTTTACTTTGGTGTAATACACCAACTCCAGTCCAAGTTCTATTAGTGTTTTCCCTCTGATCTTTTTTTTAACTTCTGCCTGTGAGTGAGAGCATTCCATATTCATCTGTTTCTCACATATCTCACTTAACATGATTTCTTCAAGCTCCATCCAAGTTTGGGTAAACAAGGTGAAGTCGCCATTTTTAATAGCTGAGTAGTACTCCATTGTATGTATATAGATCACAACTTGCTCAGCCACTCATCTGTTGTTGGACACCTGGGTTGCTTCCGGGTTTTGGCTCTTACAAATTGTGCTGCTATGAATACAGGTATACACAAGTCTTCAGGGATGGGTGTATTTGGTTCCTTAGGATCTATCCCCAGGAGAGGAATTGTAGGATCATAGGGTAGGTCCATTTCTAGCCTTCTGAGAGTTCTCCAGACTGCTCTCCACCAGGGGTTGAACCAATTTATATTCCCACCAGTAATGCAGGAGGGTTCCTTTGTTCCCATAACCTCCCCAGCATCTGTTGCTGCTAAAATAGTGCTGTTTTGACCTGGTTCTTCAGACATCTAACAGCTGACTTCTCCTCTGATGCGCGCGAGTGCATACACACCTCCCTCCCCAGCCTTGTAATCACCTTGTCCTCTTTCAGTCACAGGAGATTTCCACTTCCCTGTTGAATTAAGCTAAAAAAAACCTTCTGACTATTGAATGAATACCTTACCTCCCACGTCGATCTGGTTTCCTGCTGAAGATGGATTCAGTCCCAGG